>NC_138191.1:60536873-60908353 GCF_964194105.1 Spermophilus citellus | reverse complement strand
CTTCTTTCCATATCAGGGCTTATCTCCTTGCTGTATCCAGAATCATGACAAGTGAGAGGCCTATTTGTATTTTATCCATTTAATCATCCCATCGCCTTATTCCAGAAAGAATCTAAGGTGATGAGTCATTTTTTTATAAGCATAGTCTCTCTCTTAAATTGATGCCCAGTGGTTTCAGCCAGTGCTTACTAAAATTTTAAACCAGCACCATTAAGTTTATAGTTAAAAATCAATTCATAAAGTTCATGTTTCTAATATGCCTGGGTGATTGAGGACATAGATCTCCCCAAATTGCTCCCTGTTCAGTGGTTGGTTCCATGCCTGTGGTAATATATAAATATCAGTCATCATTACTATGATTATTTTTATTACTAAGCCACATCTGTTATTAATTGTGACCTCAAATGGGGCCTAGCAAAAAGATGATAGCTTAAAGATAGTCATAAAAGTTTTTAAAAGCACAATGTCCTGCTTGAGACAGGTTTTCTCATGAACAGGCAGCAAATGTTTGTGCCGCACTTAGACCTTGATGCTGTCTCCCCAGGGAGGTCCTGAGGACAGCCGCCCAGGACCCTGGGTGGCTTGGTACAGAAGGAAGAGCATGCACTTTGGAGCCAGAAGTCCTGAGTCTACCACCAACAAAACAAAACCAAATCCCTGTAATCCTCAGGACAAATTACTTACTTTCTCTAAATTTCCTCATCTATAAAATGAAAAATAATCTCACTTTCTTTGCAATAAAATGTGCCCTGTGGTGGCATACAGCACATAAAATAGCACCCATAAAAGTCAAAATAGACCCTTTCTAGGCATTATTTCATAACTGTTTCAACTAATTAAAACTCAGACAAAATTCTGACAGAAGGTAGTTAGAGGTGAATATTGGCCCAGTGTTAATAGGGAGGGTAAAAAAATCTTGAAAGAGACCTCCAGGTCATTGATATTTTTCCAAGATTCTGGCAGGAAGGATCTTGGAGAAAAAGTAAAGAGCCTGGGTAATTGAAAGTCTGCCTTGGTATCTGTCTTCGCTCCAGGCTGAGCTGGCCTGCACAACAGATGAACCACACATGCACCATGATTCTCCCACCTACCTGTACTCTAGCTTAACCAAAAGGGTTGGTTTCTGGCTACAACCCCCAAAGATTGCACAGTACCTGGCACAAAGGAGGTATTCCATAAATATTTGTGGAATTGTTGAATGAATAAATGATCTCTTCTTAGCCAGAGGCCCAAACTCTCTTTACCTGCCATTCTCAGGAACTTTCTTTCTCCCCATAGAATGATCAAAAGATTATTCACTAGGAGGGAACTGTGCTCTGTGAGTGACGTACACACTGCTGGAGTGAGGAACAGGCCTATTCTCCAGCATCAAGATCTATTCTCTTTTTCTCTCAGCTGAAAAAAAAAAAAAGAACTATAAACAAACATCAACAAAACAGTGGATCAAGAAATAAACTGGTACCAGAGAAGACTGCATGAAGAGGTGGATAAAGATGACAACAAGTTTTTAAATGTAAATTTAGAGAAAAAAATTGCTATTAGTGGTTCTCTTTCTCCCTCTAGTCAAGAAAAAGAAATATTTAGTAACAAAACCCCAAACGACCATCCCTGAGCATTTTCATACCAACTGGTGGTAAGAACTCCAGAGGACAGGTGCCACTCGGCCGTCAGCACACCCTGCTTTTCCCAAGACTGCAGAGCCGGGGCAAGTCCCCGGGAGAACAGCACCACACATGTGACAATCCTGAGTCCTAAGCCTTAGGGCCACATGCTTCTGAGCTTTACTATCATTTCAAAGTTGCCCTGTTTAGCATTTTTTTTCTTTCTTTTTTAAACTGTTTCATCATAGTAGGATGAACATAGCATAAAATCAAATGCTTTTAAAAATGGAATTGTTTTATCCTTTCCAGAATACAAAGCGCTCACCACAGAGTTGGCATCCTGGGTTCTTGTCCACCAACTCCTTGTGTGAATTTAGTAGATCATTTAACACTTTGGGCCTCAGTGTTGTCATCTGTGAAATGAGGCAAATTGGCCCAGAGCATCTCCAAGATTCCTTTTCAGATGAAAATAAATTTAAAGCCCTGTATGTTTAGAACATCAATTTCATCACGCACTGTTGAATTGCTAACATAATATATCACAACAATTCCATTGTGGAAGCTAAATTAAAAGGTACTTTAGCTAGCTTAAAACTTATTTTCTAGATTGCTTTTGCAAATTATTATATAGGGTAAATCAAAAGTCCCTGTTCATCTATATTTAAAATGGCCACAAATGTGTGTGCATCTTAACAAATAAGAACTGTAAGTGGTATCTACAAGCAACTAGGGGATGTTCTCAACATTTATTGTGACATAAAGAATAAGAACGGTGCTAATTTTCATGTGTGGTGAGTCACTGATAACATATTTTGCATGATAGATGTGCAATGATGCTCAGAAGATTCTACACATAAAAGTAAAGCATTAGTTAGTTAGAATTTCCCAGAAATGAACATAGGAATTCAACAAATCATGAATGTAAATGCAAATTTTTTTTTCAACTGTAATTTCAACTTACTGTAGGGTGAAATAAAAGACAATGAGGAATAAAGTCCTCTCTGTTGCCACTCGGCTCTATTGTTTCATACAACTTACGTATCCTCTCCAATCTCAGGGGAGGCACAGTCCCCGTCTCAAGTCAGTTTCTCCCTCCTGAACTCCAGGTGGTATTTCTTCATGACTGATTCATGCCTGGGGTGAGAGACTCTGCTCTTTCACTCTTTCATATGTTTTCAACCTGTCCCTTCTCCTTGGCTCCTCCTTCTCTCTCTCCCTCTAAACATGCATGACAGTCTGCTTGATCCTGTGCAAACTCTATTAAAAGTTCTTTTATTTAATACAAATCATCTTTAAATCGATTCATATCTACCGTCTCCAGCATCTCTCTACTGTTCAATTTCTTATCCTCCCCAGAGTTATTCCCTTCCAGGCTGCTAAGACAATGATAGAGTCACCTCAAAACCAATTCCCCTTTCCTTCAGTCTGGATTCAGAAACGTGATGCCTGGGTATGGCCAGCTGGACAGGCTTGAAACTTTGGCTAGTCCTTTCCTTTTAGCTTTGTCTCCAAGCATCTCAGTGTCTGCTCCATATTGCTTCTATGATTGTTATCCCAGTCAAGGTTCCTGCAGATAATGGATGGTCCCCTCAAAGTGGAACTGAGGAGAGTGTAATGAAGAGACTCTTCACAGAGGAGTGGTCAGGGTTGGGAGAACCAACCAGAGATGGAGAAGCACTCAGATAAGAACCAACCAGAGCAAGACGCAAGACATCTTTGTCATCTCTAGGCTTAAAGAGTGCTGTGAGCTGGATTCTATCTTCCTCCACAAAAAAGTCAGAATGTGACCATGTTTGGAAGTAGAGCCTTTATCAAGGAAATGGGGGAAAGTTTGATGTTATATTTTCACTTTCATTGATCCAACATTCACTTTCTTTTAAACTTTCTGCTAATCCATTAATCCTGTTTAGAAGTGTGATGCTTACTTTCTAAGAATTTGGAGATTTTTTTTTTATTATTATTGTCATTGTTACTGGTTTCCAGTTTGATTCCACTGTGGTCAGAGAACCCATTCTGTGTGCACTGAGCCAATGTATATTCTTCTGTTTTGGGGTAGAGTATCCTATAAATGTTGATTAGTTTTATTCTGCATTACTATTGATTTTCTATTAACAGGAAGCAAGTGTGGAAGTCTTCAAATGTAATTATCAGTTTGTCTATTTCTCCTTATAGTTATCCATTTTGCTTCACATATTTTGCAGTCTCTCCCCACTCTTTCTGTCTTCTTTCTCTCTCTCTCTACATACATATTTAAAATTCTCTGTCTCACCAGTGAATGTAATGTTCCTCTCTAAATCTGGAATTCTTTTTTTCCCCTCTGAAGTCTATTTGATCTGATATTAATATAACAAATCTTCTCATTTTATCAATAAAATTTGCATGGTATGTATTTTTTCTAATCTTTACTTTGAAACTTCCTACATTGTTATAATTTAAGTGAGTTTGCTGTAGGTCACATATATTTAGATAATGTTTTTAAATCCACTCTGCCAACCTCTGTCTTTTCACTGGTTCATTTATACCATTTATATTTTATATGATTTTTGGTATGTTAAGACTTAAATCTATTTTTTTGTTTTCTGTTTGGTCTCTGTGGTTATTTGTTTGTTTCTGTTTTCTGCCTTCCTGTGGGATACTTGAACATTTTTAAATTCTATTTTTACTTGTAACAGTGTTCCTGAATATCATTCTTTGTAGAGCTTATATTTAAAGGCTACTTTAGGTATAACATTATGTATACATAACTTATCAGAGTCTACTGTGTTGACATTTTACCAGTTCAACTAAAGTTTAGAAAATTTACCTCTTTTTATATCTCTTTACTTGCTCCCATTCATAATGTAACTGCCTTAAGTATTTTCTGTTGTCTGGGGTCTAAATATTTGTATCCCTTACAAATTATTGAAATGGGTCAACATTAAGAAATGGAGTCTTTGGGAATTGATTAGATCATGAGGGGGAACCTTCATGAATCTGATCAGTAGGCTTATAAAAGAAGTTCCAGATAATTCATTTCTATCTTCTCCCAGGTGGGTACAAAGCTAAAAGGTACCATTAATGTACCAGAGCACTGGTTCTCACCAGACACTAAATCTGCAGGCACCTTGGTTTGGGGCCTGCCAGACCCTGAATCTGTGGGAAATGAATTTCTCTTGTTTATCCACTCTGGTATTTTGTTATGTCAACCAAAACTGACTGAGACCTTCTTCATATATTTAGAACATTGCACCATATTATATTCTTTGTATTAACAATTAAATATAGTTTAGTAATCTCAGCAGGAAAAGGTAACATTTAATATATTTTTATTCTTTCTGTTATTCTTTCTTCCTTTCCAATGTTGTAAACTTCATGTTTCCATTGTGTTTTTTTTTCTGTTCATCTGCTGGTATGATGCTTTTGATATTCCTCATACTAAGAGGGATACTAAGAGTTTGTTAAGAATATCATGAATTTCACTTCATTTCAGAAAAATATTTTTGCTGGATACAGAATTCTGGGTTGAGAGTTCTTTTATTTAAGTTCCTGAAAATCTTTTTTTATTATTTTTTAAGAGAGAGAGAAAATTTTTTTAATATTTATTTTTTAGTTTTCAGTGGATACAACATCTTTATTTTATTTGTATGTGGTGCTGAGGATCGAACCCAGTGCCTCTCGCATGCCAGGCGAGTGTGCTACTGCTTGAGCCACATCCCCAGCCCAAGTTCCTGAAAATCTTTTGCCACTTCTTTCTGGCTTCCATAATTTTTTCCCACATTGTTTTATTGGTGCCTTATAGTTGTACATAATGATGGGATTTGTTGTTACCTATCTATACCATAATTTTTGATGTGAAATCTATTGTCATTCTAATTGTTTCTCCTCTGTTGGCAAAGTGTCATTTCTCTCAGGATAGTCATTAATTTTTTGTCTTGAATTTTCAGAAGCTTATCTATGATGTCTTGGCATGAATTTTCTGGGGTTTATCCTCCTTAGAATTTACTCAGCTTCTTGAGTACATTTACTCAGCTGTAAATTTACTCAGCTGTAGGTTTAAACCATTATTTCTTCCATATTATTTCAGTCCCACCCTCTTGTTATTTTCTTTTGAAACTCTAATAGTGTTACATGTTTTATAGTCCCATAGATCTGTTCATTTTCAGCCTATTTTCTCACTATTGCTCAGACTGTGAGATTTCTATTGTTCTATCTCTGTTCTGTCTCCATTTTGTTGCTGAAACTATCCTTTGAATTTTTCTTTTCATTCATTGTATTTTTTACTTCTAAAGTTTCCATTTGGGTTTTCTTTCTGCCTTCTATTTCTTTGATGATACTTTCTGGTTTTGTTTGTTTCAAATATGCTTGTTGGATGATTTTTGTAACAACTGTTTTACAATTGTTGTCAGACAATTTAACATCTTTGTCATCTTGATTTGATTTCTCTTGATTATTGTTTTTATTGAAATTGAAATATTCCTGATTCTTGGTATGACAAGTGATTTTTCCACTGAATCCTGGACTTTTTGGTCATCATCCTATGAGACTTATACCTTCTTTTGGATCTTATACCTTCTCTTATTAACTGCTTCTTCTAGTACTGCTCAGGTAGAGCCGGGAAGATGAGGGCACTGCCTTACTACTATTAGTCAGGAGAAGTCCAGGTTCTCCATTTGGTCTTCACTGAAGGGAAGATGGGGTTATTCACTGATGGGTGGACATATAGGACTTTGACAGTCCTGTGCTGATACCACTGTAGTTAGGAGCACAGCAGTGCCATCTTTATTCTCCACAGACTTTGGGTAGAAACAAAGACAGTGGTGAAGATCCTGACTCTGGGCTCTTTTGATCTTACCCTGGTGGGAAAGGCTTGTATTGCCTGTTTACAGAGTGGAAAAGCTGGGAACTCTAGGCTCCCCACTTGGCCTGAGCTGGTGTGGCGCCTCTTTATTTCTGTGGTATTTGCCTGGAGAAGATCCATTATAGTGTTTAATTTTATGTATCAATTTGACTGGACCTTTACAGTGCCCAGATGTTTGGTCAAACATTATTCTGGCTATGTTACATTTGAATTGGTAGCTGTGGGATGCAGGTTGTCCTCGTTAATGTGAATGGCCCCATCCAATCAGTTGAAAGTCTAAATAAAATAAAAGGTTTGACTTCCTTGTGAGTTAAAGCCCTCTTGCCTGACTGCCATTGAGCCAGAGCATGGTTTTTTGGTACCTTTTTTTCCCCCTGCTGAGTTGAAACCTCAGCTCTTCCTCAATCTCAAGCCTGCTAGCTCAGGTTTTAAAGACCATACCATCAGTTCTCCTAGTTACCTAGCTTGACAACTACAGATCATATTTGTCAGAATTGAAAGATGCAATGCCTTAAGATAAATACATACACATTTTGTGGGTTCTATTTCTCTGGAGAATCCTAATTAAGTAGTTGTTATCCACACATGTTCTGTCTTGCTAGACTCTTCTTTCTTTTGTTCTTTGGCTGGAGAAAACAGGGTGGTTTTTTTTTTGTTGTTGTTGTTTTTTATTGGTTGTTCACAACATTACAAAGCTCTTGACATATCATATTTCATACATTAGAATCAAGTGGGTTATGAACTCCCATTTTTACCCCAAATACAGATTGCAGAATCACATCGGTTACACATCACATTTTTACATACTGCCATATTATTGACTGTTGTATTCTGCTACCTTTCGTATCCCCTACTATCCCCCCTCCCCTCCCCTCCCATCTTCTCTCTCTACCCCATCTACTGTAATTCATTTCCCTCCATGTTTGTTATCCCATTCCCCTCATAACCTCTTATATGTAATTTTGTATAACAATGAGGGTCTCCCTCCATTTCCATGCAATTTCCCTTTTTTTCTCCCTTTCCCTCCCACCTCATGTCTCTGTTTAATGTTAATCTTTTCTTCCTGCTCTTCCTCCCTGTTCTATTCTTAGTTGCTCTCATTATATCAAAGAAGACATTTGGTATTTGTTTTTTAGGGATTGGCTAGCTTCACTAAGCATAATCTGCTCTAGTGCCATCCATTTCCCTGCAAATTCCACGATTTTGTCATTTTTTAGTGCTGCGTAATACTCCATGGTGTATAAATGCCACATTTTTTTTATCCATTCATCCATTGAAGGGCATCTGGGTTGATTCCACAGTCTAATCCACAAAACTACAACTATCTTATATTTGATAAAGGAGCTAAAAACATGCAATGGAGAAAGGATAGCATCTTCAACAAATGGTGTTGGGAAAACTGGAAATCCATATGCAACAAAATGAAACTGAATCCCCTCCTCTCGCCATGCACAAAAGTCAACTCAAAGTGGATCAAGGAGCTAGATATCAAATCAGAGACTCTGTGTCTGATAGAAGAAAAAGTTGGCTCCGATCTACATATTGTGGGGTTGGGCTCCAAATTCCTTAAAAGGACACACATAGCACAAGAGTTAATAACAAGAATCAACAAATGGGACTTTCTTAAACTGAAAAGTTTTTTCTCAGCAAGAGAAACAATAAGAGAGGTAAATAGGGAGCCTACATCCTGGGAACAAATTTTTACTCCTCACACTTCAGATAGAGCCCTAATATCCAGAGTATACAAAGAACTCAAAAAATTAGACAATAAGAAAACAAATAACCCAATCAACAAATGGGCCAAGGACATGAACAAACACTTCACAGAGGAGGATATACAATCAATCAACAAGTACATGAAAAAATGCTCACCATCTCTAGCAGTCAAGGAAATGCAAATCAAAACCACCCTAAGATACCACCTCACCCCAGTAAGATTGGCAGCCATGATGAAGTCAAACAACAATGAGTGCTGGCGAGGATGTGGGGAAAAGGGTACACTTGTAAACTGCTGGTGGGACTGCAAACGGGTGCGGCCAATTTGGAAAGCAGTATGGAGATTCCTGGGAAAGCTGGGAATGGAACCACCATTTGACCCAGCTATTGCCCTTCTCGGACTATTTCCTGAAGACCTTAAAAGAGCACACTACAGGGATACTGCCACATCGATGTTCATAGCAGCACAATTCACAATTGTTTTGTTTTTTTGTACTTGTTCTGTCTGGATCTTTCAGGACTTCTGGGTTGATAGTTCCTTGGTTACATGTCTGGGATACATAAGGCAAAAACAAACAAACAAACAAACAAAAAAACCCAGGAAAACAATCCCATTCACAATAGCCTCAAAAAAGGAAAAATACTTAGGAATTAGAGTATCCAAAGAGGTGACAAAATTCTACAATGAAAATTATAAACCACTAAAGAAAGAAACTGAGGAAGACACTAAAAGATGGAAAAACATCCCATATTCATGGGTTAGGAGAATTAATATTGGTAAAACGGCCACACAACTGCAAGCGATCTACAGATTCAAGGTAATCCCCATCAAAATACCAATAACATCCTTCACAGAACTAGAGAAAAAAATCTTAAAATTCATATGGAAACACAAAGGATCCCAAATAGCTAAAGCAATCCTGAACAAAAAGATCAAAGCTGAGAACCATCACAACACCCTCTTTCAAAATACACCATAGAGCCATGGTAAAAACATCAGCATGATAGTGACCAATGTAATGGAATAGAGGACCCAGGAATAAATCCACACTATAGTCATTTGATTCTCAAAAAATGAGGAAAAATATATGTTGGAATAAAGACAGCCTCTTCAACAACCAGTGATGGGGAAATTGTATATCTGCATATGGAAAGTTGAAACTAGATCTCCAAAATGGATCTAAAACCCTAATGTTAAGACCTGAAAACATAAGGGAAACAAGATATTGGTATAGGTGGAAATTTCCTGAACAGGACTCCAATAGCTCAGAAAATAATAGCAAAGAACTGACAAAAAGTACTATACCCAATTAAATAGTTTCTTAACAGAAAAGGAAACAGTCAACAGAGTAAAGAGACATCCACAGAATGGGAGAAAATCTTTGCTGACTATTCATCTGACAGAGGATTATAATCCAGAATATAAAAAGAACTAAGAAAAAAATAACAATAAAAGAATAAGTAATCCAATCAGTAAATGGGCAAATGTTCTGAACAAACACCTCTCAAAAGAAGACACACAACAGTTACATGAAAAAGTGCTCAACATTCTTAGCCATCAAAGAAATGCATATCAAAACCAAGCAAGGATCCATCTCAGCCCAGTCAGAATGGTTGTTATCAAGAAAACAAAAATAAACAAATGCTAGTTTTAGAAACAGGACAAAGGATAACATTTCATACTGTTTGTAGGAAAACAAATTAATATAAGACACTTTGGGAATCAGTATGGAGGTTCCTCTTCCTCAAAAAATGACGGTAGAGCCAATATAGCATCCAGACTTGCCACTCCTGGGTATATATCTGAAGGAATCAAAGTCTTACCCAGGCTTATCACAGCATTATTCACAATAGTCATGTTATGGAATCAGCCTAGATGGCCATCAATGGACAAATGGATACAGAAATTGTGATACACACACACACACACACAAACACACATACACACACACACACACACAATGGGTATTATTCATCCATAAAGAAGAACGAAATCATGTCACTTACAGGAAAACGGATCTGAAGATCATCATGTTAAACAAAATAAGCCAAACTCAGAAAGATAAGTACCACATATTTCTATGTGGAATCTAGAGAAAAATAAAAGATGACATAAAAAAAGAAGGTTGGCTATTAGGAAAGGGGGAGGAGACTAGGAATGGGGAAATAAGAGAGGCTAATAGGGAGAGTGGATATAATCAAAATACCTTATAAGCACATAAGAAAATGTCACACAGAAACCCATGTTTTGTACAATCAATATGTGCTAATAATCATAATAAAATTATTTTAAAAACAAAGCCCAGGAAATTCCCCACTATGTTGATTCTTGAGTCATACAATTCCTAGCTGTTCTACTTTCTTCTCTAGATTTCTTCTTACATTTGTTTCATATACAGCATTGTAGTTTTCAGTTATACTTAATGATAGGAAGAAGAAGAAATTTGTCTCCTTCATTTACCTGGGAGTAAAAGTCTCCTAGGACTTCTTTTCAGTTGTGTCACCCAATTTAATAAATTGAGACATCAACTGAAATTGCATAAAATTAATATATGTAACTTCTTTGGAGGAATCTGGGTCTTAGGAAGAAGAAATGGGTCTACACGGCCACAAAACAGCACAAGTGTTCCGAATGCCATGAGAATGCCTAACACGTTGCTAAAAAAATACACCCAGATACTGTGTGAACCATTGCAGTGTGACTGCTCACTCCTGGCTGGTCAGTCGCCATTCCAGGTACGATTTCCTCATCACTCGATCATGTTAACATTTACTGAGGTGATCGTCTAGAAGCCAGTTCCTGGAAAACTTCACCCAGTGAGATTTTATGCAATATTTTCCCCATCCATACTCAGATTGAAAAATCACAATGAAAACAATATGAAGTCGAAAGAAATGCAGAAGTTCTCCACAGACACTCAGCAATAAAACAGCCACCCACCCAGGGAGTCTAGCTACCTCTAGCTACCTAGTCTAGCTACCTCTGCTTAACTTCCAGGCAGTGTCCCCAGGTTCCCCATAACACAAAATGTAAGAATATAATTTGGTGACAATTGCTAAAATAAAGAAGTCAGCGAATAGACTTTAACTCTCATTTTAACAGCTATTCCTGTAATAACATTTCACTCACTTCTCAAAGGAAAGCTTCTAGCTTACTCTTCCTTTTCACATTTTCCGTGTCTTTGTCTTGCAATGCAGTGGTCTGAAGCATATGATTTAGGTTACTGACCAAAGATTCTTCTGCAGAAACCTAGCATGTGCAGCATTTAGTCTGATTGTCTCTTCTGGAGATACAAGATGAAACCTTCATGTATCTATTCCTTAGAAGGTGAAAACCACCGCTTCATTGCTAGTCTTGTCACTTGGGAAGTGTTAATTGGTATTAGTTGAAGGCAGATCATCTTGGCCTTTGTTAATACTGTGTTCCTGTTCTTTTTTTGCCATAGAGAAAGCACTGTTATAATTGAAAGGCAGCTCCACAAGTTCCCAGGTAGGGATGAGAAAAGTATTGCTAATTTGCTGTGTCACACCTGCTTTATTCTTCATTAGACCAAGGGAAAAAGTCAAAGCTCTCAGGTATCCTGCAGGGGGAGAGAGGTGTGCCTTGTCCCAGCTGTTGCTTAGGAACCCAGGCAAACCACAGGGCAAAAGATAATCCTTTCCTCACTCAAAACTCTTCATGGAAGTGTACTTGTCCCTTCCTTGTGATAAGAAAGAGTTATTCCAAACTCATTTGCTCATTCATTCACTCATAGAAATATGATTGAGAACACAAGATGTGACAGGCACGAGTCTAGGCAGTAGAGGCAGAGCCATGAAGAGAGATAAGCCTTCTCTCTTCAGAATAATTGGCACAAAATAATGAAGACAGATAAATAATTTCAGTTATTAATAAGAGCTACAGAGAAATCTAAAGCAGAGCAGGTGATAATGATGGGTCAAGAGTGCTATTTTAGATAAAGTGGCCAGGGTGGCCTCCAGAAAGGATGACCTGAATAAAGTGAGGGAGCAAATGATACAAAGTTATGGGGGCAGAGAATCACAATGAAGTGAACAAGTACAGAGACCCAGAAGCAGGATATGGGTGTGTCTGAAACATGGCCAGGCCAGAGCAATATCTTCCTTACATCAAGTAAGAGGGGCTCAGGTCTTATCGTCCACTTTTTTAAATTAATTGTTTTTTAATTTATATATGATAGTGGAATGCATTACAATTCATATTACACATATAGAGCACAATTTTTCACATCTCTGGTTGTATATAAAGTATATTCACACCACTTGTGTCTTCATACATGTACTTGGGATAATGATGACCATCACATTCCACTATCATTAATAACCCTATGCCCCCTCTCTTCCCCTCCCACCCTTCTGCCCTATCTAGAGTTCGTCTATTCCTCCCATACTCCCCCTCCCTACCCCACTATGAATCAGCCACCTTATATCAGAGAAAACATTAGGCATTTGGTTTTGGGGGATTGGCTAACTTCACTTAGCATTATCTTCTCTAACTCCATCCATTTACTTGGAAATGCCATGATTTTATTCTCTTTTATTCCTGAGTAATATTCCATTGTGTATAAATTCCACATTTTTTATCCATTCATCTACTGAAAGGCATCTAAGTTGGTTCTACAATTTAGCTATTGTGAATTGTGCTGCTATTAGCATTGATGTGGCTGTGTCCCTGTAGTATGCTGTTTTTAAGTCCTTTGGGTATAGACCAAGGAGAGTTATCCTCCACTTTAGAAAAACTTGGCTGTCACACACACACACACACACACACACGCTCATGCATACACACGCACACGCACACACAGCAGGTGCATTGTGCTACCTACAGAAGTTGGTGATTTGCTCTGGGTACAGCACAATCTGTAGTTTTAAGCAGCGGCCCTCATTACTCCTCTCTCTACGTTCCAGAGAACTGGATCACTGGATCTCTTGCCAAAAAAAAAAAAAAAGCCACTGCATCTAAATCCAAGGTTTGAAGTTTGCCGTGTTAACATACAGCTTCAGAATGCCCTGAGTGAGAGATTGATAGATGGAAGCACTTTGACTTAAAAAAAAAAGGCGGGGGGGGGGGGGCTAATTAAATTGTCAAATCCTTTTTCTCAGAAAGCATGAATACAATTGATTCTTTGATTCTTATATAATGAAGGTTGTTTCTCAGATTGTTTATCTTGCAACTTTTCCCATTCCACTTCTTGGATTGGGCAGTGTTCATAAATTTGCAATGGTTACATATTTGCATTATTAAACAGCACATATTTCTTCTAAATTTGTATATGTGTAGCAGATGTGTTACGGGATGTAACAGATTTGAAGTGTGATACCGAGCCAACTAGATAGACTGTAAGCTCTAGAACTGTGCATATTTTAAAGTACAAAAATATTGAGTGATATTTACATTTTTAAGATATTAAATAAAATTTTTGATCTCTTCACTAATTTTATTTAAAATTGTGATAGTCATTAATTATAATTTGCCTTTTAATCTTAATAGACAATTTTGAATAAAAAAACCTAACCTTTGAAACCATGAAAACTTCGAATCTTTCAATTCTCTTTTTATTAAATATCCAGCTTGGTTAAATAATAATTATATTCAATTATTTGATAATTTGCATCCCTTCAGTTATATAAAAACCAAAGACCATAACTTCACACATTTTTTTGTCACTAGAAAGGTAAATTTGCCAAAATGGGAGAATTGAACAATTTTATTTGACAGTTTGATTTATAACTTTAAATATTGATGTGTGTCATGTGGTCTTTGATTTTGACCCTTCAGAGTCCTTCAGTATCACACTTCACACTTTACATTTGTATGTAAAGAGTATCTGGATCTGGGAGTCTGGGGACTTTGATGGTTCACAATGAGCCCTGAAGACCATGATGAGATATTTGGATTTGACTCCAAGTTTGATGAAAGCCATTAGATGGTTCTAAGCTGCCTAGTGACTACCAGAAGCCCATTGTTATTTTGCAGGACCAATGTGAATTTAACCTGTTGGAAACCATGGGATAAGACCAAGGATTTCTCCACCCCTAACCTCTCCCATAGTAATCACTAGAACTGATAAATGCCATGGAAATTCCAAAACTATCAGGCCACACCATCCCATTCATCGAGTAGACTGGCTCACCTAACTTACCAGACACAGCTGAAAAAAAAAAGGAATCTCTCTTAACTGGGTCACAATGTCCTTGTGGGAGGCCTTGATTTTTCTCATGCAAACAATGAATACAACAGATTGATTTTCCAGGAGGGCCATATGCTACATTCAGACAGTATATTTTTTTGCAATCAGACTGTCTGCTTTGAATCCTGACTCGTCCACTTTCTAACTGTATGACTTTGGAGAATTTTATTTGACCTCACTCTGTTCCTAACGGGGTTATAAGCCTCATAAGATTATTGTGAAGATTAAATCGACATAAACTATAAACAAAATTTAGATTGAAACCCAGTAAATGTAAAGCACTTAAAATAATTAGTTATTTATCATTATTCTCATCTTGAATATCAAGCAACAAGACTGGAAAGGCCAGATTTCAGATTTCAATTCCCCGAGTTTTGTTTTGTTTTGTCTTTAACTGAGCAATTCGTGAGGAAGTGGAATTTCCACAATTGGCAGTATTCAGGCAGCGGCTGGGTAATTATCTTTGTGAAGGAGTGTAGAAGTAATCACAGCTAAGAGGGAAATTGAATTTCATGAGCTCTCTTCTAGTGTCAGGATTCTATGATTCTTACTATGAATTCAGCCCCCCTGTGGGTGCCCGAGCCTTGCAGAGTTGGTAATCTCATTGGAAAAATCAGAATGACTCACACAAAGCAAATAACAGTAATGGAGAATATAGGCATGATGATGGATATTGAGGGTGAATGGACTCGTGGCAGGGACTGTGTAGTGTATAGGAAGCAGGCAAGAAGACTTCGGGTATAATTTTCCTCAATTCATAATAGGAAGATAGATTGGTTGGGTAGAAAGAAAGAAGGAGAGTGATCCAGGAATGCCTAGGTCCTGCCAAGTTAGAGCTTCTCATGTCCCCCTCACTAGTGCTTCTGTTGCTTTAGAGCTGCCCTATCTTGCAAGTCTCTTGGGGATGGAAGCCTGGGCATTGCCAGTATTTGTGGACATTAGTCATATAGCAAAGGTGGGGTAAATTGAGCTTCCTCCTCACTGGAATTTAACTGTTCCTTATTGCCCATATTCCAATAAACTGATCCAGATCCATGGTTGACAATAAGGCATAAAACTTTGCTACACAAAGTGTGGTCCAGGGACCAGCAGCTCTGGCTTATTAGAAGCGGAGCATCTTCAAACCTACCAAACCAGGATTTACATTTTTTTTATACTGGGGATTGAACCCAGGAGCACTTAACCACTGAACTATATCATCAGCCCTATTTATTTATTTATTTATTTATTTATTTATATGTTGAGACAGGGTCTCGCTAAGTTGCTGAGGTTGGCTTTGAACTTGTAATCTTCCTGCCTCAGCCTTCTGAGCTGCTAGAATTATAGGTATGTGCCACCGTGCCCAGTCAGGATCTACACTTTAACAAAGAGTCCCAAGTGATTTGTATGGACGTGAAAGTTTGAGAAACATTTTTAGAACAATGGTTATCAAAACTGGGAGAACTAAGAGAGACTTTACTTGGGGAAGCTGTAAAGGTTTCTCCCAGGACCTATTAAATCAGAATCTCCACATGTGGGGTCTGGGTATCTGTATTTTTTAAGTACACAATTGTAAAAATTGGGAGTAAATCAGCCTTGAAATTCACTACTTTAGAGGCAAACCCAGATATGGCTCAGACTCCTGGGGCTCACAGAATCCCCAACTAACATCAAGTTGTACCAATTGTGCAAAAAGTATGCTGAGCCCCACTGGTTATGGAGACCTGAGGAAGAAGTTCCAGGTTCCTATTGCTCTGCAGAATGCTCTTCATAGGGTTTGGAAAGCTATACTCCTCCTCTGTAAAGTGGGGATATTGAAGTATCTACCCTATGGAATTGTGAAAACTCCCTCTTTCTTCCTTAATGAATCAATTCTCACTAATTTTGAAAAATGGGACAGAGTGGTTGCCTTCCACCTGGAGTTATCTTCTCCCACATACCCCTGTGTTTTGCCTCAGTTCTCCTTCAGCTCTCTGACCCATCCTTTCTTCTTCGACAGGCTTTCTCTGTTCATCCTGCATAAAAAGCACAGCTTGCCACTACCATCATCATTGCTCTCATCCTTTACCCTGCTTTTCACTATTCTTCATAGCATCTGTCCTTGTTTGAAGTCTCAGGCATTTAATTGATAAACATCTGTATCCCCAACTAAAATTTAAGGTCCACAAGAAAGAGACTATCTGTCTCTTCACTGTGACATCCCCATTGCTAGAACAGTGCTGAGCATAAAGTGGGCATTAATGAATATTTATTGGATGATCGAATTAATAAATGCCTTTTGATGCCAATATCCTTTGACTCCTCAAGTACTCTTGATCAAAAGCCAGTGAGTCTCTTCTGTACCCTGTCCATGTGCCGCCTTCTATGTGAAGTATTCCTTATAGATTCTTCCTGCCCCAGAGAGATTAATGATCCCCTCCTTTGTGCTTCCTTGGTATTTTATGTATTTTTCCTCCTATTATTCATTAGTTAGTATGTCTTTTTCAACTTCTCCATGTACCACAAGTTCCTCAAGAGCAAGGATCATTTCTAATTCATCTGTATGCCATCCCTCTTTGTTTTTGTTGAATGAAAAATGAGTGGATTTTTCCACCAGCAAAGATGAAACAATGCACCTATTCAACAAGAGGGCCACAGTTGTAGCTGAAGGACAAGAAGTGGGGAGAACAACAAATAGATCTTCTTAAAGAGCTCTTGGCTTCCATTCCCAAATTCGGAATCCTAGATCTCACTTCTCTATCATGATCAAGGTGAAAACCCATTGCCTGAATAATGAAGAGTGATGCCAGTAAGCTTAGAGCAAGGAAGGAGAGACCTGATGCTGCCAAGAGAAAAGCAAAGTCCAGAATCAAAGGGAAGCCAGTGGAATGGTTCCCAAAGCAACAGTGCAGCCTCCCGGACTCCAGGATAAGGGGCCAACTGCATCAATCTTTCATCAGATCCATCCACTGTTCAATCTGTTAGGGGAAGCATGCAAAATATATTTATTTCCAAGTTCCCAAGCTACTAGACTGGATAGTAAAGAAAAGAAGGAGAAAAGAGACAGAGAATTTTCTCTGTTCTTTGCCTGCAAAGTTCTTCAGCACTTGCAGCAAAAGCATGTTTTTACCAGGTACTTCTCAGGCTCAGGAAGATTGCTTTTCATAGAGGCATTAGAACTTGGTAAGACCGTAAAGTGTCTCCTTACAATGAAAATTTGGAAGGACTGATGCAAACCTGCTTGTGCTATTTTAAAGTCTGACTTCACTAAATCTTTTTGTTTTAAAACTAGTGTTATCTTTCCCACTTTTTGGAAAGTCTATTTTCAGTATAGTGGAAAACTCCTATATGTTTTTCCTAAAAAATTTTTTATGTTTAAATATTAAAACATTTTCACATACTATAGACACACCGTGGATATTAGTGGGGAAATATTTTCATGTTAGGAAAGAAAGTTTTATTTATACAGATGCAATGTGGACTATAATACTGATAAAAATTAAGGAAAGAAATGCATACTAATTACAAAACTGCACCCAATTGCTGGGCCTTCTGCTATTTATATACTTGTCACATAGAAATATTTTCTATCTGGTCATCATATGTTCCAAGTGCAAATCACACACACACACACACACATTCACCAAAAACAGAACAAAACAAAAACAAAAATCAGTCTCGAGTCTAAAAGGGAGACACAGCCTCTGCCCTGATTGTGTGCGAGTGATCTGATGAACATTCCGTCGTTGTTCCCCCATTTAATTAACTCTGATGGGCTATTGATGTACCACAACTGTTTGTCCTAATAATGAGCTCCAAAATTAGAATGGCTACAACCCACTTAGACAGCTGCCACAGAAAATAAGCATTTGAAAATGCTCTTGGTCAAGGCAATGGGGTAGAAATGGCTTTAGTTCAGTAGCAAATTCACATGATTATGTCACATGAGTTTTATTTTTCCATTTCAAGCGTAGTTAACATACCAACAGTAATGACTGCAAGAACCAATACTAGCTGTAGAGTTGAGACTGCTACTTCCTATCAGTATAGCAAGGATAAACATTCAGCCCGAAGTGTGCTAATAGCAGAGTCGATACAGCAACAGGCATTGAACAATTTAGGTCAGTTCCTTGCAATGTTTAATTAGACTAATATATCTATTTGTAATTAATAGCAGATGTGACAAGCTAATGTGTCCATGTACAGATAAATTAACCTCTGCCCATCAGCTGCTAGGATCTGTGAGAAATCTGCCATGTTTTGCTTCTATCCATCCGAGTCTAAATAAAACTGCAGGGTAATTATAAACATAAATGTTAATAGAAAATACACTTTGCATGAAATACTGGCCACAGGAAACCCTTTTTCAGGTAGGCTGTCAGACTTTAACAATCACAACAAGAATAAAAATTTCCCTTTTATTTTTTAAAAATTTATTTTAATAAACTTTGTTTTTAGAGCATGTTTAGGTTCAAGTGCAGAAACATCCCGTATATCTTTTGCATTGTCAGCATGCACCATCAAAGTGGTACATTTGTTATGACTGATGAATTCACATAATTATTATGCAAAGCCCATTTTAGTGTTGTACATTCTATGGATTTAGAAAATTTTATGAGAATATTTATCTACCATTATAATACCATATCAAGTAGTTTCACTGCCCTAAAAATCCTCTGTGTTGCACTCATTCTTTCTTCCCTACTTTCAACCCCTGGAAACCACTGAAGTTTTTACTGTCTCCCTAGTTTGGCTTTTTTCAGAATGTCCTATCATTGAAATTGTACAGTAAGTAGGCTTCTCAGACAGGTTTCTTTCACTTAGTAATATTCATGTCATTTCATGGAGGAAAACTAATTTTTTCTTAGTGCTGAATAATGTTTCATTGTCTGGATGTACCACAGTTGACCTATCCATTCATCTCCTGAAGGACATTTTGGTGGCATCCAAGTTTTGGCAATTGTGAATTAAACATGTAGGGTTTTGTTTGGACATTAGTTTTAAATTCCTTTGTGTAAGCACCAATGAGAGTGATTGCTGAATTTTACAGTAGGAGTATGTTTGGTTTTATCAGAAACCATCACACTCTTTAACATGGCTGTGGAGCAACAGATACTGTTGCTCCACATCCTCACAAGCATTTGATGTTGTCAGTGTGCTATACCTTGGACATTTTAACAGGTGTGTAGTAACATCTCACTGCTGTTGTAGCTTGAATTTCTCTGATGGTATATGATGTGCAACATCTTTTTATATGCTTATTTGCTATTTGTACATCTTCTTTTATGAGGCATCTATGAAGCCCTGGCCCATTTTTTAAACAAGTTGTTCATTTTCTCATTGTCAATTCCTTTTACATTTTGTAAAATGTGGTTGCATATATTATACTTTTAGTTACCTGGTAATAGAAATCATTCTGTAGCTTTTCAACTACTATAAAAGAGATCTATCGGCTCCTAATGCAGTTTGGGCAAAACTGGAATTTGGCATTAATTCCTCAAAAGAGAAATTTAAGTAATGTACTTGAAGTATTTCCCACTCCTCTATTTTAATATATTGTCATTGTCCCATTCTGAAGAAAGAACTCAGGGAAAATTTTCAAATTCCCCTCAAATCTCACAGAACAGAACTTTGAAAGACAGGGATTATGAGTTCTGGATTTTTGATTGGAAAAGAAGGTCATGGGCAGTATTCAACTGCTTGTCATTGCTAATCCTCCCTGCCTCCCTTCAGAAAAGTCATGAGTTTAGGTAAGCACAGTGGCACATGCCTGTAATCCCAGCAGCTTGGAAGACTGAGGCAGGAGGATTCCAAGTTCAAAGCCAACCTCAGCAACTTAGCAAGGCCCTAAGCAACTCAGTGAGAATCTATTTTAAAATAAAAAAATAAAAATAAAGGGCTAGGAATGTGGTTCAGTGATTAAGTGCCCAGGTTCAACTCCTGTTACAAAAAAAAAGGAGGAGGAGGAGGAGGAGGAGGAGGAGGAGGAGGAGGAGGAGGAGGAGGAGGAGGAGGAGGAGAAAGTTATGGGCTTGTCCAGAACCCATGGGGACAATTCCCAAAGTGTCCCAAGATGAGCTATTTAGCTTGTTAGAGTGAGAAGAATTAGATCTTGCCTTTTAGTCTTCAGAAATGAACCTGGCAAGGAGCCCAAAGCGATTGTAGCATTTGAAAATGATCATCTCAGGGGCATTTGGGTTGGGATTCTAAGGGCCCTTAAAGATGTGATGTCAAGATATCACACTTTCCTTCCTTCTTGTGAGCTGAAACCAACTCCCACAATTCTTGTAGCACCTCTCATGATCCCAGTGTGCTTTCCAGCAGCTGTGCCAGGGACCCTTGAGTGGAGTAGGAAACCGGGATGGTGTGTTTCCATAAGCATCCAGTAACAAACTTCAATGCCACGTATAGCGTTTGAAAGTCAACCCTGTAGAAGACGTGCTAAGAAAAATTTTGGCATTGGAAATCCCCATAAGTCACATCTCTACCCAGTAAAGAAGCCCAACTTGAGACATCAGAAACTTTAGAGGGACATAGGAAATGGGCAGATGCAAAAAGTATAAAACTCCTGGGATTATTTAGTCTCAAGAAGAGAAAGAAATGGGTCACTTAATGTCTCTTTAAATATAGGACAGATTATTATTCAGAAGCTGTATCCAGGTGTCTGAACATTTCTCTGCTGAGGATAGAACAGGAAACAATGGGCTTTAGCTACAGAAGGGAAGAATATATATGTACGAGGAGGGGCTTCCTGACACTTGTGGTTATAAAGCATTATAATGGGATACTAGAGAGGCTGTCATATCTACTTCCCCACAGAATTTTAAGAAGACGACAGATACCTCTTGGTAAAAATGGTTTAGATAAAACCTCCCTGGAGGTTGGGGGATGGATCAGATGACTTCTCAAGGGCCCTTTCATCTCTATGTGTTTATCATTTTAAAACTAGACTACAATGCTCTTTCAGATGAGCCCTATCTGGTAAACTAGAAGCTATATCATTTTTCTCCCCACCCCTGAGCCCCTGTCCAATCTGATCTTTTGTGTTTAGACTTTGTTTTGCTGACGTCTACCTGACACCTGCTCTTTGGATGCTGTGCTCACACTGCTGTGGTATGCAGTGAAGCACGCACACACACTATTCAAGACAGATGGGACATTTGCAAGGACAGAGACGAGATGTTTTCTCAGCACATTGTCTAAGGCACTGAAGATTCCCTGCACTTGGAAATAGTCACTAATAAAGCAAGTTTTATTATAAAAACTTAAATCTCAGTTCAGGATTTCAAAATATTTTATGCTCATGGTGGGAAAGCTCTTATCATATTACATGTGATTTGCTTTCCCTCAGACATGGTGTTCCTTTGAAGCCATACATCTTGTTTACGCATAGCATCATCCTGAGTGTCCTGTGCTGGAGAGGACCCGAGGTGGCCACCGTCGGCTTTATCCTCTATGCACAAGGCAAACCTGAGAGCACGTGAATGGTGCTTCACAACCTGAAGGGCTCTTCTGAAGAACATGCTTTTCCGGTTCCAGATGGTTGCCTGTCTCCTATAATTCAGAGTTTAACAAATGCATGTTGGCTTTCTAAGACATACCCAAATGAGAGAGGTTGAAAATTAAGTCTGAAATTTACAAAGCCAAGAAATTAGTTTAGGTCACTGGAGAATTAATCAGTTAAAGTCATTTGAAAAATAATTCAATATCTAAGCTGACTGCCAGCAGACAAACTCCACTGTATTCAGTAGAAGCAATAAACTATCAGCTTGAAATTTAAATAAAAACCACCCACATGCAAGATACATACTGCTTACATAAATAGCAGTGCATACACAAATAAACAAACCAGTTTATAAAATAAGGCACTGTTACTTATGAAATGGTTGGTTAAAACTACCTCTCTTCATACACTTATGCATGTCAGATGCATGTTATTTTTAAAATATTTTGAGCTCTCATTTGATAGGACATGGGAAACAAACTCTCAGACTACTTCAGCAGCTCCTCCCTTGAATTTTTCCTAGGGAAACAGAAGTCCCAAGATATTTATGACATGTCAAAGCTTCAGCTGGGAGCATCCAGTCCTTGGTATCAGGTATGTTCATGCCAGCATCCAGTCACATCTCTGATATCCCCTCTGGTCTTTGGTCACAAGTCCATGCTTATTGCTATAGCATCTTCTCTGTCCCCACTGCAAACTTCTTTAGCTTAGTCACCAATCTCTGAGCCACTTCTTTTCCTCTCGTGGGTAGAGACATCCTCATATTCCTCTTATTTCATGCTGGGGATTCACAGCCATTTCAGTCCCCTTTATGTACACAGGACCATGCTGGGGGTCAGTGTAAAATTAAAATGCTGGATTCTTTGTTTAAAAAATATTTAAAATTATTGACATTTTTGAAATAGTGACAAGAGAGCATTAGACCAAACATGAGGCCCTAAGTGACTGGACAGCTCACTTGCTCATGAAGCCATCCCTGTGTGCAGAACCTTGCTCCTACCCACACCCTGTGCTGGAGGTCAGGAACAAGAAGACCTTTGCTTCTAAATAAAGCACAGGCCCTCTGTTCTCAGCAACTCTGGCTTCTCTGGAGATTCTTTCTCTGCTCAACACCCAACAGCTCAACCTGGGATACAGGCAGGTGGTGCACCCAGGACACCCAGGCAGGTGTGCTTCCTCATGCCCACGAGTAGAGTTGCCTTGTTTCTGTTTCTTATTTTTCTCCCGCCACAAAGACCAACCTGTGGGCTCCATCAAGAACTGTGGCAAGCTAGCTCTTTTTCATTTGTTTTGATATATCTTTGGGGGTAGAGGGGGATCCATTAGTCTCTATTACGAGACTTTTAGCATTTAGATGTTTGAATCTAGAGGGCTCTCAGCCCATATGTTGGGGCTTCTGAGTCTAAAATGCTGATCATGGTGCCATACAGCCATGGTAACCACGAACATGTGGCAGCTTCCATATTCACTATGATGATAAAGTAGTGATCACTGGTTTCTCACATTTCCCTGAAAAAAAAAAAAAAAGCACATGCGGACCATCTAAACAGATGTATGTAAGGCAGAAGAAAGAAAAAATTGTTTATTTTGCTCACCAAAATTGTTTATTAGGTCATCACTGAACTTTAGCCAATGTTAAATCAATAACAGAAAGTAGTGCCCTACAGTAGCTAACATGGGTTCTTTCATTTATTCTTTGATAGAAGCCGATAGACCACAGAGTAACATAGATAATATATTTTAGGAATAATAAAAAATAAAGAACTAACATAGGCCATTGTGGTCAAATAGTCCTGCATCTGTAAATTTTTTTTCAGTTATTTCGTTCTATTTATAAAAGCCTAGAAGAAATCTTTGGGTTTCATGATCTTTCAAAGCTACAAACCTTAAAGCAGAATCTTCCAACATTTGAAGGGTGCCTCTGAATGCACATCTGCCACTGCAGAGGACACAGCAAAAGAACATCAGCTGCTCTGTTTCATCACTTTCTACCTGTGTGACCACAGGTGGTTCATGTAGCTTCTCTGAGCCACAGTGGTACTGCCTACCACGTAGGACACTGGGTATGGGCACTGTGTCAGTGTCAAGGCATTGTCAAAAGTTAATAGCTGGGTTCCTCTTCCCACTTTTTAGATTCAGGAAGTAACATCAGCAATGTACATTTTTAGTTAACACACAATGTGTGTTAAACTATCGAAAGCTCTGCTAACTCATTTAATCCCCACAATTCCGTAAAATTTCGACTATTAACAATTTCTTTTTAACAAATGGAGAAATTGAAGCACAGAAAGATTAAATAACTTGCCTAAGGTCACACAGCTAGAAAAGAACCCAGACAGCCTGGCTGTAGAATTTACTCTCTTTAAGCAACTAATAAGTCATTTTGTTTGTTTGACAGGTGTCTTTATTTTTGATGACATTTTATTCTCCTATTCTTTAAAGCAATGAATATTACTAGTTAAAAATATAGAGAATACTTTGATATCATAGTGTGGATTATTCTTCTTTAGCAAGAAAAGAAAGCTATAACCTGTAAAGCCAAAGATATTTGGATTACATAAAATTAAGACATAGGTAATCATAAGCCAAGTTATAAGGCAAGGGAAAGATGCATGGTGAATAATAGAAAGTTAAAAATCTATAATATATGAGAAATGTTCACGAATTAAAAATAACAGAATAAAGAACTCAGGCTGGGGATATAGCTCAGTTTGTAGACTGCTTGTCTCACGTGCACAAGGCCCTGGATTCAATCCCCAGCTCCGGGGGGGTGGGGGGGACCCTCAGTAGAAAAATTGGCAAATAATATAAAAAGGCAAGTAACAACAATAAATAAGTGTCCAATGTACATAAAAATATGTTCAGACTCATTACCAACCAATAAAAGAATGAAGCAATAAGAAACCACTTTTGTCTAATATATTTAAAAAGAGAGAGAAAAAAAGAATACTTGGAGTAGCAAATGGGTGGACAAAATAATATTTTAGCACAATATTATAGAAGTATAATTGGAATAGTATTTTTGTAAATGAACCTGGCTATACCTCTCGAAGTTTAAAATGTACATAACTTGAACTTGGCAATCTATGTCTAGGAGTCTACACTGCAAGGTATGGTGAATGTGTCCAAAACTATAGGAACAGGAAGTTCACGACAACATTTGAGGATTATAGTATTAAAAAACAAAAACCTGAAAAGCAAAACAGGTAAATTATAACCCAACAAAAGGGCTGACAAGATAAAGTATACATGCCACATCTTTGCATTTAATTAATGTAAGGAGTCAGACCTATGCATTGACATGGAAATATCTCCAAGGACATTGTAAAAGAAAAAGGGCAAATTACAGAACAAAACACATAGATTTCCCCTTATGAAAGCTTAAACTATACAAATACACATGTATCCACCACACACATAGTATGTGAATATATAATATTACAAATACAGATCATAAAAATTTATAGTAAAGGATCTAGAAGTATGCACAATAAATTATTGACAATGGTTGTTGTAAAATAGATTCTGCTTCTATGTGGGCCTCACAGGAGTCCAATGCTTGGATCTGAATTTTTCTGTATTTGTTATTTGTAAAGGAAGTCTATTTGCACATAGTGTTGGTTATTAGCATAGTTGATTTTGTAAAATTTTATATTGTTTGAATTTTTGTTTTCATACTAGGAATTGAACCCAGGGATATTCTACCACAAAGCTACATGCTCAGTTCTTTCATTTTTTTTTTTTTTTTTTTGAGACAGGGTTTACTAAGTTGTTGAGGATCTTGCTAAATTGCTGAGGCTGTCTTCAAACTTGCAATCCTCTTGCCTCAGCCTCCCAATTTTCTGAGATTACAGACATGCCTCATTGTGTCTGGTTTATTGTCTGAATTTTTAATGATGAACATGTATACTTATTATTTATGTAATTACAAGATATTTAAAGAATAGAACATAAAAAATAAAACATAAAAAATATTAGAAAGGTAAGCTAATACCCCCCAAAGATAGGTCCTAATCCCTGGAACTATAAATGTGACCTAATTTGCAAAAAGGGTCTTTGTAGATGCAATTAAGAATTTAGAGATGAGGAGATTATCCTGGGTTATCTGAATGGGGCCTAAATGTAATCATATGTATCCTTTCTAAAAAATTTTTATTTATTTTAATTAGTTATACATGACAGCAGAATACATTGATGCACTTTGATGTATCATACATAGATGGGATATAATTTCTAATTTTTCTTCGTATACATGTTGCAGAATCATATTGGTCATGTAGTCACATATATACATACAGTAATAATGTCTGTTTTATTCTAATATCTCTATCTGTATCCTTTTAAGAGGAATGCAGAGGAAGCTTTGACACACACAAAGTAAAGACCATATGACAGAGCAGGGAGAGATTTAAAAAATGTTAACCTTGAAATTGGAGTGCTGTAGCCACAAGCCAAAAACACTGAAGAGGCAAGGAATGGGATCTCTTTTAGGGCCTCCAAGAGAGTGTAGCCCACCAACATCGTGATCTTAGCCCAGTGATGCTAATTCCAGAGTCTGGCCTCCAGAGCTCTGAGATAATAAATTTCAACTGTTTTAAACAACCCGATTGTAGTCAACCACTGTACTAATAAATGTGATATAACCACATATATTAGAAAACTAACATATGCAAATTCTAGAAATTTAGAAAACTGCATAAAAGTATACCAGAAAAATAAAATTAAGGTACTTGTAATTACACAGTTTAGAATAATTGTTCATTTTTAGTGTATTTCTTTCTATTTTTTTATTTTGAAAATGTGGATATACCCATAACCACTTCTCCATATTTTTCAACTTCACTGAAGTATGATCAATGTACAATAAACTGCACATCTATTGAAAGTGGACAAGTTAATGAATTTTGACATAAGCATATATCCAGGCAACCACAATAAACGTACAAAACATTTCTGTCATCCCCTAAAGTTCCCTTTTGTTACCCATCTCCCTAGAGCTCCATTCTCTGCTTTCTGACACGATAGATTAAATGGCATTTTTCTAGAAGTCTACATATTTACTTTCTTAAAATATGTTTCATTTCATTTGCATGATTTTGAGATTTGTCCATATCCTAATAGCTCATTCCATGTCATTGCTAGGAAGTATGGTATATATGGATGTATCACAATTTGTTAACTCATTCACCTGTTGATGGACATTTCAATCACCAGTTTGGGGTTATTACAGATAAAGTCGTCATATGTGATTGTGCACAAGTTTTTGTCAGGACATATGGTTTCGTTGCTCTTCAGATAAATACCTAGGAGTGGGATGTCTGGATCATATGGTAGATGTGTGCTTAACATTTTAAGAAACTGCCAAACAGATTGCTAAAGCACTCCCCATTTTATACTCCCACAAACAGTTCCAGTGCATAAACACTTGTCTGGTCAACCTTCTTAAAGTTGTTCATTCCATTAAACATGAATCGGTATCTAATTGTGGTTTTAATTTGGATTTCCATGGTGACTAAAGATGTAGAACACTTTTTAATGCTATTATTGGCTATTTGAATGTCTATTTTAAAATGTTGCCCATTTTATATTGAGGCATGTTTTCTTATTCAGTTGTAAGAGTTCTTTTTATTCTATATGTTATAAGGTTATAATCAATGTTAATTTTTTCCAATGTTATTTATTTTATCCAACATCATTTGCTGCAAAGGCTTTCTTTTCTCCCGTTTTACTGCTTTGGCTCCTTAAAAAAAAATCAATTTACTATATACTCCTTGGTCTATTTATAAAGTCTTTATTTATTCTCTTCCACTGATCTATATGGCTATCTTTTTGCCAATTTCAATCTGTCTTGATTAATGTAGCTTTATCCTAAGGCTTGAAGTCAGAAAAGTAAATCTTCCATGTATGTTGTTCCTTAATATTCTTTTTGGTTTTTCTAGGTTCTTTATATTCTAGAAATATATTTCCTTATATTTCAGAATCAGTCTACAATTTACACATACACAGATAGTCTTTCTGGAATTTTGGTTGGGAATCTATTGCATTTGCAGATAAATTTGGGAAGAATTGACATCTTAGAAATATTGAATCTATGAACCACACAACTTTTTAAACAATTCTGTTTGTATTTACAACACAGTTTTCTACATTTAACTTATACAATGTGTATGTGCAAGTTTGTCCATCCATCCATTCATTCATCTACTTATTTAACTTGTATAACCTGTGTATGCAAATTCATCCATTCATTCATCCATACCTCCATTCATTTAATTAAGCGTACAGTGCTTATCGGGCTTTCTTCTAGGCACGTGGGATACAGCAGTAAACAAAGCTAAATTCTTTGCGTTCTTGGACCTTACGGAGTTTCCTTAATAACCACAACCTGATTCCTTTCCCTCAGCCTGCTGATGAAGGTCTTTAGCTCCCCAAGCAATTTTGGGAGCCTCGGGGAGAGTCCTATGTGTGTTCAGGAGCAAATCCTAGTAGTCAGCATAGAGCAGCCTCAGGGCACCGCTGCTGTTTGGTCCAGTCTTCTGTCTAGTACCACTTCTTTTCCTACATGGTTCACTCCACATTCTGCCACTGTTAAGCCTATCTGACTCTAAGAACTCCAGCTCAGGCACAGTAGTGAAGATCTTTTGCTCAGGAAGAGAGCAATGTACGTGTTCCACATAGATGTTTTCTTTTTATATGTAGATGTCATCTTTATCCATAGAAAACTAAGGCCCAACATGGGATGATCAAATCAGGCTAATTAGCTTATCACCTTCAACATTTATCATTTCTCTGTGGTGAGAACATTTAAAATCCTCTCTTTTACCCCTGTGGAAATACATAATATACTATTATTAACTATAGTCACCACGCTGTGCCACAAATCACCAGAACTCCCTCTTCTTAACTAACTGATTAGTTAACTAAGTTTGAACCCTTTGACTATTTTTTCTTCTTTCCAGTCTACTTCCCAACAAATAAAGATAATTATTATTTGTCAATTAAAAAAATGTGAAAATAATAATATTGAAAACTAAGGCCCAAAGATGTTAAGTGACTTGGTTAAACACACAGTAAGTGGCAGAACTTGGATTCAAATCCAGATCCAATTAGTATATGTTCAGTTTTTCTTCTGCTATACATTGTTGCCTCACAACCCCATAGATACCAATGTTCACATACAAGTGCATAACCTCAGAGTCTTATAGAAAGTGTGCATTTTTAAGCAGCATGTTTTTCTGCTTGCTGTGACTTTTTGTATGCACATGTGTACACACTGTGGTTCAAAGGCTGGCAATTTGTATGTTACTTAAAGTGATCCTGTCCCCTCAAGAAAAAGTTTAGAATTACCACTCTAACAATAAAACTAAGCTTTTAGGCCACCAGGCCTGCAACAATCTCATTCACCAACAGATATCTACTTAGTGTACACAGATAGGGAAAGCCTTGGCCAGAATTTATTACCATTAAGTAAAGGGTACAAAGTACTACCTGGTAAATTTGTGGGGGAGGGTTTGTTGGGGGGAGAGGGGAGATATCATGAGGTTCAGGGAACTGATACTTGAAGAATGAATGTTTCCAAGATATTGTCTCAGGGCAAGAATGAAAATGCTTTGTCTTGGGGGCCTGGCTCAGTAACAGTGGGTACCCGGACAGCTGTGGCTAACAGATTACCATTAAATGAAACTTGCCTGTTATTGTACTATTAGGTCATCAGCATTCAGCTAGTACCATAGCATGAAGGGGGAAGGAAAGCTACATTGAAGAGAAGATAAAAAGAACACAGCAAGCAGAAAATAAAATGCCTTGAGTCTATTTTGCAGACTCAAACCCACTAATCGATCTTTCTGACTCTAAGTTGAGCTAACACAGGACATAATACACACCCAGATCAGTAGTAACACTGACACATTTTGACATAATCTTGCCATGGAAAAGAAAGTTATTATGAAGAAGTCATTAAGTCCTTTGGCTAAAGGAACCACCCACCCACCAGTCCACATCTCAACTGTGAAATCTGAGTCAGATTCTGGCCTCCATATGAATTCCATTCTGCGTGGATGCCAGACGTGTATCCTCTCACTCCAGAATCAAACAGGCACACTTGATATTTAAAGCAGGTTTTCTATTTTTAGGTGGTTGCTGAACATCTGTCGGCCTTCCTCCTTAATGGCCTGCTCAGTGGAAGAGAAGGAGGAAAGCAGTATAAAATCATTTTGTTGTTCAATACCATGATTAGTTTTCTCAAGCTGACAGCCAGCCTTAACAAGATTCTCCTCTTCAGGAAAGGTTCTTTTGATAGATGGTGTCCCTGTGGCTCTAAACCGAATAGCAGAAGCAAGAAGGAGTGAATTCTATAGTTGGAGAGACTCTTTTTCCTGCTAACTCAGGTGTAATTGATAAAACCCCACACCGCACATAGCCCCAAAGTGCAAGTCCAAGAGAAAGGACGGACGTTGTTGTTTTTGCTTTTTCGTTTTTTGTGTTTGTTTTAGCTGAATTATCCCTGGTTCTGCCCCCCTTTGAACCTGAACCTGGTTACAAACAATACCCTGGGACAGCAGCCAAGTTAAATAAGTCACAGTACAATTTGGAAGGGAAAAAAAAAAGTCCTCCATATCCTTAGAAAACAAAAGCAGAAACAAAATGTTATGCTGCCTACCAAAGCAAAGGAATAAAGAAATCCAGAGATTCAGGTAGGCGTCTGGTTGACAAATTGTAAAACTATCATTACCCAACAAACTGTCTCAGGAAATATCCTGCTTTATTTTTTTTTCTCGTTTTCTCTGAAAATGAATTCAGTTTTGTGAAACTCAAATTTCTCTATAAAAATATGTCAAGCTCTTGCCAGTGTAGAAAAACATTTTTCCTTTGTCAACTGGACCTTTGGCCCTTGAGTCACCTGGCGATGATCTGCAACAGCCTTGCTTTGCTGGACTGTTCAAGTTGAACTGAGTGGATGTGTCTTGAGAGGAAATAGAGAAAAGCTCACCTGAGATGTCAGCCTGGCAAGATATCATTTAGGATTTTAACAATAAGAATACACATAGGCTGGAAGACAGAACTTTGAAAATCAGAGGGGGGAATCCTTCTGTATTTACATCCACAGCTGCATACTTACATCAAAATATATCCATGTGTTTATACATTTTGTATATATTCATTTATATCTAATATTTTGTAGGATCTACAGCGATATGGGTGAGACAGTCTGGGTATTACATCTGAAAGGCTCTCATTCCTGGATTAGAACTCTGCAGTTTGGAAAATATAAGTATTCCTTAAATTTTTCCATTTGAAAATGAGCATGAATTTAAAGGCATAGCTTCAAAAAAACTAATCATAAAAATATTTTTAAATCTAAAATTTGAAAAATAAAAAATTATCCATACTCAAGTTTATTAATAATGACAGCACATTTAATTCAACATGGGGTAAAAATGGTTGAGGTATAAAAAAGAATTTGAGGTTAGGTTATCTCACTCACTTTAAGGATGCCTGATGCTGTGGTTTCTGGGGGATAACTGACAATCCCACTCCATTCCTTCACAACCCATTATTTATTTCAGTGAGCATTTATAAAATCCCTACTATGCACCAAGGAGTGTGCTACCTGTTAGGAATTTAAAGTGTGACATATGCAGCTCTGATGTGTTATTTAGATCATCCACCACTTGTTGAGCATGAAGCCTTTTCTCCAATACAGTGGAACAAGCACTTCCCTCTTTAACCTCCAAAGCTTAGAATAAGGACCCATTTCCTGGTCAGATTCCAAACAATAAAAGGGAGCACACTTCACCTTCATAAAAATTATTTTAATTGAATAAGAAATGTTTTAGTCAGCTTTGTTGCTGCTGTTACCAAAAGACCTGACAAAAATAATTAGAGGAGGAAAAGTTTATCTGGGGCTCATGGTTTTAGAAGTCCCAGTCCACAGAGATGAGGCAAAACATCATGGTGGAAAGTTGTTGAGGAGAAAAGCAGCTCATGACATGGCAAAAAGGAAGCAGAGAGAGCTCCTCTCTTCAGGGACAAAATATAGACCTCAGAGGCATGTCCCTAGTGACCCTCCTCCTCCTGCCACACCTCACCTGATTATGGTTACTACCCAGTTAATCCCTATCAGTGGATTAATGCACTGATTGGGTTAAGGCCCTCACAACCCAATCATCTCACCTCGAATTGTCTTGCATTGTCCAATACATGAGCTTTGGAGGATACCACATATCCAACCATAACAATAAGTTTAGACTAGTCAGTGTTCTTGCCAATTCAAAATGGATCATATTTGAATAAATAGTGCTGACTTTGCCATCCTAAATGCATGTGCAGTATCCATTCAGACTGTCTCAATTTTGAGCTACTTGTATTATTTTTATATTTTGGCACATACCTTTATGATATGTACCATTGCTTGCCATATGCAGGTCTCTGAGATGGACAAATAATTATATTGTCTCATTTAACTTCACAACCACCCTATAAGTAAGTAGTATCACAAACACTTGGATTTAAAAAAAAAAATCTACACAGGGGCCATGAGATGATAAGTCATGTGCCAAGGTCATGTGACCAACAAGATGCAGAGCTGGGAATCCATCACTGGTCTAAGTAATCCTGAAACTCCGGTCTTTCTACAAAGGATGTGGCTGTCTGAAGCAAGGATGTACATTTTTACCAATTCATGGTATCACTTCCCCTTAGCTATTTTAATCTTTCCCTGTGATTACCCATATCCCATCATAACAGTTATTCTCAGGCTAACCCAGAGTCCACACAAATAGAAACACTGGCCAGCTAAGTAAGGCAGCTATCAAGATCAATAACTATCAGATTAATGGGGGAAGAACATTTACTAGGCTGGAAATGCATATTCCTGATAAAAGTCATTCATATTTGTAGGGACTCAAATGTAATTAATAAATTTTTAATGACATATGTCTTTTTCATTTCCTCTTGACCTGAACTCCCCCAAATAGTTTTTTTTTTAAATAGCAGCTTTACCAAGGTATACGTGACATACAAAAAACTATGTAATTTATACAATTGACAAATTTAGGTACTTGGGGAATTTGAACCCATGAAACCATCACCATAGTCAAGGGAACGCACTACCACCTCTTAAAGTCTTCTCTGCCTCTTGTTTTGTGGTAAAATATCTAAACTCTTAAAACCTTTTCAGAATTATTAAATGCTACACCCTGACAAAAACGAAATGCAACAAAGTTCCACTGGTTAAAATACTTCTTTTCTGTCTGACAAAACTCTGCCAGGAAGTTAGAGAATTGGAAATGGATCTGGTAAATGGGATGGGAACACACTGTACTTATCCCAGGCAGCAGGCAGTTTTCAGTGACTGATGATGTATTGTTGAGCATCTCGTTGTAGTGCATGTTCAGTTAGTTATTATTGACTCAACTGGTTATCAATTTCATCTTTGAAATAGACCACTAACTGGGTTACAGTCAACTATTAAGAGAAATTTCTCATGAATAGGAGAAGCAAAAAACTGATCACAATTGATTCACTTAATTATTTCCTCTATGGATGCAAATACCAAAGCAATTTGACAGCCACATTCAGCTTTCAGATGATGAAACAACTATTTTTCTTTCTTTTTTTTTATACTAGGTATTGAACCCAGAGGCACTTTACCACTGAGCTACATCCCAACCCCCACCCCCCTTTTTTAAAGACAAGTTCTAAGTTGCTTAGGGCCTCGCTTAAGTTGCTGAGGCTGGCTTTGAACATGCAATCCTCTTGCCTTAACCTCCTGAGCCACTAGGATTACAGGCGTGTGCCACTGCACCTGGTGAAACACCTGTTTTTCTTATAATAAGAAGGAATTTTAAATAGAAATGCCATCATTATTTGACTTTATTCAATCCACAGTGCTGGTGAGGGGCAGGGAGGTGTTGGTGAAGCTCTTCAGAGAGGAAAAGCAGTTTCTAGGACTGAAATGATCCCAACTGTGGTTGCCTACATGCTTATCTAACCAGCGACCATGAACCTTATTTTCTTGTACACAAAGCAGAATTACAAAACAAAGAGACTAATGAAAAGAAAGCCATCAATATTCACTTGAAATGAAATAAATGTATAACTTAAAGGAGAATGAGATGCAGCCTGTTAGGGCTTGCTGTTTTACTTTACAAAGAGGAGACTTTAGAATATTTCTTGTTATGTCTCAACTTTCACATCCTGCATTGAAGGAGGTTTTTTTTTTTTTTCATTTTCTCTAAGGTGATATAATCAAAGGAGAAATATATGAGAAGCCTGATAATTTCAGAGTCTTCATTTTGAACCATTAAAGCTGAATTGCATAATTTCCTTTCTAAAGATTGGAGCTCTCCAAAAATGAACAGATGAAAGGTCTCAGCTTTCAAGGATACTTGTTCATCCACTTATACAAATAACATATAATAACATGCATTCTAAAACTAGTTATTTTTCCTTTAGTATCTCAAAACAGTATGAATTGATGCAGTCTAGATCAGCTATTAAGTCCCTACATTGCCTGCCCATCAATCGCCGGGTCAGCATTGGAGGTTTATAGAGCAGCATTACTGAGCCACTGAATTACCAAACAATGATCATCATATGAAATTAGATTCTCCATCAAAAACAAAATTTTTCTGTGGCTGAAATTATGATTCTGGGAGCAGGCCTCCAGCTCGAGCATCAACATTGATGCAAAATTGATGAAACTTCCAAGTGAAATTGCATTGTTTGATCTTCACAGCCCTGGAATAACATAGCCTAAAGCTACGGTTTCTGTAAACTTACTTTGCACAAACGACTTAGCCAGTACGGATGTATTGACATAGAGTGCCCATGAATGACATTAGGGCTACTTAGAAAAAAAGACAAAATAACAGCAAAAGAATGCAGCAATTGGTTCTGAAAATTACCTTTTTCCAGTGAACCTCTCTGAAAAATTACCTTTTTCTGCTGAATCTCACTCAAAAATTACCTTTTCCAACTGAAGCTCTCTCAAAGTGCCTTGATGTTAAGCAATATAGTTTTAAGTTGAAAATGTCACAAGGCCATGAAAAGAAATTGATAGAAAATTTCAGGGTTCCTTGTTGATATTTGAAGCAGCCTGTGGATTTTTGTTCTTTAACACAGATCTGCTCTGCTGTGCTACCACTTTGATTTCTGTATTGCCAAAAACAGCATGTTTCTAGGCTTAATGGCTTCACAGAGAAGAGTATGAAGGTGATTTAGTTATTGCCGCCGAGGTTCTGTTACCAGAAGGAAATTGGTAAACAGATGTTTTCAAAATCTCCTCCATTCAGTGTGAAACTTTTTAAAAGTGCAGTAAATAAAATTGTGAAGTTTCTTTATCCTTTAAAAGAAACTATAATTCTATTTACTACAGTATCTTTTTAGAAATTATGCACTTGAGGGTAGATCTCGATCTCTCTCTCTTTTCTGACAGAGGCATGAAAGGTATCACATGTCTTGGAAGAAGCATTGAACTGGACACCCAATGACCTGGGTTTTAGCTTTGTGTTGTGGTTTAGATATTGGTGTCCCCCAAATGCTCATGTGTGAGACAATGCAAGGACGTTTAGATGTGAAATGATTATGAGAGCCTAAACCTAATCAGTTAATCAGTGCCGAGAATCCACTTGAATGGAATCACTGGGTGGTAACTGTAGGCAGTGGAATGTGGCTGGTGGGGTGAATAGCAGGGGGTGTGCCCTTGGGGTTTATATTTTGACCATTGTGAGTAGAATCAATCTCTCTCTCTCTCTCTCTCTCTCTCTCTCTCTCTCTCTCTCTCTCTCTCTCTCCCCTTCCTGGTGTCATGCCCTGAGCTATATTCCTCTGTCAACCCTTCCTCTATGATGTTCTTCTGCCTCACCTGGGCTGAGAGCAATGGAGTTGGCTGTCTATGGACTAAGATCTCTGAAATCATGAGCCCCAAACAAACTTTCCTCCTCTAAATTGTTCTTGGGTCTTTTGATCACAGCAAAGCAAAGTGGACTAAAACACCTTATCTCTACCTCTAGCAGCAGTGTGACCTTGGGCCCATCCTAGTGGAACAGGGAATGGACAGGATGGTCTGAGAGGCTCCTTCCGGCTCTAGCACCCCATGGTTAACTTTTAGTCCAGATTTAAAGGCAGATTATCTCACAATGATTATTGTTTACTACCATTGTTGTTAAAAGAGAAGGCGTTGAATATTTTTGCTTAAGTTTTTGAGTGTATGTGTGTGCATATGTGTGTTCCTATGCGTGCATGCGTGTGTGTGTGTGTGTGTGTGTGTGTGTGTGTGTGTGTGCTCTGAACAACAAAGAAATGTTCCGCATTCTGGGATACTTCAGGTGTGATTCTTAGGAAGGCAGAGTGATCACCCAGGGGGACAGTACTTGGGAAACTGACCCCCACCTGCCAGATAGGTGTGGTTTTTGTCCTTCTTATTTTCTCTTCTCTCTCCTCCTCCTTTACCAGTCTCCCCCTGCCTGCCTTTTGTCCTGGCTCCATTTTCCTTATTTGCCTACTGTCTTTCCCTCTCCTCCCTTTCTTTTCCATCTTGACTTGCAACCCCTTTAAGTTCTCCTTAATACCTCCCAGAGGGGCTCACTGGAAGAACTGAGGTTCAAGATTTTATGAATTGCTATCGTAGATCAATCTTTACATTTTAAAATTCATGAAAGAATTAGAATTAGAGGTATACCAAATGGCCATTTCAGCTAAGGACCTAACCTTCAATATTGACTGAAATCAATATTCCTCCAAAGTTGAGTTTAAATAAATTTTGGAATATGAAAATACCAGACTCTTATATTTACACATTAATTAGAATTTTGTGATAAACTTTTTAGTAGTCAGGTTTTAAAAACTGATACTCTAATATAGGCATAATAATCTCTTAATTTGCTAAGCTGCTAAATTGCCCATGTCCTCTTTGTCCCACATGTCTGTGACACTACATAAATGCTCACTTTCAATATTTAATTAATCGCCTTGTGCAAAGCAAAATATAAGTGTTTAAAAACACTTTTCTTGGTGTATTTTCTAGAAGAAACTGTGTTACTAGGAGAAACTATGTTCATAACTTGGACAAATATTTTTAAGAAATCCTTCATTTCCATTATAAAATACCATTGATAGTCAAATGTGTAGATTACAGAAAAAAATTGTTGTCCAAATTTTTAGACTCCATTGATACAAAATTACAAGAAATTGTTTCATATTCAAAAATACTATTGTTTTAAGTTTTGAAGTTTGATTAATGAGCATAATCAAATAGTTTTAGTGACCTCTATATTGATTTCAGTCTTTATTTTCTCTAGTATTTTCTTCTTTTTGCATTTTGTGTTCTTAATTTTTATCATTGATATTGTCATACATGATTTTAGTTTTCCTCCTCATAAATTTTTGAAATTGAAAAAACGATATTTTGTTCTTAATTCATTCTTCCAAGATATGATTAATTCTAAAGTATGACTTTTTCTTTAAAAACACATAGATGAAATGAATCAAATATCTAAAATTTAAATACTTCTCCTGGCAAGGGGTTTGGAAAACATGCCTTCTCACACTGCAGTGGAAATATAACCTCTATGGAGGGAATTGGGAATATCTAACAATGCTGCAATTACATTTTCCCTGTGTTCCACCAATCCTGCATCTAAGAATTTACCTGTATGATACACCTTCTCACAATAGGAAAATACAAAACCACAAGATTATCTTTTAGCATTATTCTTAATTGCAAAATATTGGAAATTTCCTAAATATCTAAATATAAGGGATTAGTTGAATAAACTTTGCTACATACACACACTGGAGAACTATACAACTATAAAAAGAATAGGATCTTTATGAACTGTTACAGAGTGATTTTTCTGGAGATATTTTTAAATGAAAAAAAAAACTTTTCTGTTTGTGTAAGGAGGAAAAATGCAGTCTCTGCTTATCTTCACATACACACACACACACAAACAAACATACACAGAGAGAAAACTATAAGGAAGGATAAACCAGAAAACAATGAAATCGGTTACCTACAAGGGGTGAGGATGAGGATGAAATGGGGCAAACGGACACAGGAGGGAGAGACCCTCCCCTGAGAACACTTTCTGAATAGTTTGACTGGAAACAAGCTGATATTCCACATATTCAACTAAATGATATGAGATGAGTAAGAATGTGAGGAAAGGGGATCCTAAAACTGAAAGCTAAAGCAAAATAATTGTATATCAGAGGAATGCCAGGAAGGAAGGAAAGGAAAGGAGAGGAGGGAGGGAGTAAGTCAGTCAGTCAATCAGTCATTCAGTCCTAAAACAGCCAAATAATTTATGGACAGAGTTTCACTACGGACTCACAGTCATGGGAGAGTGGTAGGCAGGTGTGGGGTGGCAGTTTAGAATTGTAAGGAAATAATCAACTTTTAAAAATAGGTCTGTTTATCATAAGGCATAGGTGAAGCAATTCTGAAACTCTTTTAGATGTATTATAGGATTAAGTAGGTGAATAAAGGTGTAGGTGGAAACCAGAGTCCCACTGTGGAAGAAGGGATATACAAATATGAAATAGGGGAAAGCAAGAAAGGACTCTGAGGGATAATTAGAACTGATGCTGTCATGATTTTAAGAATATATATGTATACATATACAATGCATATTCATATGTTCATAGGTGTATTTGTTTATCTACGTATCAGAATATTGTTTTTAGGTCCTGCCCATTGAGTCAATAGCTAAGAACCAACACATCCCAGTAGCCACAAGCATACCTAACACTCAGACCTTGGAAACAGGGCTCCTCAAACAAATGGTCAATTCCAGGACTGAGAAGGGTAGAGGCAGAGTTTAGAACATCTTGTTATAACACAGAGATAAGGAACGGCAAAGAAGAAGAAGGAGGAGGGGGAGGAGGAGGAGGAAGAGGAGAAAGAGTAGGGAAAGAGAGAGATAGAGGGAGAGAGAGAGAGGAGGGAGGGAGGAAGAAATTGGGGAAATGGAGAGCTCTTGATCATGTATAAAACCAAATGCTGACTAGGAGATATGGAAAGAGTCAAGAAAAAGCCAGCATTTTGTGACTATTCAAGTAAAGATCATATTAGGAAATAATCATCAACTGGAACTAAACCTAGGGAGAAATTCTGATGAGGAGAAAGATATTTTCATACCCTTAAAAAAACCCATTCAATAAATGATCTGAATAAACATTTCTCAAAAGAAGTATAAATGGCCAAGAGTTAATGATAAAGTCTGCTAGAATATGGGGAAATAGGAACTCAAATACTTTTGGGGGGAAGGTAAATTGGTAAATCAGTATGGAGGCTCCTCCAAAAACTAAAAATAGAACTACCATACAATCCAGCATAGTTGTTTAGGCTAAGTTGCCTTTCTAAGTTGCTAAGGATGGCTTTAAACTTTCAATCTCCTGCCCCAGGTTCCCAGTTCCTGGGATTATAGGTGTGTGTCACCACTATTTAGAGCCCTAACATAGCTGTTCCAGGCATTCTGTCCAGGTTTTATGGTTGTTTACATGAGCAGGAACACAGTGGAATATGCTTATTTCATCTTACTCACACCAGAAGTGCAATATATATCTTTTTATATTGGTTTTTAATTTAATTTGGTTGTGGTCAGAACGTGTACTTTGTAATATTTCAATGTTTAAAATTCATTGGTCAATTTTTTGTGTGGCCCAGCACATGATCTGCTTTGATAAACATTACCTGTGCCCTTGAAAAGAAAATGTAAAATTGTTGGGTGTCATTTTCTATAAATGTCAATTAGGTCAAGTTGATTGACAGTGTCATTCATATTTTTCTATATCTTTATGATTACTTTTGTTTACTCATCCCCTCTGTCCCTTGAAGAAGAATTATAAATTTCCAACTGGGATATAGAAGATTCATCTATTACTCCCTTTAACTCTTATTTTTTTGCTTTATGAAATTAAAGCTCTGTTACCAAGTAAATACATATTGGAATATATTGATGTATTGAATCTTTTATTAGCATAAAATATTCTTCTTTATTTTTAGTGCCACTCCTACCTTAAAATACATTTTTTTTCTGCTGGGGTGTAGCTCAGTGGTAGAGTGTTTGCCCAGCCAATGCAACATCCTGGGTTCAATCCCCAGCACTGCAAAAAATAAATAAGTAAAAATAAATATATACTCTAATATTTTTATTATTTGGGTAATATATTTTCTGTCCCTTTACTTTCTGCCTCTTTTTTTCATTTTACTTAAAGTGCATCTCTTGTAAGCAGCATGTATTTTTGTCTTGGTTTTTCATCTAGTCTTATAATGTTATTCTTTTATTTGGAATATTTAGTTCATTATATTTAAAATAGTTGTTGACAGGATTAGATTTATTTCCAACATTATACCATGTTTTCTATTTGTCTCACCTATTTGGATCTTTGATTGTCTGTTTCTATTTTCTTTTGGTTAATCAAAAATATTTTGGAATTCCAATTTATGATACTACTTTGAATTTTTATTCATTTTTATTGTTATTATTTTTGGTTCTGGGAATCAAACCCAGGGCCTTGCAAGTGCTAGTCACTGAACTGTCTCCTTAGCCCTGATATTACTCTGAAATTTTAGAGTAAAAATTGATGGATATAAGATATGGTCCCTTTCATAATTTGCCATTAGCTGGCTTTCTAGCTTCATGCTCTGTGAGCCATTTTCAGCCTCCGTCTACGCCACTGTATTTTGTTCACTTCAAACTTTGCATCATGCCATTTTCTTGCCATGCCTTCTAGGTGCCATAATACACTCATAAACACAAATGAAATTATTAAAAGCAAAAGTTCGGCTTCTGCAGTTGGCGAGGCACATTTGATAATGTGACACAGGAAGCAAACCTGGAGCAAGGATTTTAAACCTTTCCCCCTGACCTACCTCACCTTTTTTATTCCCAAATGTTAATGGGAACATAGTCTTGGGCTGCAGCAGCACAATTTTTTTTTGCAGTGTACACATAAAGAAAAAGAATACCACCAGTACTGCATGGATTCATGCAATAATAAATAAAAATAGAAATAGCTAGTTAAGGCTTTTGAAATTAAGATGATTAAGGTTTTTTACTTTCCTGTATAAATTCTGATCATAAAGACAACCCAACCAACCAAATTTCTCTGTGGTTAGGATATTAGCCATAATATAAGGAAATAGCCAATCTTAGGTGAATACAGGTGGATCTGTGGAGCCACAGAATACAATGAGGATTACCCAGGATGGGGTAATGAAAAAAAAAAACAGACATGATCAAGAGACATTTTCATAGTTGCTTCTGAATATAGTTAACACTAATTCCCTAGTGAAAAGGTTAAGAGAAGAAGCAAAATGTGGTTGTAACATTCCTTAATTAAAAATTGGTATCTGTATCTCTATTTATAGTCAGATATATTTACTTAACCATATATTAAATTGTATATAATTTTTTACATACTCTGTACTGTGCTCTTCTCAGCTAATATTTTAATCATATAAAGTCTCAAGTTAAAAGAATGAAACACTTGATTCAATTTGTCTCAATTATCAATGCATTCAAAACGCCCTCTGCTCAGTCTGGGCAGATCAGTTATGTACATTCATCAGAGAATAATAAAGAAATGAGACCTGCTTCAACTTAGGTGTGCACACATGGTATTTGGTGGTGCTCTCCCTGCTAGCCAGCCCTTACTCCACAATGGCTGAATGGCCTCCATTTATTTTAAGGCCCAGCTTTATATTATTAGCTGCCAGACCTTTCACAGACAGCAGTTAAGTGACTTACTCTTTCTTCTGCTCCACAGCACTGTGCTCTTACGTCTGTCAAAGCTCTCAGACTTACATTGGGTTTATCCATTTCTGGGTCTGTTTTATCCTAATCCATGAATACCTTTGTATAGTTCAGGGAAAGAGAAGAAAAAGAAGAAACCAAGGGTAAACAAAGGAGAGAGAAAAAGAATACTATATTTCAGTCAACTTTGTTCTTTTTTTAAATATTTACTTTTTAGTTGTAGTTGGACACAATACCTTTATTTTATTCATTCACTTTTTTTAATGTGGTGTTGAAGATCGAACCCAGGGTCTCCCACATGGGGGACGAGCACTCTACCGCTGAGCCACAACCCCAGCCTGTTGTTCTTGTTTTAAAATCTCTGAAATAAGGCTGCCATGTCTCTTGAATCTCACTGAGGGAAGCAGTCACCATGTGGTTGTCATCTCCTACACACACATGAACTTGCTCTTTTCAAAGAGTGTACTTGAGCTAAATGATTGGAAATCCATCTGAAGCTCATGTTACAAAGTAACGTAAAGCCTGGTTGTTGTCTAAAATTCTCTGTTGTCATTATCTGGTAAGTTTGAGAAAGGTTCAGCATAAAACTTGTACAATTTGTGTCAGCAGCTTGGAAAAAAAAAATCCCAAAGATAACAACTGAGCGTTCTTTTTAAGAGTTGCTGTATCATCAATGCTACTGAGAGAATATTACACAGATAAACACCAATGCTGATTTTTTAAAAGTTAAAAAAAGGACTTGATGACTCCAACTCCAACATAGATATGTGAAGTTATATTTTATCCAATTTATTTCATTTATGATTTCCAGTTTAAATATTCATAAGAAAATGTAATTTTAAAAAATATGCTAAATGTCAAAATAAGGGTTTTAAAAGTTCTTTCAAAAATATAATTAATATAATCAGAATGTTCATTTATAGAATAACTTTTCTATATATGAAGATGTTTGTTTAGTTGATCTTTTTCTTAACATTATACAAAGGCAAGATAGATTAAAAGAAATGTGCAAATAGTATTAGCTTATGAGTATTAGGTAACAATTAGAACTAAGAGGAATTTTGCAACATTATCTTTAATGTCAGGCTCCTGTCAGCTTCAGAACCAACTCAGGCAAGTTTTATTAAATAGAGAAAATCTTCCTGTATAAAATAATTTTTTATTATTTTCAATACTGAATTTTATTGAACCAAGTTGGGAGTCACAGGACATTTTTTTTAAAGAGTAGATAAATTCCCTAACTAGTTCTAGTGAATGAAAAATCATCTTAGATTAGCTAACATTGTTGGATTCTCCAAGAGGGCAATGTGACAGCTAAAGAATATTGTTATTTTAGCTATTATATACTCCGAACTGTTACTTAATGTGAAAAGCCATATCATTATCATGGCACCTACTTTGATGAATTCCTCCCATTTTAATTTAGTGAGAAAAACACATGACAAACATTTTCCCACAGTAAACATTCATGTTAGTAGAATAGACACATGCAATGGTTTAATCATTGATAAACATAATAACTCTGAGTGATAGTAGAAAGAAATGTTATTAAGATCATGGCTAAATAGTCTTTCAAACAGTAACAAAATGTGGACACTGCTTATATTCAAAATGAGTATTTGGCATTACATTAAGACAAGCCATATGGGCACAGGTGCTCAGACAAGATCATTTTTAGAGTAATTAATTATATCTTCTTAAGTTGCTTTTCTCTGCAAACTTAACTTGTCATGAGTCTCCAAAACATGCTTAGGCATCAATAAAACCCTAAATGTAGACTTCTGCTTCTTTCTGTGGTAGAGAAAAAAAAGTCCTAACTTAACCTCACAATATAAACAATTAGAAAACTGTATAAAATGGTTATCAGACATTAGATAGCAGGTGATTCAACTCTGCTCCTCAAGCAAGGCAAGCCACATAAACTGGCTGATGGCTCAAAGTTAGTTTTCAGAAGATGAAAACTAGAGCCCAATGGCTTTATTGAGTTGAGGAAATTGAGATTTGAAATCAGTGAGGATGTTTCAGAGTAGATTTGGAAGCAGGAAACTACACATAGAATAGCTCCAGAAATCAGCATAAGGATCCCCTTGGATCTTGGTAATTACCAAGTCACGCATGTGTGGAGTGAAACTTCATGATCAGCCAAGGCACTAGCAAAGTTTCGAGCTGAAAAAACTCCCCAAACCCACACAAGATAGGCAAAAGTTCAAACTTTGAATTAGAGTCCTTGGTGCTCACCTGTGATATTTGCAAGAGCTCCATTGGGGTCTTATCTTGGTAGTAAGGATGAATTATCCACGGTATGAAAAATATTCACAGCAAAGTTTAAAATCAGACCTATAAGAGATGGAACAGATTTGCAGGTGACTTAATAGATCTTCAGGTAACCGCACCTCCTAAAATGGAGTCAAACACTCTGTCCTATTATCAAAGTAAGACAATAATCAAATCAGATTCTCAATAATATAGCATTCATATGTCCAGTATTTAATCAGAAATTAATAAGACATTCCCCAAATCAGGCGAATGTGACTTTAATGGTTAATTTGAATTGTCAACTTGATTGAATTTAAGAGAGGATCAAGATTAAGAGGCTTATGGCTGTGTTAATGAGGGCGTGTCTAGGAATGATTGGCATGTGGGATAGCCAACTGACATGGAGATTCTCCCTAAATATAGGCAGCACTGTCCAATAGGATGATGGCTTGGATGGAATAAAAGTTGGAAGAATAAGGAAGCAGCAGCAGAAGCAAGTTCCATTCTTCTTGAACAGGTTCTTGGTTGTTGCTACAATCTTCTAAGGATTGGACTGTGGCTTCTTTACTCTTCCAAAGCAGATTCTACCAGTGATTCTCCAGAGGCCTTTGGTCTTGGACTAGGGTAGCACTATTGATCCCTCTTTTTCTTGTACTGGTTCCTCCAGCTTTCTAGCCTGCAGAAGGCCATTGTGGACTATCCAGCTTCTGGTTGCATATGCCAACCTAATAAATTCCCTTTTTATAATTATACTTCCTGTTGATTCTGTTCCTCTAGAGAACCCTGACTAATGCAGTCACCAAAACTCAGAAGAAAAAAAATCAATAAATGAAAACTGAAACCAAAAAGGACAGGTTCGTGGGATGCATACTGTGCTTAAATATTTAAGTGAAAATATATATGCAATGAGGATAGAAAAAAATGGGTTTAGAAAGAACCAAAAGAGCCAGGTGCGGTGGCACACGCCTGTAATCCCAGTGTGTGGGAGGCTGAGGCAGGAAGATTGAGTTCAAAGCCAGCCTCAGCAAAATCGAGGCACTAAGCAACTCAATGAGACCCTGTCTTTAAACAAAATACAAAATAGGGCTGGGGATGTGGCTCAGTGGTCAAGTGCCCCTGAGTTCAATCTCTAGTACCCCTCCCCTCCCCAAAAAAAAGAAAAAGAAAAGAAAAGAAAAGAAAGAAAGAAAGAAAGAAAGAAGAACCAAAAGAGACTTTTGGAGATACAGAATATACATACTTGAAGTAAAAATTTATAGTATAGATACACAAAATAAATGATTATTTCACTAGAAGATACAGAAATAGAAATTATCCAAAATTGAAGGTAGAAAGAAAAAAGAAAGAAACTGAGAATAAAACAAATAGAACCTTGGAGATCCATAAGACAATATAAAGTGGTTTGACATACATGAAATTAAAGTCTTACAGTAAAAAAGTAGGAAGAAAAAATATTTGAAAAATAACCAAAATTTTTCCAGTTCTGATGAAAACTGTATTGCCAAAGATCCTAATTATTCTGATCTTTCCAGATCAATAAACCAAGAAAAACAAAAAAGTATTCATATTGGAAAACAGGTAGAACATTTTATCCATAGATGTTCTAAAAGGTATATAAAAATATCCTAGATAATCCAAAAATAAATAAATGAATGAATAAGCTACTAAACCTTAGAAGTGGATTAGAAAAATCTCATGATAAGGATTCAATCTACAAAAACTCCAAAATATTTTTATTTAATAATATAATTATTTTTATATTTGAGTATTCATTGGAATATAAAATTGTTAAAATACCACTTACACTGGCATCAAAAGTATAAAATACATAGGGCAAAATTTAATAAAATATATGTAATACCTGAATACTGAAAACTATCACCCATTGATGACAATTATTAAGAAATAACCAATTTAAATGGAAAGTTGGACTGTATTTGTGGATTGAAAGATTCAGTATTTTTAAGTTACAAGTTCTCCCCAAACTTATCTATAAATCTAATGCAATCTCAGTCATAATAGAAGCAATCTTTAAAAAAAAGAAAACAAGATTTTGTTGAAAAATTATATGGAAATGCAAAGAATACAAAAATTTTTTGAAAAGTGATAATAAAGGCAAATAAATTACCTGAGCTCAGAAACCATGAGAAGGCTACAGGAGCTGAGCCAGTGTGGTAGTGGCAAAAGGACAGCCAAAGATGTCCAGGGAGCAGAAAAGAACGTTCAGGATTAAAACTTCATGTTAGTGGTATTTTGATTTGCCAACAAAGACAAAAAGGTTATTGATGGATAGTTTTTTCAATAATTTGCAATAAAAGCTGAAAATCTATATGAAAACACATGCTTTTACCTTTTCTTTACACAATATACAAATATTGACATGAAATGGATCATAGACCTCAATGTAAAAACTGAAACTATGAAAAATTTCTGGAAAAACCATTGGAGAGATATTCATTGCCTTGCAGTAGACAAAGATGCATTGTCACAAACACAGATGAGTGAAACATTTAAAAAAAAAAAAGATAAGTTCAACTTCATCAGGATTTAAAACTTCTACTCTTCAAATAAAGAAAATTAAAATATAAGCACAGACTTAGAGAAAACACTTACAATGCATGTATTGTACAAAGGATTTATATCTGTAATATTGTATAACAATATTGTGCAATAAAAAGATGACTAAAATATAAAAATGGATAAAAATTTAATCAGAAACTTTGCAAAATAAGATCTATAAATGTTCAAATGATATACAAAGAAAACTCAGCATCAGTTGTTATCAGTGAAGTGGAAATTAGAAATCAGATATCACTTCACAGCTATTAAAACAGCTTAAGTGAGAAAGGCTGATAATATTAAGTGCTGACAAGGGTATAGAACAACAGAAACTCTCATATATTGCTATTTGGGATATAAAATATTATAAACACTTGGGAGAAAGTTTTGGCAATTTCTAATAAATATTAATATGCACTTATCAGATAATCCAATAATACCACTCAAGATGTTTACTGAGAGGAATGAAAACATATATCCACACAAATACTTACAGAAAAATGTTTTATAGCACCTTTATTTTTAATAGTCCTCACTTGAAGAATTCCCAGTGTCCATCAACAGGTGAATAGATAAGCACATTATGGACTTATATAATATGGATTGCTCCTCTACAGCATCAAGATCTACAGTTTAAAGAAATGAACTGTGGAAGCTGTCCACAAAATGAACAAATCTCAGAAACATGCTGACTGAAAGAAGAGTCAAAGGAGTCTGTACCATATGATCACATTCATATGAAACTATAGAAAAGATATCTCTAATTTATAGTGACATAAAGTAGATCAGTGGTCTAGGGCTGACTGCATGTACTTGGGAGAGAACACCCGGGAGTTTTTTGTGGTTATGAAAATGAACATCTTGATTGTGGTGGTAGTTTCATGGGCACACAAATTTGTCAAATTCCTTTTTATTCAACTAGGTAATGTATTTTGAGTTACTATACTTGGACACTAACTGAGAGATTCTTAAATGCAGAGCAACAGGCTGTCTGGCAATACAGTAGGGAAGAGCTTTCCAGGAAAAAGAATAGCATTTACCAAATCACAAAGTATGAAGAAATGTGACGCATGTGAGAAGCACTGACAATTAATGTTACAGATTCCTAGAATCGGAAATCATAGAAAACCGTCATTATCATGTAGTGACTATTTAAAGTGTGTTTGGAATGACTTTAAATTTTCTAATACTACTGGGAAGAGGAAAACCTTTCAAAAGGTCTCCCTACTTGAACATGAGGGGAAAAAATAAAAATAATAATTATTTTTATTATTTTATTTTTATTAAACATAGGTTGAAAAATGCAAACTGTTGACAATTGGTGCCTGAATACCACCAGGTGCCACATCAGAATTTGGATACAGAAAATTACTTAGAGAATAATTCCACAACAGCAAGGTTCACGTCAAATTCTTGCCCTAGACATCACTGGTGCATTCAACCACCCGCACAGGAATATTCACAACCTAGAGAACTAGAGAAACTTTTAATGGGAAATCAGAGAATGCATTTTTGAAAAATAACCCATACCTCACAGGTGCTGTAGCTTCCAGGGAATCTGACTGCATAAAATTTGAAATGTAACACGTTATCTCTGGAATCAGAAACGAATGCAAATTCCACAGGGGGAACTACAACTAGTAAACACCAGGAGCAATGTTCAACCTTGATGATAATGAAAAAAGTGCAAGTGAAAACATCAAGGAACCACGTTTTTTTTTTTTTTTCTTAAACTGATAGCAAAAAAGTAAATGATAATCCCAAATATCTGTAAGGGTACAATTAGAAGTATGTGCTAACTTTAATAGTTGTGCTAAAAATTCAGATAACATTTTTAGAAAGGAATTTGACTATGGGAAACAAGAGCTAGACCTTTTTTTAACAAAGAAGTTAATTACTGGAAGTTTATCCTAAAGCGATGTTTGGATGGAGAGAAAGCTTTTTGATTAAGGGTTTTCAATATTGTCTATAATGGTGAAATAATACAATAATATGTTTCGTATTATATATAATGGCAAAAAGATTAGTGGCTACCTGAAAGCCAACAATATGGAAATGATTAAATTGCAGTATGAAATGTAGTGTGGACACACAACAGGATAGAACTGCATTTATGCTAAATACAAAAAGCAGAATACAAAATTAAACTGTGATTGCAATTTTGCTTAAAAACTTGTATTTATAAACAAAGATTGAAAAGAATAATAAGTTTGGTAAAGGACTTATGAATAATGTTTTCTGTTTTCTAAGCTTTTGTATGTTTTATTATTTTTACAATAAAGTAAATAAATAAGTGAAAATACTGGATTTTGTAAGTCACACAATATTTAAAAATGGGACTAAACAAAGAACCAAAAGCTAAAAGCTGCAGAAAAATCTTTCCATCTCATTATGAGAAAGCTGGTTGTAATTTGACCATCAGAAGAGCATCGAAATTAATTAACCTAGTTTACATTTATTTTTTAAAGTTTTTATGTAATAAGTATTTAATATGTACCACATCACGTTTTAATATACATAGTGATGACTACAATCAAACACATTAACATATCCATCATCTCACATAATTGCCACTTTTATGGTAGTATTATCTAAAATCTACTCTCAGCAAATTTCTATGTACAATACAATTTTATTAGCTGGACTTATGCTGTACATTAGAACTCTAGACTTACTCTTTTTACGTAACTGAAGCTTTGTGTCCTTTGACCTCTATTGCCCCACTTCCCTACACACTCCTTGACACCATTTTATTCTGTCTCTATGTGTTCAGGGGTTTTTGTTGATTGGTCGGATCTTATTTTCTATTCCATATGAAAGTGAAATCATATTATATTTTTTATTTCTGTGACTGAATTATTTTTCTCAACATAATTTTCTCTAGATTCATCCACATTGTCACAAATGGCAGCATTTTTTAAGGCTGATTACTATTCTATTATTTGTCACACTTTTTTATCCATTCACCCATTGACAATTAAGTTGTTTCTTTCTGCATCTTGGCTTTTATGAATAATGCTGTACTGAACATGGGGACATGGGTATCTCCATGAGGTGGTGATTTTATTTCCTTTATATACCTAGAACAGAGGTTGCTGGGTCATATTGTAGTTTGTTTTCAATTTCTTTAACAACCTCCATATTGTTTTCCAAACTAGCTGTGCCAGTCTGCATTCCCACAGATATTATGCAGAGGTTTACTTTTCTCCACACTCTGTCCAGCATTTGTTATTACTCATTGCATTGATAACAGTCATTCTAACAGGTGTGAGGTGATATCTCTTTATACTTCTAATCTGCATTTAACCATTAGTGATGTTGAGCACCTTTTCATATAGTTGTCAGCCTTTTTGTTGTTGTTGAGAAATGTCTATTCAGGATCTGCATCCTCCACCATACACAAAAATAAACTCAAAAAAGGACAGAAGACCTAAACATGAAATGTGAAACCATAGAACTTCTAGAAGAAAAATAGGAAAAAAATAAAACCAAAACCTTTGATGTTGTCCTTGGCAAGGATTTTTTTTTTCACCAAAAACACAGGCAATGAAAGCAAGAATAAACAAGTGAGACTATATCACAATAAAAAACTTCTGCACAGCAAAGGAAACAACAAAATGAAAAGGCTGCCAATGGCTTGGGAGAAAATATCTGTGAACCATATATCAGATGAGAAGTTAATATCCAAAACATATGAGGTATTCTCTTAACTCAATAGTTTTAAAAAAAACCACCCAATTAACCTAGTAGAAATTTTAAAATACAATCTATATTTCTGAACATCAGATTCAACCCTAAGAAGGAGAGAGCTTATAACTTTCATTCAGAAGTCCCAGATTGGAACTCTATTTCTATCACAAAATATCTGTGCAATATCAAGCGAATCCCTTAACTTACTTGTGTGTATGAAGAGGAGGATGGCAATGTTCCCCCAACTCACCACTTGGTATAGTTGTTAGGATTATAGAAGATATCTCACAGGAAAGTCTTTTGTGAGCAAAGCATTGGCTACTATCATTTACTGGGGCAGGCCTGAAATGGCTATAGTTAGGCTCCTTCACTAAGAGTTCCAGCTGGCTCTTTTTAGTGTGTACTCAAGGCCACTGTTGTAACCTGTTGGCAATGCACCTTCTTTGTCTGACCTGCACATAGAAAAGGACTATGGAAGGATTCAGAGGACTAAATGGAACTGGTGAGGGCTGAGGCTGGAGTTGAGGGCCAGCTAGAGGTTATTGCTACCATCAAATAAAGCATGCCTACTATCCCAACTGCATCTTGCATCTTCTTTTACCTGCCAGGATCCCAAATCTGTTTCCTGGGTCTGAGCCTCCGCCCAACAACTTCATTGTTTGGCCAGTTTCTACCATGCTGCATGTTTTGTGTTACTATACTTGGATGCTAACTGAGAGATTCTTAAATGCAGAGCAACAGGCTGTCTGGCAATACAGTAGGGAAGAGCTTTCCAGGAAAAAGAATAGCATTTACCAAATCACAAAGTATGAAGAAATGTGACGCACGTGAGAAGCATTGCTAATTAACATTACAGATTCCTAGAATCGGAAATCATAGAAAACGCTCATTATTATGTAGTGACTATTTTCTTTAAAGTGTGTTTGGAATGACTTTAAATTTTCTAATACTATTGGGAAGAGGAAAACCTTTCAAAAGTTCTCCCTACTTGAACATGAGGGGTTCATGTTCAGCCTCTGCATTCTCAGAGGCTGAAGTCTGAAAGAGAATCAACTAGACATTTTTGACTCTAGAAGAATGAATGTCTAGGGAGACTGACTCCATACTAGTATAAATTCAAAGTGATCCAATCACCCATAGGACACTGAAATTTCCATAAATGATCATTAGGAATGAAGAAAAAGAAGCCCTGAATCTGCTTTGAGGGAAAAAAAACGAAGAAGCAAAAACAATGGCCATCAAAGTCCAGAAGGCAACAGAGATCTTCTTTCAAAGAGAGAAGTTATAACATAGATAACCACACTTCCCTCTGAGGTGGAGACCTATCTCTACCTAGAGGTAGAGTCCAACAGAGCTACTGAAGAAAGAGTGGTCTTTCTTGGGGTTTCCAGGTAAAGTTTGACCTCCCTGAATTCCCAGGGTGATGGAGCAGATGGCATGCAGGTGCGTGTTAGCAGCTGGGTAGATGCAGAGCAACCAGAGGGTCATGGTCAACAAATGCTGAGCAAATGTTTAATGCAGAAGATGAAAGGAGCTTGGCATCCCACAGGCTCTCAGTAGTAAGGGTCTTGCAGCACAGAAATCTTGCAAAATTTTCTACAGATTTCTTCCTAAACTTTTCACTCTGCCTGCAGAGCAGGGGTTCCTCCATCAATTGACCTCCAATCTCGGTAATTTTGGTAAGATCATCGCACAATAGCCATGTTCTTTCCAAAAGAATTTTCTTGACTGAATTTTATAACCGATTGCCTTCTCAGCTGGCAGGCAGATTTGCTTATCTCTGAAGTGAGACTACTGATTTCTGATTGGATTGCCAAATATTTTGGGAAATTCGAAATTCACTTATTTAGCAAACATTTATGTGACACTTAATGTGTGCCAAGAGCTATTCTAAGCACTATGCAAATATTAATTCTTTTAATCCAACAGACTGTTCTTTCTGAGTCACAGTGACAACCCACAAAGAGAGCGCTGCAATTTTAACAGAAGCGTGGTCTTGTCTAGTCCCTACCATTGCTGACGATTCCCCGAAGTGCGTTCTCCTGGGCTTTGTCCTGATGGGATGTAAATGGCTTCCATAGCATCCTCGGGGAAGCTGGCTATTAGAAATGTTTTCCTTTACTTGAATTGATCCCACTGTGGACAGTGAGAGGACATTGCCCACCTTCCCCTTTTATCTCATCTCTCTCCCTGATGTTTCTACCTCTCCTATCCACATGCCTGACAAGCATATTGTAAGACAGATATGCTTCTCAGTGATACAGATGTCTAGTTTTCAAAAATCTTCAATCAAATTTCAGTCCCTCGAGCCCTCTTTTTCTACTTCCCATTCTTCCTTATTGGTTAACACCTTTCTAATAATCTGGCGTCCAGAACTGTATCATCTTATCACTTTGCAGGTTCAGTTTCCAGGTGCTGTTTACTGTGACTCTAGGGCTTTTGAGGCACTTCTCCCTTTCACTGGACAGCTCTGTTTCTAATCACTTATCTCCAGGCACTTAGCTTCTTCCTGTTTTAAACTTTAGTTATTTTCTGCTTCAAATTTCTAGTCTTGCTGGGTTTCTTTCTATTACTGCTTGTCAATCTATAATGCACACAACACTTCCAGGTTTATAATTACCTGATAATATAATTCCCATCTTTCTTAATTCTTCAAAATCATTTGTTTAGAAGTTAAGAAATGCCAACCACAGCTAACAGCATTACATTAATAATGATAAAAGAGCTAACATTTATTGAACACTTTCCACATGCCAGGCACCATGCCAAGCACTTTCATGTATAATCTTATAGTAAATCATCATCTGTAGGTGCTATTGTCATCTTCTTTGTACAGACAAAGAGACCTGAGGTTTGCAAAGATTAAGTAACTTAAGGTCACAAAAATACTAAGCAAACAACTAGAACTTGAACCCAGGTACTGGGCTTAACCATTAGCCTACATTGTTTCCACCTGTACTTAGTAAATATCTATATAAAACAGTTTTCTTGTGTTTTGAACAATAAACATAGAATTAAAGAGTCTTGATAGTTAACTTAATCCTTTAAAAGAGTATATGTACTATAGAGGATTAAGACAGGGTTCCTTCACAGAGACACATTGAAAATAAAACCTGAAGATGATGTCAGAGATTATTTAGATCATTTCATCTCATTTGAAAGTGAGGATCCCGAGGCACAGTTAAATAAATGAATTGCTGTGTGTGGCAGGATGCTGAGGCTCTTTGTATTCCACGGTTCTGCCTCCATGTTGGGGAAGCAGCTCCCAGGGAAATGTCCAGATGCCAATCTCCAAGCCTCTATAGCTTTCCTTGGGCCAGAAGACCAGAACCCACTGCTGCTTCATCTAAGATGAGGAATCTTGCACCTTGCCCTCCCCATGTTGTCTCTGCCATCATGTACCCATCTGCAGTTATGGTGTAGACCAGCCTCTTGTCCCGTGCACAGCCTGACTTGTACGACAGCCTGCAGAGGCTGCTTATTTGCTTTCTTGGTCAGATAACTCACACAGCTCCTGCTCTCTTCACTCCATTTCCTCTGCCTGCCGTGCTTTCCTCTTCTCTGCTTAGTTATTGCAAAACCTCAATCCTCCAAGGTCCAGGTCATCTCCCACACACTCCCCAAAGCCCTCTCTAACCACCTCAGGCCAAAATGATCTCTTCCACCTCCAAAACACTAGACCTCATATTTCCCATGCCACTCATTTACCACTTATCATATGCTGCCCCTGAATTGTTTGTTTGGTATCTTTTTGTCTAAGAGCCTGGCTTGCCTTGAGGGCAGAGATCATATCTTATTCATCATTGTATCCACCACATTGCTTAGCCTAAGGCCCAGAACAAAATAGGTGTTCTATAAATGTTGATTGATTTATTGTACGTGGAAATGAAAATGACTCCCTTGCTTCTATGGTGACCCAAGAAAAGAAAGTTACTTTTCTGAGACCCATGAGATCAACTCAGAATATACTGTGAGAGCTCTCAAAGGAAAAATAATTTAAAGTACTTATAATTATATGAACAAGACTGTGTCTATGAGTGGTTAAAATAACAAATATGTTCAGTTTGTTATCTGATATCAGGAAGACAAAAGCAAATGATCATTCTACAGACTTGGGCATTTAAAAGTGTTTTTCATTGAAATTTTCAAACCTGTTATACATTTAGATATGACTTGAAAATTAGACTGGTTACTCACCATCACATAACTAAAACTATGGAAACCAAAACACATAGTCCTGAAATTCTCAATATGTGGTATATAAATATTCTAATTTAGCTAGGTTTGAAAATTCTGTTGAGATGAGTCAACCTGTTTTCATACCCTCCCTCATTATGGTAACACATTACAGGGAGACAAGCCAAAGCTCTGAATTTTACTTGTTCAGGAACGAAACTAAGCCTGATTAGATATTTAATTCAAAAAGAGAATCTTCCAATTGCTTCTTCTAATTATGTCATTTGGCTTAGTATTATCCTCCAAATATCGATGAAAAGTTTTTGACTGTATTTTTCTGTTATCTCCAAGCCATCTATCAACACACTGATCTTTTGGACTGGAAGCTGATTTGCTCAATATGCTGCGCTATATTTTCATTAGCAGTTATTGAATAAATTGGATCTTGTTGTCATCCAACACATTTTTCATGTTGGACCACAGAAGAGAACAAACCTAGAACCAGAAGAGATTGGTGAAATCAACTCATCTAGTAATTTTGCAGGGAGATATGGTAATCAAGAAAGATTAGATGACTTGTCTTCGGGCACACATTTTTTACTGTTTACAATCAATAAAGGAGTTAGTTTTATCACAGAAGGAGCTTGTTTCCATCAGACAATTAGCCTGATTGGCAATAACTTTTTAAAAAAAGTTTAAAGATTATTTTCTGGGAGAACTACCTATTGCTCTCTAGAGGTAGAATACAGAAATAATCTCAATTCATGGATAATGGACCTTCTTAATAACAAGTACAGGCTTTTAATAGGGATGGTTGGGGGTAGGTGAGGAGGAGCCACATGATGGCTGCATCCATGTCACATAAAAACCAACTTGTAAAGTCACTTTGGTTTGTTTGTAGTGTCCTCAGTCTCCCATTATGTGGTCCTTCCCTTTCAAGGGCTGGCTTCTTTTCTGTTTCTTTTCCATTTTGTGCCCCAGCCAGGGGGCTAGTGAGATGCTGTTTGGACACTCCAGCCGCCAGAATCACAAGCCAAATAAACCTCTTTTCTTTACAGAAAGGCTGCAAAATAGCCTTAGGTACTTTGTTATAGCAACAGAAAAAAAAAACTAATATGCTGTTATGCTTACTTTCTATGCTTGCATTCGCAGGCGTCAGACTGTTGCTTGAGAAAAACCAAGGACCTGAAAGTTTGGGCTCCTTAAAAGCAGCTCTGTCCTGCCTCTTTTATTTGCTGGTGGTGAGTTCCTCCTTAGTTCTCTTTCTTAGTTATTCTACTCTTCATGACTTTCCATGTCTCTCACACTTAGCAAAGATCAAGAACTTCTTCATCACAAAAATTAAGACATCAGTCATAATCTTCCTCAACTTCCAGAACGCAGAACTACGAATTTAAATATAATATTAATGTGTGCCCTCTCTTCTTTATTCCTTCCCTTCAAGTTCAGAGGATGTGTCCCTTCTACCGTACAGAACTATCCAGAATAAATTCTTCTCTCTCCTCCCCGACACTTGACCCTCCCTACTCTCACTAATCTTGGGATTCCCCGTTTCACCACCACTTGCCTTAGTACTCTTGTCCCCCAAAAGTTCAAATGTCTCCATTTTGAGAAAAATGGAGAACCTCCCTTGTTACCATAGAACTCTCTTGTTCCCTTCCTGAACAAACCTCAAGAAGCAACAAAACAAAATTACTCTAGAGGTACCGTGGCTTAAATATACATTCAACTTACTGCTGCTTCATTTTCTAATTCTAATCCTGAAAAATGCTCTCCCTAGACAAACCCAACATAGCACCATTGCTGAAGCAGGAAGACTTACACAAATACCTCTTTCCCTTGTTGTCTAGGGCTGGGCAATTTATAGTCTTCTAGAAACCGAATATTTTCTCATCTATCCAACAAAGCTATTCATTCATTCTCTATCTTTCTCTCCTTGCCCCACTAATTTCCGCTCACTTCTACTCTAGTTGATAAAGATGATATTTGTAAACCTACTGATGCTGACCAGAAGGAAGGAGCCCAGTGATACCCTGTGTCCTATTCACTTAGATCCCCATCCTACTTTACCAGACACATCTCAGTGGGAGGCATAACCATCCACTCTGTCAACCAAACCAAATATCTCCAAGTCATTCTTGACTCCTTGCTCTCTCCTTTCCTTTCCAAAACAATCAGTCCTCAGGAACTCTTTTTTTTTTTTAACCTTCTAAACTCTTCTAGAATCTATTGTCTATTCTCTAGTCCCATGATCAAGTGCTAGAGTGACCATTCACAGCTTTCACTCAGACCAGTGTTTCTCTACCAGGCAAGTGTGGTCCCCAGGAGACATCTGGAAAAATCTGAAGAAGTTTGGGAGATAAATACTACTCATGTTTAGTGAGTAGGTGCTAGAGATGTCCTAACAACCCACGATGCATTGAACAGCCCTCTCCACCACCCAAAAGAACTACCGGGCCCCAAATGAGAAGTGTTGACTTATTCAATGACAACAGCCTCTCCTCAGGTCTCTCTTCTTTCCGCCTTATCCCCATTACATCCATCTTACACGTAATGCTAGAGCGATTTACCTAAAATGGAAATGTGTCCAAGCAAAGCTCCTGCTTGTCCCTCTGCCATGGTTCCCATTCTTCTCTAGGATAAGCTTATCCAGAGCAGTTTCTTTCTTGTCTTACCCCTTCCTGACTTAGCTATTCAACAATAATTAAATATTTATTGATTACCTGCATAGATTACGCCTTCCTTATCTTCCTTATTTGTGCTCATGAGTTTCTCTGATCAAAAATGGCTTTTGTTCTTCTACTTTCCCTACTTTACCCCTAGAACTCCTTCTCACTCTACAGAACTGAGCCCAGGAAGCATTTCCTTCTAGAAACCTTCTTTTAGCCCTCTTTTCACCACTTCCAACTCCATATGGGGCTATGTATTTTCAAAATCATTTATATCACTTGGAGTTTACTATCAGGCTTATCATACTGCATGTAAGTTTCTGTTTATCTGACTGTTCCCCTTGGCTCCTATGCTCATTTAGACTAAGTTGTTCGAACGAGAGTTGATAAAGACTATGTCTTGTACATATTTTCAGGAGAGCATGTTGTACTTATATTAAAAAATGAATCAATGAGGGTTAGCTTACAAATAAGCGCTTTCCACTTGATAACATCCTTTCACATACAAAATCCCATTTGATTCTTCTAATACTGTCAGATAATAAAGCTGGGATAAACAAAACAAGACTAATATCACATAACACTAGACTGGAGATCAGAACTTGAAGTCACTTATGCAGAGCGACAAAGTTTATAAGTGACAGAAGTGAAATTGGAATCTAGATCTTTTCAGCATTCCATACCGGTTGGTCTCAACTACCCACATGTGTGAAGGTACACACATAGACACACACATACATTTTGCATGCATGTATATATTTATGAAGATGTGTATGTATATGGCATATGTGTATTTTTTAATGATCTTAACACATAATGTGTGAACATGTACATATAAACATATATTTATATGTATGTATGTATAATGAATACATACATACATATAAATATACATATGTATATTGTATGTATGTATTCATTAGATCTCCTTCTGTAATTATTATATCTCTTGTTTGACATTCAATTGGGTTAATAACTGATCCCAAGGTGTCCTGAAAAAATAGCTAAGTTGACACATCTTCAGGAAAGGAGAAGAGATACAGAGAGTACTAGCAAATGAAACCTGCCCATGTCATTTGTATTTGGTTTGGCTTATTCAGAGACGCCTTCTCATATTCCACTTGCTCACACTCCTGTAAAAGTATAAACAGGTGACTTGAGATTCAGATAGACAAGAAGGAGGCCTATGGACTTTGAGGACACTATCCAGACTTCTTTTATTTTTAATATTTTAAATAATTATTTTTTTAGTTTTAGGTGGATATGATATCTTTGTTTTATTTCTATGTGGTGCTGAGGATCAAACCCAGTGCCTCCTGCATGCTAGACCAGCACTCTGCCACTGAGCCACAACCCCAGCCCCAGACTTCGTAAAGATAATTAAACATGATTTCTATGAAAGTTGTATTTCCTTTAAAAAGTCTAATATTTACAATTTGCTGTCTAAAAGATAAAATAAATAAAAGTTCCATTCAATTTTCAAGCATAGAATATAGCACCTAGTTTTTCAACAATGCATACCTTTTCCTCTGTAACATGATATATTAAATAGATCATTTTCTTATGTGAATTCACCATTGGTATTCATTAGATTAAAAAAAAAGTACAACTCTACAAAGACAAGACGCTGGAGAGGAGCTATCAGATCTTTCTGATTGTGAGAATAGAGCCATGCACAATATATGAAGAGGTCAGTTTGTTTTTTTAAACACGTGGTTAGGTCAATAAACTGCAAAGAAAAGCTTTACAAGTTTACTCTAATGAGTGAATTAAGCATGATCATAGGCTTAGAGTCTCTGTAATAAACCCTATAATTGAATACATGCTCTTCATTTAAAAAAAATTGGATGTAACTTCAATAGTTTATATAATAACAAAGAAAAGCAAAGTACTGGAAGCAAATGTTTGGTAACCAATGAAAAATACTTCATTTTAAAATACATGCATTCATAATTATATTTTCCTGGATGCACAATGCTGTTTAATATCTGTATGTCATATTTTGATTTTACCATGGAGACTAAGTTATTAGTTTTAAAGAAATAGGTCAACTAATCAAGAATAAAATATTTTCCTACAGGGAGAGAAAGTAGGTTCCAGTTTTCAAGGATACTTTTTAAATTCTTAATTTTTCTCTAATGATGTAGTTTGAAATTTAACTTATGTAATTGCCCCAATGTTTTAAAATTTCCATTTAAAAAAATAGTTCTTTTTAGCATCTTTCATTTTTTAAAAATTAGTTCTTTTAGCTTATATGTGACAGAAAAATCCTTTTTGACATAATTATAAAAACATGGAATATAACTTGTTTTAATTACGTCTCTTGTACTTCCCCTTTCCCTGTGGTATATTTACACAATGGAGTATTATTCAGTTATAAAGAAGAATGACCTTATGCCATTGATTGTTTTTAAAAGACCTCTTCTACATTATGATTTTTACTTCTAGAAATATTTCAAATATCTTTAATTTAAGCAAACCCATTTTTTTAAAAAAAACTATAATATTAAGTCTCATATACTAACATCAGATAAAGAAAATATTTTTCACTTGGCAAAGTAATACTCCTTATGGTAGATTTTAAAACTCTTAAATTCATAATTATAAAACTTATATGTTAGAATAGGACATTTTCAAGACACAATTGTTTTACAAAATGAAATATACGTAATTATTGGCTGACTTCTTTCCATATTCAGAGATTAATGTACTAAATACAGTACTGGATTTAATACAATTCAGAATGGGTTTAAAAGGACCCATGTTTGACCTGACACAGGCCCTTGAAGAACAGGCCATTGGTGTCAGTACTTTGGCTGAACACACGGAGACCTTATCCTCACTTGGTGCTTGAATACTCATTGCATTATTTTATAATCAAAGATCATCTCTTTCTGTGACTTCTCCTGGTGTCTTAAGTTGTTATATAAAGGCAATATCTTTGAGGGTGTGTTTCTGTCTCTATGACTATTCTAACTCTTTGAGGAATGGCATAGACTGTTTCATACTCTTTTTATTCAGAATTTTTGTATTTAAAATAATTTTATTTTTTTAAAATATTTTTTTAGTTGTCAATGGACCTTTATTTATATGCAGTGCTGAGAATCAAACTCAGTGCCTTACACATGCTAGGCAAGCACTCTACCACTGAGCTACAACCCCAGCCCCAATTAAATGTTTTTAAAAAGGATTCTTGCAAAAAAATAATAAGAGTACTAAACTACAACAAATTAATAATAGAAATATCCATAAATCCATACTTATATTCATGACATATATACCTACATACATACATAAATAAATACCTACATAAATACTCTACCATAAAAACCTACATAAATACTTTTATTTCTATGTGGTGCTGAGAAAAAGGACTTTTTACTGTAAAAATTACAATTAATAAATTAAAGGGCATGATGGTGGTAGAAAAAAATCACCATCAGGCAAGCACCACAAAAAATAGTTGTTAGGAGCAAGAATTGTCAATGGATGCTAAAGTTAGTGGGTAAAAGTATGGTGAGGAACAGAACATTTACATAGCCTGACAGCATTTGCCCACAAGTTACTTATTAATTAAAAATAGAAAAATAGTGACTTTCCAATGGAGGAGCCTGGAAGACACCACCTTTACCCAGTGGTCCAATTTACAATCACCATAAATGATATCAATGTCACATCTAAAATGATGCACTGAAAAGGTCTCACTCATTGCTTGAGGTATTCTAGCCCAAGATGCTTAACCTCAATCTAATCATGAGAAAAACCTCAAGACATTGTGGGACATGATTGTAGTATTCTTCAAAAGCATAAGGTCATGAAAGACAAATGGTGAATAATTATCATGAGTGGGGAAATTAAGGACAATTAAATATGTTATGGCAAATGTCCAGAGGAAGGACAGTGGTGGGACAATTGGTAACATTCTGATAAGGTCTGTAGACTCATTAATGGGTTCTATCTGTATTAGTTTCCCAGATTCTGTAATTGCATTTTGGCTGTATAATATGTTCACATTAGGGTATTCTAATGAGGGGAATATGGAAACTCTACAATTTTTGCAATTCTTTTAATCTAAAGATATTTCAAAATAAAAAATCTCTTTAAGAAATGCAAATGGACTCCAATTATATGTTGAACACAAACTCAGAAAGAACTGTATTTTCTTGGTATCTGCAACAAAGTCATCAAATTTTCATTTTCCAATTCTTTTAGTTGGTAGTTTTCTATTGATAAAGGCAATATAATATAAATATATGACAGTTAAAGTCCTCCCACGTAAGCAGAGCTTTCTTGTTGAAGGATTAGTTTTCTTGCACTACTAATAAAGATGGTCACAGTTAGAATTTAGGAAAAAGAAAATAATAAAATTTAAAAGTCAGGAACTCTACAAATGCAAAAAGTATTACTGTTCTCCAAGTATTTACTGACTACTTATATGCTAATCAGCTTTGCCAAGATAAAGAGGCAGAATACATAATCTTTGAACTTGAGACTTTCATAATCTCGTACAGGAGACAGAAGGAACATTTATTTGGGAAACAAGAGCCCTCGCTAGAATGAAGCTCATTCCCCAATCCTGGCATTTCTGCAGTGAGGCACCTACACTAGAGTAATACTCTTGGTTACTGTGTTCATCTTCTAGATCTGCCATAAAGAAATACCACAAAGTGAGTGCTTCAGACAACAGACATTTATTTTCTTATACTCCTGGGGGCTGGAATTACAAGATTAAGGTTCTATTAGGGATCATTTTTCCTGAGGCCTCTCTCCTTGGCTTACAGACAGCAGCCTTCTCAAGTTGTCTTTACCAGGTCTTTTCTGTGTGCTGGTATCTCTCACGCTTCTTCCTCTATTTATAAATACACCAGACCTAGAGCATGAGAACCCCACCCTTATCGTCTCATTTAACTTCCGTCACCTTTTCAGAAGTCCTGTTTCTAAATACAGTCATATTGGAGGTTAGGATTTCAACAGATATTAACTTAGAAGATGGGGATGGATTGTAGATAAAGGGTGGGACCACAATTTGGTCTGTAATTTGTACTGAAGAAGACCTACTGGGTAGTTTCCAATAAATACTGAACAAATGTAGCTTGGGCTAGCCTTCCCCTTCTCAGTCCTTCAGTTCTGCCCACTAATAATAATAATAATAATAATAATAATAATAATAATAATAATTCTCACTGTTCTCTGGCTAAGCAGCAAACTTAGCAAAATAGACTCTGCTCCATTAAACAGTGGTGCTTATGTGAGAAAGAAGGATCTCTGTGGCCAGACAGATAAGACTGATTAATTTAGGGAAAAATATCAGCAGACCCAATGTGCCGAACACTACCCAATAAAGTTTTATCAGTTAAAGAAAAAAAAATACTAAGATTTTGAAATCAATCTGCCTGCTTGTCTCAGTTGGTTCTGAACGAGTTAGGAAAAGAGGTGCTACTTCTTGGGGCTTCTAATGCCATGACATCATATTGACCTGTCTCACCTGTTATATAATGTATACAAGGCAGTGTAATTAAATATTGCTTAGAAACCATCCTGTTATTAAGTACTTAAATATCTCATGAAACATTAATTTGTGAAACTTGGTGTTTTAGTTTTACAAAATGGATTCATAAGCAATTATTTCACTTCCAATGAACCAAATTGTTTTACGTTTCACTATTAATTTCAAATTAGAGTCACAAATAATGAAGGACATACTCAAATTGTTCTTCTTCAATTTTTGTTTTATTGATAAGGATAAAACAAAATGTCATGAGATTTTAGTACTATATCAGTCATTGTATTTGGATGCCTAATTTAATATTCTATAAATTTAGTGCTATTTATGTAAACCAACATCACTAGTTTAATTATAACTATGGATATAAAAATTAATGAGATTTTTCTTCAACAGTGAAGAAATACACCTTTAAAAGACAAGAATAGTAATAAATATATATTTGAATGCTTTGCTTTAAAATAAAATAAACTTTAAAACTGATAATAATCTCCACTTTACTTATTTCCAACATTAATGTCCCATATTATAACATTTACAGCTGATGCTATACATGGTTAACTATTCATATTAACATGCTACGTAATTTTCACATCTTATATCTTTTGTCAAACTAATCTGCATGGACAGCTACAAAACAATCTATTTCTGAGTTACCCACTTGTTAGTGTTTAGAAGTAGAAAAAAAAAACCCTTCCTCAATAATTAACAAGGTATGCCCATGCATATTAGCACATAAAGATTAAATTTTTAACACTCAACTTCATTTCATGCTGAAACAAATCCTTTTGTGCTAACTCTGTGCTAACCTATGGCATCTCATTCATTACTACCTAATTAACCTACTAATAGCCACATCATAAGATTTTGTGCCTATAATCATTTCAGATATTAGTTTAAAAAGTTATTAAAATAAGGCAATCATATTGATTTTTGAAATCAATTTGGAAAACCAAATTCTTGCAATTTATGTTTGAAAGAAATGCTCAGCCTTTTGGACATTATTGGTAGCAGCATGTTTATTTATTTCTTATTTAGGACCCATATTTATTTACATATTACATAGTGAAAGTGATTATTGAAAATAAAACTAGTAGGCAATATTCATGGGTATTTGAGGGCAAGAGCTAACTGATAATACTTATATAACATATTTATCAGTTTATATGAATAAAAAATAATTCTGCCCAAGGAAGAGTAGAAAGTTTTGAAAACAAGACTAAGAGAACAATATGTAAAAATACAAGGTTACTTATGAAGTCCACCACAATGTTCAAGATAAAGAAGGTGTCCACAAGAATGATATGGCATTATCTAAATTCAAAACTTCTGGTTTTTCTGATAATCTATAGTTGATGCCTAAAATTGTAGAGGTTCCATTAAGTGTTAAAATCTGACCGATCAGCTTGTGCTTGTTTTCCATAAAACACTTTGCAATTAGGACAGATGGTCAGTTTTGTGTTTTCCCAGCATGTAATGAAGAAAAGATTGGCATCCGTAAGGAAAGGTAGTGGCTAATGGAACAGCTAACAGGAGCCTGAGCTAGTTGCTGCTACTGCACAGCTTACCACTAGATGTCCTGTGGACTAAACAAGAAAGAAACTGGTGCATATATTTGCATTCTTACCCTGACAATGGATGTTTCTGACTTTAATAATGTAGCTCTATATTTCCAGAATCACTGGTCAACCATTTTCTGCTACATTTCCTATCAACATAAGCAAAATAAAACCCAGTGATACAGGTTACATAAGGAAGCCCAGATTGCTTATTATACTTGCATTTATTACACTTGCAAATAATTATAAAAGTATGATTGAAATATTTATCACAGAATCTTTCATAGTGAGGAAAGAACATGCACACACACATCTAACTCCTTTATTGCAAAGATATATCTTTTAATTAAGCTTCATTTTTCTCATTTAGCAGGCTCAACAGGCTGTCTTGTTATAGATTTCTTTCTTTTCTGAGAAGGGTAATACGTGGGTATAACAAAACAATTCTAGCTTATGCGGAGGAACCATTCACAGGGTGTTATCTTCTATGAAGGCTAAGCAAATTAAAGTTGAAATTTTACTGTCTGTCAATTTAGGTGATTATCATGATGACTCTGTGAAGTACAGAAGGTATTTAAAAGCAGTGTGATGCCTTTCTAAAAATTCCACCTCCTAACAAGGCATAAAAGTACCTGCAGATCACAATAATGTGTGCCAGGGTGTAATGCGTGAGGGTGCATTTCGCTCCAATTGTTTGAGTGTGGCACTTAGACTAGGAAAATCTGGCACCGCTTCCACTCAAATCCCTAGAGTTGTCAGAAGAGGAAATGGAGGAGTAAGCTGTTCTCAGTGGTGCGTGGTGAGAATCCCGCAGAGATGAGGGCAAACAGCGAATGCCTTCCCTGGCAGCATCAAGACAAGTTGGCAGGACAGAACCTCGAGATGAATGCCAAGGCCATGGGTAACCATCACCAAGGTCTAGAACTCCTCCAATTCGTTCTTTTTGGAATTTGATTAAATATAATAGGAAATATTTTTAGTGGAAAAAGCAAGTGAAAATAATAGTTGAAATTTAAAGACATTGCCTGGAGTGTCTTACAAAATATATATTTTTTAGAATGCCATTGGGCTCCTTGGACATATGTGCCTGCCCTATTAGGATGATGCAGAATTACCCCACCGCATATGAAGGACATGAAACCAAGCTGATTGAATGAAATACTAGGTGAAAGTAATCCTGCAAACCGCAAGAAGTGTGAGGTCTTTTTTTCTCCAACGAGTGGATTAGAACACTCCCAGGACAATTGCCTTTGTTTTTCCCCCTTGGTGAGCTGGCTTTCTCTGTAGCCCCCTTAACTACCTTGCTGGTAGCCAAAGGCAGTGACAAAGGAAAGAGATGGCAAACTTTCTCGGCTGCATGAAGGTGTACTCCAGGAGCAAGACAGTGACCTTCCTTAAGCATCACCTGAAGGAGCCACAAATTAGGACTTTCCATGGGCACTGGGAGCTAAGAGGTCCTGCTTAAAATGACTTTTCTGAACCACTTTCCTGCTTCTAAGACCTTTGAGCTGCTGACTTTTCAGAGCCAAAGAAACAGGTAGGAAGGAATGGGCAGAGAGGATGGGAAAGAGATTCATTCTTTTGTTTGTTCAGAGGACAAGTAATGTATTGAGCACCTACGTAGAGTGCATTTCATCAGAGTTACTTCTTAACTTGCTGCCATTGGTTCAGGACAATGAGACTCAAAGAAAACCAAAAAGCAATTCCTAAGTTTGAGCCCACAAGGAAGAAAAGGAAATCCTGAGGATGAGGAGAGACAAAAGGCAAAAAGATGTTTTCTTCTACTTTGCATAGAGTTCCCCGTCACTGGGGTTGACTCAGGATTTTCTGCCTCTATTTCATTGTAGCTATCTCCCCGGAAACCTGCATCTTTGCTTATTGAAATTTTACCTATTTTCAAAACCCGTTTGTTCCTCTTGTGGAGCCTTTCCAGAATTATGTATGGATTCCCCTGACATTTAAACAATGATAATTCATGACTCTGATTGTATTTCATCACATACTATTAAGGAAATTGTTTTTCCTCATAAGTAAATGTCCTTAAGGACAGGTCAATTTTTGTGAAGTTTTGAGTAGCTTATCCTCAACAAACTGTCGCTAAGTATTTGTTGGGTGGATTGAATTTAATTCCTCAATGATCTCACAAATGGTTGTAGCAAGGCCAGCACTGGAAACCAGACCTGGAGATTCCCGGTCACATGCTGGGCACACTCTATGATATTATGGCCAAAGCACTTTTCCAAATGTGAGATTTAAGTTTATCTAAATATAGCAGATTAAATTCAAATAATCAACCCAGTAGTTAGTGAGCAGTTCTTTCTGGGAGAACTCGGAGATTAAGTGGTGCTATGGTTTACGTGGTCTTACTCCTGGGGTCTTTCTGTGAGAAGCTTAGTCACCAGTGTGGTGATGTTGAGGGGTGCTGGGACCCTTCAGAGGTGGGGCCTAGTGGAAATGTCCTTGAGTCATTGGGCACCATGCAATTGGAAGGAATTAAAGTGGTTTTTGTGAGAGCCCCTAAGTTAGTTCTCACAAGAGCAAATTGTTAAAAAAAAAAAAAAAAGAAAGAAAGAAAAAAGTCTCCGCTAAATCCCTGAGTTCCTTTTTGACTTCTTGTCTTGCTATTTGATCTCTCTCTCCTACATGCCTCACCATTGTGATGCTGTCTGCCATAGGCCTTCACCAGAGCCAAGTAGAGTTGTCACCATGCCCTTAAACTGTGAGCTAACTAAGCCTCTTTTATTTATAAAGTACCCATCCTCAGATTTTGTTATAGTAAGAGAAAACAGATTAATACAAATGCAGTAATTCATTATTTCCTTAAGGTAATTTCCAAAATTCACTTTTTAAAAAATTTAACTTTCTTCCTTCCTTCCTTTCTTTTTTCTTTGTTGTTTCTAGATATACATGACAGTAGAATGTATTTTGACATATTATATATACATAGAATAATTATGACTTGTTCCAGTTAGGATCCTATTACTGAGGTTGTACATGATGCAGAGTTACATTGGTTGTGTATTGTTATATAAGGATAAGAAAGTTATGTCCAATTTATTCTACTGTCTTTCCTATTCCCATTTTCCCTCACTTCCCTTCATTCCCCTTTGTCTAATCCAATGAACTTCTAATCTTCCCTTCCCTTGTTGTGGGCTAGCATCCACATATCAGAGAGAAATTTCTGCCTTTGGTTTTTAGGGACTGGTTTATTTCACTTAGCATGATAGTCTCCAGATCCATCCATTTACCAGAAGTGTTGTAATTTCATTCTTCTTTATGGCAGAGTAATATTCCATTGTGTAAATGTACAATATATTCTTTATCCATTCATCTTTCATAGGCCACTTCAGTTAGTTCCATAGCTTGACTATTGTAAATTGAGCTATTATAAACATTGATGTGGCTGCATCACTGTAGTATGCTGATTTTAAGTCCTTTGGGTATAAGCCGAGGAGTAGGATAACAGGGTTGAATGGTGGTTCCATTTCAACTTTTCTGAGGAATATCCATACTGCTTTCCAGAGTGGTTGCACCAATTTACAGTCCCACCAGCAATGTATAAGTGAATCTTTTCCCCCACATTCTTGCCAACATTTATTGTTACTTGTATTCTTTTTTCTTTAATTTGTTCTAATGAGTTATACATGACAGCAGGATGCACTTGGACACATCATACATAAATTGAGTATAACTTCTCATTCTTCTGGTTGTACATGACGTGGAATTACACATAAGGTAATAAAGTCTGTTTCATTCTACTATCCTTTGTAATCCCATATCCTCTTCCCTCCCTTCACTCCCTTCTGCCAAATCGAAAGTAACTCTATTCTTCCCCAGCCTCCCACTCCTTTATTGTGAATTAGCATCTTCATATCGAGAAAATATTCGGCCTTTGGTTTTTTGGGATTGGCTTATTTCACTTAGCATGATATTCTCCAGCTCCATCCATTTACCAGAAAATGCCATCATTTCATTTTTCTTTAAGGCTGAGTAACATTGCATTGTGTATTCTTGATCATTGCCCTTCTCAGTGTAGTGAGATGGCATCTCAGTGTAGTTTTGATTTTCAATTCTCTAATTGCTAGAGATGTTGAACATTTTTTCACGTATTTGACTGATCGCATTTCTTCCTCTATGAAAGTGCCTATTCAGTTCTTTAGCCCATTTATTAACTGGGTTATTTGATTTTTTGATGTTAAGGTTTTTGAGTTCTTTGTGTATCCTGGAGATTAATGCTCTATCTGAGGTGCTGGTGGTAAAGATTTTTTGTAAATGGGATGGTATCAAACAATTTCTTCACAGGAAAGAAAACAATCAAGAATGTGAACAGAGAACCTACAGTACGGGAGAAGATTCACTTTTAAAGAGTGAACAAAAATCAAGAAATACTAATTCAGATAAGAAATATTCACAAATTTGTTTTAAATTTTTTTTAAAAGTTTAAGCCAGATTATTAGATCGGTAAGTGATCCATTGGTTGGATTGCTTCATGGTTAATTTTATTTGATATATTAAAATAAGGGGGAAATAATCAGGCTCACAAAAATTACTGAGTTAGTCAAGTAAAATTTTGTGATGATTCAATTTGCTGCTCAATTATCAGCCTTTTATGGTATAGCTATCACTCACTCTATTTGTATTGAAGGAATGTCAAGTGCTTATAACAATGGCACTTTGTTTCTTTCACAGAACTTAATGCAGTGTTTTATTTTTGTTGTCTTTCGAATTAGCTGCAAAACCATGAGGCCAGGGAGCTTTCCTGTTTTTCTCATTGCTATTTCCCCAGTGCTTCCTATAGGGCATGCACAGTAGGTAGTTAGCTAATGTTTTGTGAAGAAACATTAATGAATGAATGAAGCAAAAGTTTAGGAGCTGAAATGTCTATATAGAGTCATTATGTGGTCTATATCTACTAAATGTGGGGGAGGACAGTTAAAAAGTGAAATGATCAGCCTATAAACCAATTGTTGTGTCATCCTTCTATCAAATAGTTTAAGTTTTTATTAGATTATGTCCTTTGAGTTTATATCAGACAAATCTATGGAGAAATGACTCTTGTTATCTCTGGCAACATAATGGCCCTCTGGTAATCTCCAGTAACATAAATGGCCAAACCTTTTAGAAATTTTATATAAGCAAGATAATCATCTAGTCACACTGAAATTTCATGTTTAAAACAAAATCAATATTTTCGGACTTTTGAAATTCCATCTTCTCTTAATGTATGAATCTCCATTGTAAGGAGTAAGTAAATTGTAATCCATGAACATTAAAAATAATCACTTATACTATAAGTTGATACTGTGAAGTCATTAAATAGTTTAGAAGAAAGAGGAGTAATACATATAGTGAGCATAGAGTAATAGACACAATATAATAATATAGAAAATAGCAGCTATCCCCATTATCAACCTCCCACCAACATGCAAGGAATGGACATTGGCTTGGTACATACAGGAAGTTAGGTGAGCAGTATAAAAACACCCGTTCTGTTTTGTTTTGATTTTCACTTACAATTATACCCTAGATTCAGGAAGAAAAAAATAGAATCTATTTTTATTTTTAAAAGAAAATTTTATTCACATTTTTTTAAGAGAGAGTGAAAGAGGAGAGAGAGAGAGAGAGAGAGAGAGAGAGAGAGAGAGAGAGAGAGAGAATTTTTTAATATTTATTATTTTTTAGTTCTCGGCGGACACAACATCTTTGTTGGTATGTGGTGCTGAGGATCGAACCCGGGCCGTGCGCATGCCAGGCGAGCGCACTACCGCTTGAGCCACATCCCCAGCCCTAGAAAATTTTAGACATGAGTGCGATTGTTTATTATCTTACTGTTTCATATTTATGGACTGAGAAAAGGTCATCAGAGCAATGTTTAAATAGAATACCATGAAATAGATGCAGCACATTACATTCCACACTTCAAAATTGTCATCTGGTTCCACAAGAATAATGGGGTATTTTGGACACTATTAATAGAAAATCTAATGTAGAAGTTATTAGTATGTGAGATTTGCATATTCTCTGTTTTTCCAGAACAGAGATTTTTTGTTTCTTTTTCTCTTATAAAGAAGAAAAAGAAAGCAAAGCACAAAACCAAAGCTTATCCTTTGTTAACACGAGGGCTACTTCTCAGTATTCCTTTTATACTGTCTGGATTTCTAAATTTGCCCTTATCATTTTTAGCAAGTGAAAATTGAGAAGAAAAATAGAAATATAATATGTATTATTATATTTTAATGTGATAGTCTACTTTTCTGTTTGTAGTTATTGAAGTTTTGTCTTACTTCATTAGACATTTAATAAATCACCACCAGTTTTGTGACAGATTTTGACCATAACACAAACAGCAGGCGGTGTACAGCATCTCGGTTCATATAGGCTATAATATCAGTGTCTACATCATCATGGCCTGCAGGCACATCGGCACAACCACCAATAGAAGGTAAGCTTTTTCCGACAAAGCTTGGAAAATAAAGTTTTCTTCTTTTATCTTACTACAAATCAATTGGAGCCCTTACAGCAAAATCCTATAAAATAACTTCAAACACCACTTCTTAGTCTAAAAATTTGTATTATGGCTATAACTCTTTGAAGTATTATGACTGAAGTTTGGAGAAAAATGATTTAAGTGCTATCTGCTAGACATCAGAGCTTCAGAAATTCTCTCAGTTTTTCTTGACACATAAACTGCTACCCACTGTATGTTTTTAGTACTTTTTTCTTGCTTTTAACCACCTAACCCAGTTTGCTTGATAAAAGTTACTTAACTACAGTTTATCCAACTGAATTAATACTCTTTAAAGGTTCACCAACTAGCAATTGATTATTTTTACTCTGTAGAGTTGTTTTTTTTTTTTTTAATTCCGCTACAGTTTGGGTTTTATTGCTTTGTTTTGTTCTAAGAACTTTCAGAATCTCAAGCATGTTGACTTTAAATTAAGTTTAAAAAAATAAAAAACAACTAGGGAAAGTGTAAAACAGGAGGTTAAGGGCACCCATGATACCCGCTTGGAAGTTAAGTGTTAGAAAGAGAAAACTGAGATGTTTTCTGATGAAAAAGTCTCCCTTACACTCAGAGGATGTTAAGACCAAGGATACCTCCTGGAAAGGGCACAAGACTCATCAGGCTTCCTCCAGCAATGGGTGAGAAGGTGTTGTCAGGGATTCAAGCCACTACATGCTCACTGACACTCTTCAGAGCAAAAACTTTGGAAGTTTAAATTTCTTTTAAGATCAGAAAAAGTTGTTTGGAAAAAAAAAAGGAGATTTGATTCAATAAGTACTTTGTGAGCATCTATGTTACGCCTTATCTCTAATGGATGCTATATTAGGCAGAGTATGCAAAAATGAAGGAAGAGGGGAGAAAAAAGACCCTGACCTCAATAGGCAACCTTTGACTTGATATCTTTACTCAGTACATTGAGGTTTCTTTGACGTTTAATTTCACTCTTCTTGAGGAATATGTCTGGTGAGTCTTTCTTTAAAAGAAAATATTTTACAGAGTCCCAAGTAAATTAATAGGACTAATATAGTTTCTTCACTGTCATTTCCTATTCACAGTGGCCTAACTTTGGTGGAAAATTCTGGGAAACAACAGCTTTACACTCTACTGGTGCCACTCAAAATGCTAGTCTGCCACAAGACAACGAGCTTGCCCCCAGAATGCCAATTGCATTGCTTCCTTCATTGAGAAAGTTGTGTTCTAAATAATATAGATGTCAGCTGAGCTAAGCAGCATATGATGATGTAATTGATTTACATTCTGAATCAAATTCTTTATCCCATCTCAGATCAATAACAAATAGTTTTAAGGACCAGCAGCTTGTCTGTGAACCATAATTTTAGTAACTCTATTCTTCACAACCCCTACTAAGATTTGTAAGTTACCTAGAGCAAAAGAAACTGCAAAATCAGAACATAGAAACCAAAACAAAAAAAAAATATTGAGAGGTAGATGTTGGAAAAAAATATGAAATATGAGAAATTGAAAAAGGAATAGAGGGGCTTGTTTCAAATAGAAGAAAATAAAATTACATGCCATCAGTCCTCAGTTTGTGATGCTACTTAAGAAAGTGCCTTTTATGGTTAACTTATAGGTTTATAGGCTATTCCTAATTTCTTATGATGCCTCTGCCAATTTCATTTTCCTCATTGCTTTTATTACCAGGTTCATCTATCAGCAAATGGAATTTAGGATGCAATAAATTTCACACTGCCTCCAGTGTTGTGAAGGTGACTAATCAAAGGGTCAATGTTGAATCACAAAGAAGTTTGGTCAATGTGCTGCCAAATCTGAAACTGAGAGTGCTAAGGAGTGCTGGTGTGTGACAAGTTTGTGCTGTCGTTCCTCCCATCAGATGGCCAAAGCACAGGGAACCCCAAACCCACAGAGCTGTGTCAATGGTAGTCTAATATTTATCACATATTAGTATTACCCTCCTTAACTATTGAGGTACTCATTCCCATAGTATTACACAATGAGATTGGTTCTCAGAAAGAACAGGCATTATGGATGCTTCTGGAAAATTAAAATGGGGTAGAAATGTAGCTCAGGATTCCAACATGGCGGCGGGCGCAGAGAGATCAAGTCCCTGACCTCTTCAGCTATGCAGGCATAGGGAGTCGTAAACAACCTAAATCTGTTTGCTCAGGATCACTAGGCAATGCTGAGCTGACGTGGATCTGGGGTGAACAGTCTGGGCCTCTCAGAACACACACTGAGCCCGGATCGGCTGAATTCAAGCTCCCGTTCGCCTGCTTCCCGCAAACAAACAGCTGTGACTCAGCACTAATCCATCCGGCTGAAACAACTGGTCAGCCCTTCTGATCTAACGGAGGTAAATGCCTACCGAGCCTTCACAGGTAGTGGCCACAGGTTTGAAACGGGGCTTGGGAGAGACAGCCAGGACCCACCCGTTGCATTGGTCGCCCGGCAAAGGGAAACGAACTGTCGCCATTTGCAAGAGACACGACCAAGGCAGAGAACTGACGTCATCAGACTGCGGCGGAGGAGATAACTTCATTGAAACCTGCGGGTACAGGTGTGTAATTCCCTAGCCTTCCCTCTCCACACATCGGGGAAACCTTAAGGGCCCCTCCCAGCTCTCCCGTAAGGGCCCCTCACAGCTCTCCCGTGAGCGCGATAGCCAGACCCAGGGAATCAGAGGTGGCACGGGACCCGCGGTGCGGAACTACAAAATATATCATCTTGAAAAGAGTCTAGCCAACTCAGAAAGGCTGGTAAAAAATCACGAGAAAAACATCCAAGAGTTATGGGATAACATAAAAAAACCAAACTTACGAGTCATCGGGATAGAAGAAGGTACAGAGATTCAAACCAAGGGAATGAGTAACCTGCTGAATGAAATAATTACAGAAAACTTTCCAGAAATAAAAAAGGAAACAGATATACAAATTGAAGATGCATACAGGACACCGAGCACACAAAATCACAGTAGACCAATGCCAAGACACATTGTTATGAAGATATCCAATATACAGAACAAAGATAAAATATAAAAAGCTACAAGAGAAAGGAGACAGATTACATTCAGGGGTAAACCAATAAGGTTAACAACGGATTTTTCATCACAGACACTGAAAGCAAGAAGGTCATAGAACAATGTATTTCAAACACTGAAAGACAATAGATGCCAACCAAGAATTCTGTATCCAGCAAAATTAAGCTTCAGGTATGACAACGAAATAAAAATCTTTCATGATAAACAAACGTTAAAAGAATTTGCAGCCAGAAAACCAGCATTGCAAAGCATTTTGAGCAAAACACTACACGAGGAAGAAATGAAAAACAATAACCAAAACCATCAGTAGGAAGTGCCTCGGTAAAGACAGAGGGTGAGGGAAAAGATAATCATGGAGAAACAAACTAAATTTTTTAAAAAAAGGATAAATAATCAAACATGGATGGAAGTACAAACCATATATCAATAGTAACTCTGAATGTTAATGGCTTAAACTCTCCAATAAAGCGACATAGGCTGGTATCATGGATTAAAAAAACAAACCCAACAATATGCTGCCTCCAGGAGACACATCTGATTGGAAAAGACATACACAGGCTGAAGGTGAAAGGATGGGAAAAAATATACCATGCACACGGTCCTCGTAAGCAAGCAGGGGTGGCCATCCTCATATCGAATAAAATTGACTTCAAGACTAAGTTAATCAAAAGGGATAAAGAAGGACATTATATACTGTTAAAAGGAACCATTCACCAACAAGACATAACAATTATCAATATTTATGCACCAAATAATGGTGCTGCGACATTCATAAAACAAATTCTCCTCAAGTTCAAGAATCAAATAGACCACAACACAATAATTATGGGTGACTTTAACACACCTCTCTCACCATTGGAAAGATCCTCCAAACAAAAGTTGAATAAAGAAACTATAGAACTCAATATCACAATCAATAACCTAGACTTAACTGACATATATAGAATATATCAACCATCATCAAATGGCTATACTTTTTTCTCAGCAGCACATGGATCCTTCTCAAAAATAGACCATATATTATGCCATAGGGCAACCCTCAGTAAATATAAAGGGGTGGAGATAATACCTTGCATTTTATCTGATCATAATGGAATGAAACTGGAAATCAATGATAAAAGAAGGAAGGAAAAATCCTACATCACATGGAAAATGAACAATATGTTATTGAATGATCAATGGGTTACAGAAGACATAAAGGAGGAAATCAAAAAATTCTTAAGAGATAAATGAAAATACAGACACAACATATCGGAATCTATGGGACACAATGAAAGCAGTTTTAAGAGGAAAATTCATCGCCTGGTGGTCATTCCTCAAAAAAAGAAAAAACCAACAAATAAATGAGCTCACACTTCATCTCAAAGCCCTAGAAAAGGAAGAGCAAAACAACAGCAAATGTAGCAGAAGGCAAGAAATAATTAAAATCAGAGTGGAAATCAATGAAATTGAAACAAAAGAAACTATTGAAAAAATTAACAAAATTAAAAGTTGGTTCTTCGAAAAAATAAATAAGATCGACAGATCTTTAGCCATGCTAACGAAGAGAAGAAGAGAGAGAACTCAAATTACTAACATACAGGATGAAAAAGGCAATATCACAACAGATGCTACAGAAATACAGAAGACAATTCGAAATTATTTTGAAAACCTATATTCCAATAAAATAGAAGATAGTGAAGACACTGATAAATTTCTTAAGTCATATGATTTGCCCAGACTGAGTCAGGAGGATACACACAATTTGAACAGACCAATATCAATGGATGAAATTGAAGAAGCCATCAAAAGACTACCAACCAAGAAAAGCCCAGGACCGGATGGGTATACAGCGGAGTTTTACAAAACCTTTAAAGAAGAATTAATACCAATACTTTTCAAGTTATTTCAGGAAATAGAAAAAGAGGGAGCTCTTCCAAATTCATTCTATGAGGCCAACATCACCCTGATTCCGAAACCAGACAAAGACACCTCAAAGAAAGAAAACTACAGACCAATATCTCTAATGAACCTAGATGCAAAAATCCTCAATAAAATTCTGGCGAATCGAATACAAAAACACATCAAAAAAATTGTGCACCATGATCAAGTAGGATTCATCCCTGGGATGCAAGGATGGTTCAATATACGGAAATCAATAAATGTTATTCACCACATCAATAGACTTAAAGATAAGAACCATATGATCATCTCGATAGACGCAGAGAAAGCATTTGACAAAGTACAGCATCCCTTTATGTTCAAAACATTAGAAAAACTAGGGATAACAGGAACTTACCTTGACATTGTAAAAGCTATCTATGCTAAGCCTCAGGCTAGCATCATTCTGAATGGACAAAAGTTAAAGGCATTCCCTCTAAAATCTGGAACAAGACAGGGATGCCCTCTATCACCACTTTTATTCAATATAGTTCTCGAAACACTGGCCAGAGCAATTAGACAGACGAAAGAAATTAAAGGCATAAAAATTGGAAAAGAAGAACTTAAATTATCACTATTTGCAGATGACATGATTCTATACCTAGAAGACCCAAAAGGGTCTACAAAGAAACTACTAGAACTAATAAATGAATTCAGCAAAGTGGCAGGATATAAAATCAACACGCATAAATCAAAGGCATTTCTGTATATCAGCGACAAAACTTCTGAAACGGAAATGAGGAAAAATACCCCATTCACAATATCCTCAAAAAAAATAAAATACTTGGGAATCAACCTAACAAAAGAGGTGAAAGATTTATACAATGAAAACGACAGATCCCTAAAGAGAGAAGTAGAAGAAGATCTTAGAAGATGGAAAAATATACCCTGTTCATGCATAGGCAGAACTAACATCATCAAAATGGCGATATTACCAAAAGTTCTCTATAGGTTTAATGCAATGCCAATCAAAATCCCAATGGCATTTCTTGTAGAAATAGATAAAGCAATCATGAAATTCATATGGAAAAATAAAAGACCCAGAATAGCAAAAGCAATTCTAAGCAGGAAGTGTGAATCAGGAGGTATAGCGATACCAGATTTCAAACTATATTACAGAGCAATAGTGACAAAAACAGCATGGTACTGGTACCAAAACAGGCGGGTGGACCAATGGTATAGAATAGAGGACACAGAGACTAATCCACAAAGTTACAACTATCTTATATTTGATAAAGGGGCTAAAAGCATGCAATGGAGGAAGGATAGCATCTTCAACAAATGGTGTTGGGAAAACTGGAAATCCATATGCAACAAAATGAAACTGAATCCCTTTCTCTTGCCATGCACAAAAGTTAACTCAAAATGGATCAAGGAGCTTGATATCAAATCAGAGACTCTGCGTCTGATAGAAGAAAAAGTTGGCTCCGATCTACATATTGTGGGGTCGGGCTCCAAATTCCTTAATAGGACACCCATAGCACAAGAGTTAATAACAAGAATCAACAAATGGGACTTAATTAAACTTAAAAGTTTTTTTCTCAGCAAGAGAAACAATAAGAGAGGTAAATAGGGAGCCTACATCCTGGGAACAAATTTTTACTCCTCACACTTCAGATAGACCCCTAATATCCAGAGTATACAAAGAACTCAAAAAATTAGACAATAAGATAACAAATAACCCAATCAACAAATGGGCCAAGGACCTGAACAGACACTTCTCAGAGGAGGATATACAATCAATCAACAAGTACATGAAAAAATGCTCACCATCTCTAGCAGTCAGAGAAATGCAAATCAAAACCACCCTAAGATACCATCTCACTCCAGTAAGATTGGCAGCCACTATGAAGTCAAACAACAACAAGTGCTGGCGAGGATGTGGAGAAAAGGGTACACTTGTACATTGCTGGTGGGACTGCAAATTGGTGCGGCCAATTTGGAAAGCAGTTTGGAGATTCCTGGGAAAGATGGGAATGGAACCACCATTTGACCCTGCTATTGCCCTTCTCGGACTATTCCCTGAAGACCTTAAAAGAGCATGCTACAGGGATACTGCCACATCGATGTTCATAGCAGCACAATTCACAATAGCTAGACTGTTGAACCAACCCAGATGCCCTTCAATAGATGAATGGATAAAAAAATGTGGCATCTATACACAACGGAGTACTATGCAGCAATAAAAAATGACAAAATCATAGAATTTGCAGGGAAATGGATGGTACTAGAGCAGATAATGCTTAGTGAAGCTAGCCAATCCCTAAAAAACAAATACCAAATGTCTTCTTTGATATAATGAGAGCAACTATGAACAGAGCAGGGAGGAAGAGCAGGAAGAAAAGATTAACATTAAACAGAGACATGAGATGGGAGGGAAAGGGAGAGAAAAGGGAAATTGCATGGAAATGAAGGGAGACCCTCATTGTTATACAAAATTACATATAAGAGGTTGTGAGGGGAATGGGAAACTAAACAAGGAGAGAAATGAATTACAGTAGATGGGGTAGAGAGGGAAGATGGGAGGGGAGGGGAGGGGGGATAGTAGAGGATAGGAAAGGTAGCAGAATACAACAGTTACTAATAGGGCATTATGTAAAAATGTGGATGTATAACCGACGTGATTCTGCAATCTATATACGGGGTAAAAATGGGAGTTCATAACCCACTTGAATCAAATGTATGAAATATGATATGTCAAGAGCTATATAATGTTTTGAACAACTAATAATAAATAAAATAAAATAAAATTATAACAACAACAACAAAAAAAAGAAATTAAAATGGGGTAGGTTTCCCTTAAACCATTCTGCTTCCCCAGCCATTCCCAGTGCTCTTCATAGGTCAAGTACTCATAGGTCAATACTCCAGCTCCAGCCTCTCAGCTTTCTTCTGAGTGCCACTTGTTATATGTTCCATTCTTTCATATACCCCCTTATCTTCTCTAGCATGCCCTTCCCTTATGCAAACATTTTCAGAAATCCTCTAGCCTCCATTGAATTTTATTCCAGAATTAGTCAAAAGAGAAAGAGAGACAGAGAGAGAGAGAGAGAGAGAGAGAGAGAGAGAGAGAGAGAATTTTCTCTTAGCTGATTCTAAACCAAGTTTGCAAATGTGCTTAATATTGATCATATTAGATCTTAAATCCATCAGCAGTCTACAGTTTTCCAACCTGTCTTCTGTCTGTGCTTATCTTTATTAGTGTTTTTACATTTGGTTTAAAGTATCTGAAGAGCAGAGATAGTGCTTGGGTCTCTTTTACACAGCTAAGATTATTTATGTATTGTTTAATACAATACTATGTAATGTAATCAATGAGAAACAAAGAACCTCATATTAGCTATGGCAGATAAGCCAATTGTTTTAATTAAAACCTATTCAACCCATCTCCCTTTTTTGTTTGCATTCTTCTGTTCCAAAGACTGAGAAGATAAAAAGTGTACGTGCCCAAAGCACGATATTTAGATATTGTCTTTCTTGTAAATGCTGTGTTTGGTCAAGAACCAGGAGAGTTCTGTGTTTATAAAGAATATACAGAAATGCATTTATTGTTAATGTATGTTCTTCCAGGTTGCTGATGTTCCTTGCATATAAAAGGGCAGTGTTGTAACAAGAATTTGGAGTTTTCTCAACTCTGGGAGCCCAGATCTGTCGTGGAGAGAGTTACTAAGAGCAGCACATCCTGTTCGGGCAAGAGACAATCCCCAAGGTTTCCGTATTTGCCTCATTCAGTCTCCTGTTTTCTTTTAAATTGCATATGATTTCCTAAGATATCAGGGGGAGTAGTGGGTGGGACTCCTACTACCATGCTGTAATCTACCTGAAACACTATACTGGCCTTTGAACTAAACAAGGATACAAACTATAGTCTATTACTGGCGTTCACAAACTTCTGTAAAAGACCAGAAAGAAAAATATTTGGGGCTTTGTGGGCCAGATGTTCTCTGTCCCAACTGTTCAAATATGTGCCGGTAGCATGAAAGAGGCCATAGATAAGATGTAAATGAATGAGTATGGCTCTGTCCCAATAAACTCTTTTTTAGGCTTTAAAGTTTGAATATTTTTCCATATTTTTATTAGAACATTATATTTATACATAATAATGGGTTACATTATTATATATTTATATACGAACACAATCTACCAATATAATTTGGTCACTGTCATTTGTATTTTATATATTTTATATAATTTTATGTAAAATATATATATAATTTACACAATTTTATATAAAATTTATATAATTTTTCTTCTTTTTAGTTTTTCTACCATTTAAGATGTGAAGAGTCATTAAGAATGAAATTGGACTGCATCAAAATTAAAAATTTCAGTGCATCAAAGAACACAATCAACAAAGCAAAAAGCACTGTGGAAGGGGAGGAAATATTTTCAAATGTTATATTTCATTGGGAGTTATTAGCTACAGTATATAAAGAACACCTTTAACTTCACAACAACAAAAATTAAAAATGGGCAAAAATATTTGAATAGACATTTCTCCAAAGAAAATCAATAAATGGCAATAATCACATGAAAAGCTGCTCTATATCATTAATCATTAGGGAAGTGCAAATCAGAGGCACAATGATATCCCATTTCCTGCCCATTAGAATGGTTGCTGTAAAGAAAAGAAAAATAAAACAGCAACTGTTGGAGAAGTTGTGGATTAATGAGAAACCCTGTACACTGTTGGTAAAAACATAAAATGGTACAACCACTGTGAAAAACAGTACGGTAGTTTCTCAAATAAATATAAATATGCCCAAAGGAATTGAAAATAGTATCTCAAAGAGAGATGGGTACACCCATGTTCATAGCTTCATTATTCACAATAGCCAAAGATAGAATCAACTCAAGTATTTATCAAGAGATGAACAAACTGTTCAGAGAAAGAAAGTGTGGCATATACATGCAATGAAATATTATTCCATCTTAAAAATAAAAGAAATTCTGACACATGTTACAACATGAGTGTTACCAAATGAAAATCTTAGGCTAAATAAAATAGGCCAATCACAAAAAAATGAATACTATATAATTTAGTATATATGAGACACCTAAAGTCATCAAATTCATAAAGACAGAAAGTAGAAAAGTAGTTTCCAGGGACCAAAGGAAAGAGAGAAAGGGGAGTTGTTGTTTAGTGGATATAGTTTTAGTTGTGTAAGATGGAAAGAGTTCTGAAGCTTGGTTACACAGCGATGTGAATGTCCTTAACACTAGGAAACCCAAAATGGTTAAGATTATGAAGTGTATAAGTTATGCCTGTTTTGCTTCAGGTAAAAATTTTTTTATAAAAAAGTCATTCTTAGTTCATGACCTGTACATATATAGGCAGTGGGCCAAGTTTGTCCTATAGGTCTTATACGTCAAACCTTGGCCTAATGTGCACACGAGTAGCAGTTGGTTCCATAATCCTCATTTCAATTTCTATACTGAAAATTTTGTATACATAGAGCCAGATTATATATACATGTATATGTAAAATATGAATTTATTCATTGGTTTTTCCATGCATAACATATGGCATGACATAAATACACAAATAAAATACTATGGGAATTTGGAAGAGGGAAAGATTACTTCTAGTTGGAGGTAATAACTCTGTTGTCGAATTTTGTGATTCTCCCAAGTGTAAGGCCAGCTGAGCTGAGCTTTGGAATAGGTGGTATTCAGACATATGTAAGTGGAGAGGGACAGGCAATATAGACGAGAGTCAGCACATGAGAGACAAGCACATGGGGGCAGGGGCAGCAATCAGTAGCTCAGCTTGAATGAAGCAGTATAAGAACTTGAAGATTAGATTGGAAATTTGATTTGGGGCCAGGTCAAGAAACACATTAAATAGAAAGAGGAAAGTTTTTGCACAGAAGAGTGGATGATAAGATCAACAGAGTATGGTAATACAACTGGTTCATATGTATGCACGTTCAATGGAGGGAAAATATGGAAGCAGGAAGACTAGCTGAATGCTTGTTATAATAACAACAACAGTGAAGGCCTATAACAGGATAGCGACAGGTGAATGGGAAAGAAGTTAAGAGGTTCAAGTCAAATCGTAAATGAAATCTATGAGATTTGACCACCAGCTGGATATGGGGAAACAAAGAGGAAAGATCAAAGGTAACACTAAGGTTTTTAACCAGGAGATTAGGAAGATGATAGTGTTGTCAACAACAACAAAAGAAAAATGTGAGGTTGGTGTAGGTAGGGGGAGGAAGGCCAGTTTGGGAGGACACACTAATTGTAAGGCCACAGTGGATTATCCACACCTGGGTGGATAATGAGAACCAAGAAGGTTAGACATCACTTATATATAGATGGGGATTCAGGCCTAAGAGTAATACCTAGAGCCCTAGAATGATGAGTGAGATTTCCAAGGAAAGGATTCTAGAGAAGAAGACTAAGGAGAGAACCTTGTAGAATAATAAGGGGTAGAAAGAAGAGTGTCCAAAGCATGAGCTACAAAAGTGGTTCAGAGAGGTAAGAAAGGAGAAGGCTAATATTTGTAGAATTATTACTACTGGGCTGAGGATATTACAAGGGGTACCTCATTTTAATCTTTGAACCAATTCTTTAGGTAGGAATTATCCCTCTCATCTTTTAGAGTTGAGAAAACCACAGTTCATGGGCTGGGGTTGTGGCTCAGTGGTAGAACGCTTGCCTGGCATGCACGAGGCACTGGGTTCGATCCCCAGCACCACATAAATGTAAAATAAAGATATTGTGTCCACTTAAAACAAAAATAAATAAATATTTAAGAAAACCACAGCTCAGAAAAGATAATGTGCCCCAAGATACACAGTAACTGGCAGACCTGAGGCTCCTACCCAAGTCCTTAGAAGAAAAACCAAGGGTATATTTGTCACTAGGACAATGGAGTAGAGAGCTGCAAAAATATTTTGGCCCCAGCGGCATTAAATGCATGGAAGGAGTAAGCTGATAAACACTGAAAAAGAAAACTAGTGACCTCATCAGATTTGTAAACTAGGAAGTCACTGAAGATCTTTGGGAGAGTCATTTCCTTATGATGTGGGAAACGAACATTGTATTGAAAACATTTAAAGAATGTATGATGGTTTGAAAGCAGTGACCAGTGAGTAAAAACCTTTTTTAGCCAGCAATGAGGTAATAAAAGAAAGAGGAGTTTGTATGGGAACTCAAAAGGGTTCCCGGATCAAGAAAAAGGTTTGTTTGTTTGTTTTTTAATTGTTTTTATTTTGGTTTTGTTTCTTCATGTTTTTCCCAATAGGTAAACCCTGGGCATATTTTTTTGCAGAGGAAAGGAATCAAATAGAGAGTTTGGAAATAAGAGAAAATGAGGCTATATTAACTATACATAACCAAAAGACCTATGAAAAAGACAAACAACAGAGTAGGTATTCATAAGCACTAAGTATAAGAAAATTGTTTACATAGAAAATTAATCTACAATTGCTTCAAACCACAAAATAGTAATCTGTACTTTGCCAGTATGTTTTGCTCAACAAAGACTCTCTTTTTAGTGATTTAATGCATGCTGCAAAAACTGGTTATATAAAGCAAGGCACGAGGCTGGAGGGCTCCCACTCCAACTTGACAACACCATTGTGTCTTCACACCACCTGTCACATCTATCAACATTTTAACTAATGTCAGAGTTCTTCTTTTGCTAATGAGCTGCCGCACAGAGAAACATTTCCCCTCCCAGTCCGCCAGCTACAGTATAATGAGCAAGAATGAAAGGCCCGAACATCCTCTCAGAGGCCCCTCTTTGCTTTGGAAGACCATCACTGTCCTTTATCTCTTTTGTCACAAACTCAAATTGAGTTATCTGAGGCACTCTTAGATGTGTTTTGTTTTGATACAATAAAAAATTGAATAAAAAATAAAAGAAACTCCTCTGTCCCTAGATGTCACCTCTAAGGTTGACACTGGTTATGGTCTGAGAGTTGTGGGTGAGTGAAATGATTGTGTCCCATGCACCTTAACAGCCCTCCTCCCCTTTTCAAATATCATGGTCTCCTCCTACAGAGGGGTACCTTTTTAATAGTCTTCTCAGTAATATCAAACTTCAAATGCTAGTAATTCTCTAATTTCCCTCACCTGTGCTCATGGTCATGATGTTCTACCTGGAAGCCACCTCTCCCGCACTCCCACAGGGGTTAATACTACTGCCTCTTCTTTTTTTTTTTTTTTTTTTTTTTTCCCCTCCTCTGTGCTGGAGGATGGACTGACCCTGATTTAAGAACCTGCTATGGCATCAACTCCAGAAAGTCCTGAATGCCCAGGCTTGGTTAAGTATCCCTTTCATTTGTGTAAGCCTCTATCCTGGCAATTGCATAATATCAAAATGATTGGGTTTTGTATTTTTTTTTCCCAAACTGGACCATAATCTTTTTTATATTTGAGAAATTATTTTGTTTCTTTTATCCCCAGTGGCTCAGCATGGTGAACTGAGGCTCTTCTGAGGCAACTACATATCATAAACATGGGGTAGACACATTTACTTGCAATAATAGATGACTTTCCTTCCCTTGGTTAGCTTGTACTTCCTGACTTTCAGTCCCTGGCTAGAGTAAATTCAGAGGAACCAGCAGTTACCCAAGATGTAAGATATGGAAAGGACCTCCTATATTTGTCTTTCCCCAAAGTGTGCTCTGGTCTGATGATATGGTCACTGAAGTCCACATTCCTAGGTGTTTGCAAATGTTCCATACTATCCAAATGGAGATTTTAAAAAATGCATTAGATTTAAAAGACTCTAAGAAGTGAAACAGTAAACAAATTGATTTACTAGAATTTAGTGTTTCTAAATTAATTTATTTGACTAATCATCCTCATTGTGGGGGTGGGGGATAGGGGAACTAGTAAGATTTCACAGTCTTAGTGTTCTCAGAAAATATTTAATAGGATATTTTATCCTATCAAAATCATCCTGACAGAGTCATTCAAATGCACCCTGGGAAAGTCAGAGATACATTCTTTTGAGGGATCCTTGGAACTCTTCTACCTTGTTTCTTCAGTTATTGTTCATAAAGATTATTTCTGAAATAGATTGTGGATTTGACTATGGATATAGGAAAGAATGGTATCTGTAAAAGATAAAAACTTCAATCTCAGAAAAGAAGACATTTTGGGGGTTAAATATTTCCACCATCATATCCTAAGCATTGTCTGAGAAACCATGGAAAATAACTGTATTCCTAATGAAGCTTCTCACTCTCATCATTTATGGTGATACATCTGAAACATACTCATTCTTGGTGGGGATTTACAAATTTAATGTATCATCAGATGATCCTCTTAAGGATTCTATATTTTTCACAAAGAAATGTTCTGCATGATACCAATCCCAGCCTTGTGTATAAAAGAGCATATACATACATATGCATGCATTTATTGCTTATGAATTAGATATCAAAATAAAATTATATACCTAAGGGTGTTTAATTTGGCATACCCAAGCATTTCCTCTCTTTATCAAAAATAAGCAACTCTGTTAAATCATTTTAATATTAATCCAGTACTTTCTGTGAAAGCTCCTTGTCAATGAGAAATATTTTAATCAAGAATGAATTACCATGAACATACTTACTGAAAGCCTACTATTGATAAGATTCTATATGACATAATGACCATAATAGTTTATTTATATTACATTACTTCTTTGTATATATCTATAAGGATAAATATACTGTTGTCTTAATGTAAGATTAATAGCCTTGAGAATTTAGGTATAACTTTGGCTTAATTATTTTACAGAGACTCATTCATCCTTATTGCAACTATCAATGAAGGCAGAAACATTTTCAACATGATTAGTTTTTTGTTATATAATTACTATATAATTAATCTAATTAAAAGACAAAATAATTTAAAGCCTAATAAGCAAGTAATCATAGATATAAATTCATTGCAATCCATACTATGTAGATATGTAACAAAGTAATAGAAAACTTAACTGGGAGAACATTTGTAAAAAAAAACTCTGAGCCATAAAACTCTTTTATTTGTGGCCAGATCAATTTTTCATTTTGAAATTTTAATATTTACTTAAACACCTGAAATGTTCTGGTCATAATTAAAGTATTGTTTTTCTACATTAGGGGAATAAGCAACACATATAGGCTAAGGTCATTATATATATATATATGTGTGTGTGTGTGTGTGTGTGTGTATGTGTGTGTAGATATATGTATTTAAAATGGGTTGTTGGCTGAGATTAGGTTGTTCTGTGTGCCAATGGAGTGATAGTTATGATAACCAACATTGTCCCTTTTCTGAACTAGAAAGAGATGGCATCAAAGCTTTGTGGACATTGTTTACTGACCCCTTCTGATTTAGTGCAAATCATGTCGAGGAACTTCTCAAGGCAATGGGGCAAGCTTGTGAGTTATGAGATCATTATGTGTATGTATACCTAAGTTAAATTCATTTTCCAACCCTACAAAAATTTCTTAGAAATCCTAATAAGATCTCTGTCAATAAATGCAAATTCAACACTTTCAAGCATCTTTCTGGTCCCTAACCTAGATTTGGCCATTTATTATGCCCTGCACTTTCCATTTTATAAAACTCATCATTCATAATTATTAACTGCTTTTCCTTGCTATCATTTAATCTATGTCATAGAATATAGATTTGTCTTATTTTTCTATTGTATTCTCATGGGCTTTTCCTGTGCCTGACACACAGGAAAAAAAATGTGGAATAAACCTTTGTGAAAGGAAAGGATAAATATTTCCTGTCAATTATTTATTGCCTTCTTTTTCAACTTAACCTGTAAGCCCCTTCAGGGAAGAGATTTTTGCATACTTTATCTCTTAGTCAACCCTAAGTGTGCATTTCCCTGCATTGACATTTAAAATTCCTCATGTCCATGTCCTATCTGTCTTTCTAGAAAAAATCCTGAGGTCAATGACTATGCCTTACTTGTTTTTTGGTGTGTGTGGGGGGGCACTGGGAATTGAACCCAAGAGTGCTTTACCATTGAGCTACATCCCCGGTCCTTTTTATTTTTTAATTTGAGACACAGTATTGCTTAGTTGATTAGGGCCTTGATAAGTCACTGAAGCTAATTTTGAACTTGTGAGCCTCCCAAGCTGCTGGGATTATTGGTGTGCACCACTGCACCAGGTCTCAACTTTTTTACTCCCATAATTTAATACATGTTCTGGTGCTGAGATGATGAATAGACAGTTTCGAATAATGAGTGAATGGAGTGAAAGTCATAATCTTGTGCAATAGACAGACAAACAAGTCTACTATAAAGAAGACTGTTAACAATATTACTACAGCATTGACAGAGCCCCACTTCATGCTATAATAAGAACAAAAAGTGTGAAGCAAGAACATATTGGAACAAGTGAGACTTAGTTAGATGAGGCAGATCTGAGAAAGTTTCATAGAGAATGTGACAATCAAGCAGACCCATAAGGATGAGTAAAATTTCAACAAGCAAAGACAGTGCAAAGGAATTGATGCTGGAAAACAAATAGAGAGCTTGCATTTGATAAAAGGGGAGAAGAGGTAAAAGGGAAGTTAAGCTAAATCATATGAGAAGAAAATGAAAGGATGCAGGAAAGGGGTGTTGAAAACACAGAAAGAAGAAAAGACTTTAATGTGACTAAGGACTTTAAATGCGAGTGGATTAAAAATAGAACAGACTTTCTCCTATAGTCTCCAAATGTCAGCTAAGACCTTAAAGTTAAGAATGGGTAATAAGCATGCCACATTTTAGTGTGGTGCTAGATACCTTTATGTAAAACTTCTCAGAGTCAGCAAAACTTGCTCACCATCAACAGCCTATATAAGAATTAGGTATTTTGTTGAGAAGAAGATTCTTTGAAGAATGGTGAATGCAAGGAGTGCTATGATGCTTGCACTTTATCAATCCTTAGCCAAGTGAAGAGGATTTCAAAAGAACAGTCACAAGGCCTGGAGTTAATACCTAGAGGATAGATTTTATTCTGAGACTCAAGTTAGATGCTTATTTAGAAATAGGAATTGGTAGGCTTTCCCAGGGCTAGTATCACAGTAGAACTCATAAAGCTTCTGGGCAAGCTTCAGAGCTGGGTCCAGGGTCTAGGAGGTCACATGATAGAGAAAAAGGATGGTGCCTATTTGAGACTGGGTGGAGTAACCAGTGAAGGAAAGACCAGAAGAGAGGAGCAGGTAGCTAATAGAGTATACACCCCATTGATAGGGCAAGGACTGGCAAGTTTTCCAATGGGCCACAGGGAAGAATAGAAGGTAGCCTGACTCTGGTCATCCCTAGTGGTACCTACTCAAAAGCAATCCCTGCTAGGGAAAGGAGATTCCAGGTAAAAGGGACAAAAGTTTTTCATAGGAAGAAAGGGACTGAGATGCATAAGCATCTGAGGCAGGGAACATAGGGTCTCCCAACAGGGCATAAATATGTCCCTGAAGGTAGAGTTAACATGGAATGCAGCATGATACAATATATCACAATTCCTAGAGAGCTGCAAATTCAGATTCTGTACATTTCCTTTCTCCCTTCCTCTCCTCTTGCACCCTAAGGATCTAAAGAACTTAGATTTTTTTTTTAATGAAAGGCTGTGATCAAACCCCTTCTTCCTGGCCAGTGGTCCCAAACCTTAGCTAAACAGAGAGGAGATGCTTTTTAATAAAACAGGAAACAGAAGGTTAAAATTACATTGGCTTGAATTATTAATACTGAAAAACAGGTTTTTCTAATACCCAAAAGTAAAGAAAGCAATGGAATCTGCCCAAAATATCATCAAGTGTGGTGTCAATGTTAAGAAAAAAGTGAAGTTATTTTCCAGTCAGTTATATCAGGGTAATAATCTGGGCTTCTTTTTCTTCTTGTGATATATGATCAACAGGTTGTTTTTAAGGAAAGAAAATGCTGTGAACAGATTTCCGTTTTGGAGATACCACTTAGGTAGGAGATACCACATAACTTAAGTTATGTATAAAGGCCTGAAATAATGGCCACTAGCTATTGTGTGAGGACTTCACAGACTTCAACTTCATGATATATCCCTACATGGTAGAAGTGAGATGAATTTGTCAAAAAAGAATGTATTTCTTTCTCTTCATATTAATTCTCAAGTTAGGATGAAAGTCCTAGTTATACCATCACAAATACCCAGAAAAAATATTAAACCTGCCCATGGTAACTTAATGGACTTATGAGCATATCTTTGATGATGAGGAAGTCCTTCCATTCAGATTTGAGTGTCTCCTTTTTAATCATTGTGTGTGCATCCTGAAAGTACTTTGTACTTCAAAGTATCTCCTGAGAAGATAGCTTCATGACACACATTGGCAAGACCAGGTGAATCCATCCCCAGTTTTACCCACAGAGCTGCTCCCTCCACCCCGGGCCTCTGCTCTTCACTTTAAGATCCTAACATGCAGAACAAAGTGATGCAGATAGTAAGTAGACTCTTTGGTCCTGTTCACCAGTGTTATGAAGATATAAAAATAAGACTTAGACAATGCAATAGGGAATTTGATATATTTAGATGGTCACAAGCTGAATTTTGCTCGTCACTGCTATAAAGAGGTGAGGAAAAGCTTTTTTAAAAACTGTTTTTACGATGCAAGGTGTAGGGAGTTAAGATCATCCCTATAACTTGCTAAAACTGATTCTAACAATACACAGTGCCACTTTCAATCTGTTGGACTCTTATGCAACCAGACCAGGACTGGCAATGAGAGCTGGGTCAACACCAATAAACTTTCTTCCAAAACCTATATTTGCAGGGCCTTCACAAGCCCTCAGGGGCCATCACTCCCCCAAGCCTTTGTAGAGCCATGTCAGCCTGGTGGTTAGGACCAAGACTGTGTTCTCTGTCCTCTCTTCTTCTTGTCTCTCCTCTTTCCCTCTCCTCCCTTTCTCTCCCTTCCCCTCTGTTCTCCTTTTCTCTCCATTAGTCGTCTTTTGGTCAAATTTTGCGGACTCTCTCCTTTTCATCTTGCAACCAGAGAAAAATTCCAAATGATATTATGCAAACTATAATAGAATCATTCTAAATAGTATGTTTCCATCAAAGTAGTCACTTGTAGTGATGTAGACACAATGTCATACATTTCTGGGTCTCAAAAAATCATGCTGTTATTTACAACTACCAGTTAACAGCTCAGCTGAAAGTTACAGTTCAAATGAGTCAAAATAGGGCTAACTTGAAGCCAGGGTTCTGGATTTTGGTCCATTGTTCTGAAATATTTTATATCTATATCACAACTAGCACTGTAACATGAAAAGAGAACATGGTAAGAATTGGTATTCATTTCTGTCTGGAAAGCTGCTTGGTTTTTAACAAATGGCACTGAGTGATCAGGCATTTCAAGTCAAAAGTGAGGCAACTGAAAATCAGGATTAGTTGGAGGCAGAGCCAAGGCCAGAACAGCTACAATAAGGAGTCCTGTATATCAAATTAACCTTCTACTGCTTGTTATTTTGCCATAGACAAATAGATTATCATCTGATAATCCTTAACACAGGTTTGATGTAGAACCTTGATTTGTCACATCCATAGCCAGTCATTGTCATCTGCATCACAATTTCCAAATTAATTAAAAGGATGAATAATTATGAGAGTCTGCCTTACTCTTCTCAATCGTGTATTTTGAAAGTAAGTAGGTTAGTATCTATGAGATGCTCAGAGTACACGCTATAAAAGGAGGGGTTTTGTACATTTCATTCTAGCATTAGGTAAAATACAAAATAGCAACCCAATATCAGCATGATTTCCTGTGACAGGGACCTTAAATTCTGCATGATAGCTATTTGACAATGGAATTGGAGGACATTTTTAAGTTTTGACCATGTGCTCTTTGTTGATCATATATGCACATCTTTATAATATGAATAATACAAAAGGTTCAACCAAATCAGTAATGCTAATGTACCTTAATGTACCTGCCCTCCAAACAAACAAAAGTGGAGTTGTAAAAGCTAGCCCAACACCATAGCTATAAGACATGGCCATGTGGTGCTACCCTGGCATTCAAAAAGCAACTGACAGTCCCTACGGGTAGCCAACGCTCCGCAAATATTACTTCCCTTCTTCCCCTTCCATAAAGTGCTGCCTACACTTTAATCTGATTTGGATTCTTTTATTTCCTGCACATTGATCATCCAGTGTGACAGAGTGCCTTCAGGGGGTCAGGTGCTTTTCCATTTCCCTGGAGAGCAGAGATCAGCGAGGGGGCAGAAGTCCTTGCCCTCACGGTGCTTATGTTTAGGGGGGATCAGACAACAAACATGTAACAGATAAACAGGACAACCTGCTACGAAACTAATAAAAGAAGTCAGCATGACATGGAGGAACTATTCTCTGAAGAGACCACATTAGAACTGACAATGAGCTTTTTGACCCTCTTGTTTCCTGATAAACACATGGTACCTAGAAATGGTAACTAATAAACATTTGGTAAATATTTTTTGAATGAATGAATGAAAGACTAGAGAAGGGTCCACAGATGACGTCCATCTGTGAAGGTCCAGATGAAGGAGCCAGTTGGCACTTCTCAGTGGACACTCACCCTTGGCTCCTTAGCAATGTGGGTGTATAAGTCATGTCCTCAAGAGGTCTACCTCTGCAGGTGGCTACCCTGAACTCCAAATGCTAAGAGTCAGAGCCAGCTTTGATTTGGCTCCTTTGTAGAGTGTCTCCAACACTCTGCACCCAGGGTCTTCACAGAAGCTCCAGAATCTGCCTCCATTTCTCTCTTAGGGAGTCTCACACCTTCTATGACAGCGCCTCTAGTGGCCTCCGGCCTCCCACCACACCACAGCGCCTTTCTTTCTGCTGGTTCATCACTATGGCACTCGAATGCTTCACAAATGAGTAAATTCCAAACCTGACTCCACATAAAAGATCTAAAGGAAACATGCTTAGATATTTTTCCTATTTGGGGATTCAGTAACAGTTAACTGTATCCACAGTCTCTGACCTTAAAATGACATCATCTACAACAAGGCAAAAGAAGGCAAAAGTGCTTTGTCCACTTTTTCCTGACTGGAACAGCGTGTGACTTTGGGCAGATCATTTAACCTTGCTCCTTGTGCCTGTGTGGGTTGGGGAGGGAGGGGAGAGCCTCACCCTGGCAGGACACCCTGGGGGTGGGTGAGGCAATCAGGAGGGAGGCAGTGAGAAAGAAGGGACTAAAGTTCCCTGGGATTTCTAAGTGGCATGTCCACTATATCTCAAAATTATAACCACAAGTCATACAGGCTTATTTGTATCGGGAGGCCACTTTCGGAAGTTGGTTTTATTTCCTTTTTCTGAGCAAATCTAAAAGAGCAAACGCATGTGAAGGAAGGTGTCTGGTTGAGATAAAGGTCAGTCACAGAAAGAAGCATTGACAACTTAATCATTGCTTATTAGGATAACTGTTTTTAATTAAATATTTAAAATTGAGAGGGAGTCATAAGGAAGCAGTTTACATGTGTATTTTCTTTTCTGACATCAACACTGCCATTGATGAGCAGATCCAATTTAGTTTTACTCTGAGAGAGCAGACAATGGTCAGTTTTCCTCCAGCTGGCTTATTTTACAAGCATTAATGAACAATTAACCAACACTGGCACTCTTTCCATCTGTAATCCTGTGGTAGGATCACTAATCTCTACCACTAGCAGCTAATGATGAAGGTCTCTCAAGCTTTGCTTCTTATCTCTGCCGGTTCTTAATACTTGCATAAGCATGCTTTCTGAGGAGGGGCCCCCTACTGCTATGCAACCCGGGAACAAAAGCCCAGAGACATTTTTGAAGGGGTTTCTGTTCAATAACACTTCTATGCTTATGTTTGCCTTCCTCCTACAACAAACACCAGTGATCAACAGAGGGCTCTGGGGGTCACAGAGGGCTCTGTTTTTCCATACTTCTAATACTCATAAGAATGTATTCAGACCGTATTATACACACCCCGCCCCCAACTTTGCACAGGCAGACACCCTAAAGTGGGGAGAGAAATGTGGCCTAAATAGAATCAAACAGTATTTTTTCTCCATGAGTCAGCTTTGATTTGGCATTGAATAACACTGAGTTTGAAACCACATTGTCATTAAAAATGTATATGTGAGAGGCAGATTTATCTAGAAAACCCCACACAGGATAGGTCTTCGTTTCTCTGAATTTAATGGAACTTATATTCAATTGTCTCTCTCTAGTGGGGCAGAAAGCAATTCACCATTTCATTAGAACTCCTCTGTAGGGTCAAGATTTAAAGAAAATGCAGGGTCAAGATAAAAAAAAAAATCTGACTGTAGAGTGGCACAACTGTAGGATAGGGGCTCAGGCTGAATGACACAGTTTTCATTTGAAACTACTTTTCAGACACAAACTTCCTGGGAAAGTTATAATTTCAGGGGAAATTGTACTCAAGATTTGATTTCAAGACAAAATCATTAGGGAAGGTTTTGGCAGCACAAATTCTGCTGGTCTTGGAGTGTTGGGATAGATGGAAGCTGTAGCAAAGATAGCATTAGGGGCTGTGTATATTGCTTCTGTATTCAAATACTAAGCACAGACAACCATCCTTGCCCAGCCAAGGCCAGAACTTCAAATTTGCTACTTTTATAGTCTGCGGCCCTCAGAAAGTGGGAACATATTATAAGCTATGTTGATCTGAAAACAGCAAAAGAACCAGGGTGATGTTGAGGGTCACCTGGCCCCTAAGTGACTGAGCACTCTGAAGTGTCTGAATAGAACGATCCTGAGGACATTTGCTGTCTGATTGAGGAGCAGGGTGGGAAAGGGAAGCCACTCATTTCTTGAGCCTTAACCTTCTAAAGGCTCCAATGACCCACATCACCTTCAAGGTACTACAATTTGGGAACTGGAAGATATATCATGCTCTAATAAAATCAATCAATAAGAAACTATTCTGCAACAATTACCCAAAATGAAACGGAAGTTTTCTCCAGTCATGTTACTCTTTTTCCTTAACCATTTAGAATGCTAAAACACTGCTTCTTTTCTCCTCTAACATTCTGAGTTGCCCACAGTGGAAAGAGGGCTTAGTGGACAGAGTCCTGGACTAAAAGTTTGGAAGCTGAGTCCTATTCACACACAGCTACTGACCCCTTGTGTGATCTCATACAAGTCACTTAACCTCTCTGCCCTTCTGCTTCCTCATTCATTCCACAGAGACAATGCTACCTGCCCCTCCCTACCTCTAGAGCTGCCAGGGTGAATGAGCCATGTCTGTACAGCATTTGAAAACGCCACTGGTTGGTACAAGGCTCAGTGTAAAACACTGAAAAAAAGACCTGTAATGTGATAACACACAATGAAAATAAGGATAGATTATAACCTAGGGAAGCACAGAGGTCAGGAACCTTTGCCACTGAAAATTCAGTAGTCATGAGCTTTGAAAGCAAGTCTCAGAGACGGAATATTCACCTTTTATGCTCTTTAGGAATCACTGGGCTGATCTATTTAAGTGAGCAATTGGACAAGAGTAGTAATATTTAAAAGGGTGTGAGTAAAAATTCTATATCCTACGAATCTCAAAATATTGTCCCTGAATCTCTAATTTGGAAGAAATAACTCAAGATTACTATTTTCATCCTCAGAAGCATTTCTTTACTGCCCCATGAATATACATGCTCATTTCTACTCCTGTCATTCCATCTATTGCATTCAATGTTCTCCTTTCTACCCATTTAAATCCTACTCATTTTATCACATTCCAATTAAAGTTTCACCAGCCTCTCCCATCAAGATTCCATACTAATCCACAAGGCCACATATTTGCAGGTATCACGGCTTCACGCCCAGTATCCAGATGTCCCAGTGGATTTTTTTTTTTCTCATTTCATTGTCTAGAATTAGCTTACAGCTACTTGTAAAGTCTGAGTCCACCACTTAGTCATTTTTTTATTTGCTGATGCATGTCACACAATGCCTTGAACAGAGTAGGTGCTCAACAAATAACTCTTTAACTGAATACAAGTGACCCACCGATTAAGAAATTGATGTATCAGTTAATGATGCAACTAATTTTTGAGTGTCCCTATGTCCCAGGAACTGTCACACACAATGAGAATAAAGTGCTCCTGCTTTCAAGAAACTTTCAACATTATGGGAAAAGCAAATCTATTGCATTGAACCAAAGAAGCACTAAACTGCATTATATTGATAGAATGGAACCAGAAAGTCAGAGAGAGATGAGCATAGAGTGGAAAGAAAGGCAATTCTAACATAGCATCTCCTCCCTACCACAGACTGTGCCCTCCACATCCTCCCATCAGTCTTCCTCCTTCTCTAATCCACTCAGTCCAATAAGTACTGCTTTGACCCACCTATCGTGCCTGTATGCCTGTCTCTACACAAGAAAAAACTATGACAATAAAAGAGATGAGCAGAAAAAAATCCCAATATCTATATTTATTTATTTAAGGCTACTGATTTTAGGGGAGATTCTTAGGAGAAAACTGGAGAAATTCCAGTTATTCCATAAGTTCAAATAAAATGTGATTTAGACAGACCCCCCACACTTATTTGAGAATTTCTCCTCATCCTAACTTTTCATTGATTTCGCTAACTGCTCATCAATTTCATAAATAAGAAATTTCAGTCTAGAGAAGTAAGACACATATATACATAATCAAAATGGAGAAAGAAGGTGTTAATTGCCTTATGAGAGGTGCAGATGAAGTGCCATGAGATTACTTCTAGCCAGAAGAGGTCAATAAGAACTCCATCAACAAGAAAGAGCATGAGCTGGACTTCAGAGATAGATGGAAAAGGGGCGTGTAGAAATGATGGGGAAAGAGCACGATCAAAACCATAGAGAAGATTTTCAAAAGTACACACAAACACACACCCCCGCCACACACACACACACACACACACACACACACACACACACAGAGAGAAGAGTTAGGATAGCTCGATTTATTAGATGTACAGAGGGTTGGAGTTAAAGATACATGGAACATGGTGTAGAGGGAATTAGACCTCAATGTCAAGACAATAGGGAGCCAACAAAAGTTTCTACAAAGGGGAGGTGCTGTGCTACCCCACAATTTCAGCTGTTTGTGAATAACAGTAAACAGTAAGTAAATCTATCATTTAACATTTTCCATAATTCTAACTCTCCAGGGTACTTTAATTTTCATTTCCATTGTTCTACCTTCCCTTTAGAAAGGAGTTTTATTGCTTGTGCTATGGTAGTACTGGAATGTTCTCACTCTGTCTTGGCTGTGTCATGTCATCAACCTAAAAATAGATGCTAATTAACAAGGTTATTTCTAACTTACATTGTTAAAAGAGAGGAAAACAGTGATGAAACACATATAGAGTATCAAATTAACCAAGAACCAACTTCTAGTTCAAAATTCCCACCTCACAGATATTCAATTCACTAAATAGTCTCTTTTTTTTCTAAATCAGATAGTCATTATCCAAATTTCCTATCCCCGATGTGATAATATAGTGTGATGAGACATGCCCCAACAGAACACAAATTGACTTTTGGATCTTGGATGCTACACGGAGTGTGTGGAAGGTAAAGCAAATATCTCACTCTATTATCTGTTGTCTCTGAACCAACAGATTACATGGTTCACTGACTAGCTGAATAACTTTTAGACAGTTTGTTCATGTCTATTTACACATACTCCACAGAAATATATTAACAACTGAGGAACAGCTGTAAAAATTATATGGCGAGATGGATAGATGAGAGCAATAATCTCTGCATGTATGTTTCTGTAGAGAAGACAAAAGTTGTACATGGTAAAGGAAATTGGGAAAACCAAACACAGGCACATTTGTATGTTGCTGCCACTACAAAATGTGACTTCCACCCGGTAATAGAGGCAGGCAAAGAAAGCATATCACATAATCTCCCAGAGACCTCTTTCATCTATCAGGAACATTACTATAATATATATTTTTGCAGAAATGGGTTTAAGATTTAGGTTTCTTTTCTAAAATGTTTTCCTGGACAATTGAATTTTTTAATAAGAAAGCCACTGTTCACATTCATTCAATAACCACAGAAATAATGGAAGTTTTTTGACTTACACTTTTTCTTAAATAATAAAATGTTTGTTTTCAACTCAGTTTTAATCTCCTCTCCAATCACATATATCTCACAAAAATGTATTATTAATAAATAAAAGAAGATAGTCATGTCTTCTGCAATAGCACAGGTTATTATTCTGCTTTAAAAAGTATAATCATGCTGCATAAAACTTTCTTCAGATAAATGGTGCTTATCACTACATAAAATTCCAAACTGAATTTAGGAAGGAAAATGGGTATTTAGATGGCATTGGGATTATGTTGCCTAATATTTGGTGGAAAAAAGACTGTATATACATATAAGCTGGAAAAACCCTGAATATTGTACCTTTTAAAGATTCAAACATGCATTCCTCCCTTCTAGAAATACCATCTTCTTTTGATTTCCAGGATATTTCAGATTCTACTGGTCTTGCTCCTCTCTGGCAGCCCTTTCTCAATCTCCTTTATAAGATTATCCTCATCTGTCTTAAGGTGGTGAAATGTTGGCGTCCTTCAAGGTTCAGTCATTGGCTATTTTCTTGCTCTATACTTGCTCATTTACTAACCTGATCCAACTCTATGCTTATAATCTTATCTGATGGCTTCTAAACATGAATCTTGGCTTGGGGCTCCAACCACATATAGACATTTTCTCACCTGAGAGCTCCACTTGAATATCTCCTCCAATCTAATGTGTCTAAAACCCTCTCCCCAAAGCCCCAGTTCCAGCCCTACCTCTCCTTCAGCTCGCTATCCCAGGTTGGCACCATCATCCTTCCAGTTGGACAAGCCAGAAGACCCCTTGTAGGTGGGTCTGACACCTCAGTCTCCCTTACTGCCTATATTCTGCCTGTCTCAGACTCTGATACTTTTGTTCTTTCATCTCAATTTGCTTCTTTTTTTTTTAAGGAAAATGCTTGAGGCAGGGTTGGTTGTTTTTTTTTTTTTAATAAACCTTTATTTTATTTCATGTGGTGCTGAGGATTGAACCCAGATCCTCACACATTCTAGGTGAGCATTCTACCATTGAGTCACAACCCAAGCCCAACTTCTGACTATTTCTACCCATGCTGCCACCATATCCTATCTCTCACTGTATTTCTGCAGTAGCCTCATAATTGGTTTCCCCATCCCCTTTCTGGCCCAATGCATTCCTAAGAGTATGGTAAAAATAACATTTATATGCAAAATCTCATTTGTTAATCTCCTACCTAAAATTCTTCAGAGGCTCCCCCATTGCTTTAGGATAAGGACTAAAATCCTTAGCAAAAACTTCTTTGACCTTGTCCCTGCTTCTCTCTCCAGATTTGTCCCTTGCCCTTTCTGCCCCAACTGCTGCTCAACAATCCAGCCTTCTTTTAGCCACAAATCTGTGATGCTCCTCAACCTCAGAAGCTTTCTACACACTAATCTCACTGCCCAGAACACTCTTCCACTGTGCCTATTGATTTTCTTTATTTCTACTTATTCTTTAGATTTTAACTCAAGCATTACTTCCATGGGGAAACTTTATTTGACCATTCAATGCTATTCCATCTTGAGCCAGGGTTCTGAAGCATTTGGAAAGCTCTCTTTGTATGTATTCTTCTCACAGCAGAAGTCAGAAATTCAAACATCAAAGTCTGAAATTACATATTTATTTGTGCTATGATTTGATTAATGCCCAATGCCTCATTCATTTTTATATAAACTCCATCACTCAGAAACTAAATCCTTATTTCTGACCACTGTATCTTCAGTTATAGCACCTGGCTCAAAATGCACCTATGATAAATATTTAGTGACTAAATAAATGAAACAGTAGGAGATGAGGTTGAAAAGATAGCGTGCGCTAGTTTATGAATAAAATTAGATTCTGAACTGGCTTTCCTTTTTCTCCATTTCTTCCTACTCTTCAATTTGCCTAAACTGTGATACAGTAGGTAAGATAGGGTACTACAGACACTGCCAACCTCCATACTTCTGTTTCTGCTGTTCCCTCAGCCTTAATGCCCGATCTTTGACAAAGTACAACTCAAAATCCTCTTCCTTTATGCTTTCAATCTTGTATTAATTAAACCTAGTTGCATGCATTTTGTCCTTTACTGCCATACTATATACTCCTTAAAGGATATTTGAAAGACTGTGTTTTAGTCATTTCTGTACTCCTTCGGTGCTTCATACACTGCTGGACACAGAAATGGCCCTTCTAAGATGAACTGAACTAAAGTCACCAAGGAGATGAACCAAGTCCTGAAAAAGGTGCTAAGAAAAGGGAAAGGCAGCTACTACAGTGACAAAACCTCAGGATCCAAGAAGATCAACCTGAGGACCACACCACATTACTTGAGGTTCCCAAGGCTAAGAGTCTATTTATTAAACTAGCTTCAGCAATGCTCCATCCAAATCAAATGCCATTGATTTTCAGATTTTTATAGTCGACATATTTCAAACCATTTCTAAAGCCCATGTGGTATCTTTGGTGCATAGGAGCATATCTTTAGAACTATCTAAGAGAACATTTCTGACTCAATGAGACTCTACAAAAACTATAATCAAAAGAGTTATATTCTTATATTAACCAAACAAATCAACAAACAATGGAAATCATAGGACTATCATCACAAGTTTCAGATCCTACTCAGCCAACTCAGGTGAGCCACCAGCAAAGGATTCCTTGTCATGAGAATCGGACTTTCTTAAACTTAGACTTTTAAAAACGCAGACTGGCTCTCTCCTGCTAGCCCTGAGTAATCCTTGCTGCCCTGCTGGGCGGTTAGAGGTGGGAACCAGAGATGGGAGCTGTCTGGGACTTGGCAATAGAAATAAGGGCATAGAGAAGATTTTAATGAACCAAGAAGTCTGAACATCTCTTGTAGAAGAATAAGAATTAGATTTGGTGATTAAGTAAAGTTAAGCAGGAATACTGTTTTGGCTCTCTTGAATGGCAGAACCCCCTAAAGTCCAAGTTGGGACAAAATTGGGAAGCTTGATGTCTTCAGTTGCCCTGAACAAGTTACTGCAATCTTCTAAAGCCTGACCTCAACCTGGCACCTGCCTCATGAACATCTAAAGCTGTTAAAGAAGGTGGCAGCAAAAAAGAGACGAGGAACACTAGGCAATGCTGAGCTGACGTGGATCTGGGGCGAACAGTCTGGGCCTCTCAGAACACACACTGAGCCCGGATCAGCTGAATTCAAGCTCCCGTTCGCCTGCTTCCTGCAAACAAACAGCTGTGACTCAGCACTAATCCATCTGGCTGAAACAACTGGTCAGCCCTTCTGATCCTACGGAGGTAAATGCCTACCGAGCCTTCATAGGTAGTGGCCACAGGTTTGAAACGGGGCTTGGGAGAGACAGTCAGGACCCACCCGTTGCATTGGTCGCCCAGCAAAGGGAAACGAACTGTCGCCATTTGCAAGAGATACCACCATGGCAGAGAACTGACGTCATCAGACTGAGGCGGAGGAGATAACTTCACTGAAACCTGCGGCTACAGGTGTGTAATTCCCTAGCCTTCTGTCTCCACACATCGGGGAAACCTTAAGGGCCCCTCCCAGCTCTCCCGTAAGGGCCCCTCCCAGCTCTCCCATGAGCGAGATAGCCAGACCGAGGGAATCAGAGGTGGCGTGGGACCCGCGGCGTGGAACTACCGCTCCCACCAGTGCTGACAGCTGAGGTCTCTTGCAGACAGCTGAGGTCTCTTGCACCAGCGACCGGGGGCATGGCTACCAGAGGGCAAGTAAAATTCGCTGAGGATTCTCAGCCCCAAGCTCTACAAAATTAGGGTCTGAGGGAATGGCAAACTGGGAGAGTGTGCCTAGTCGTTCATGAAAACAGGGCTCCCGGGAGCAGCAGACCTGGCGTGTAGCCAGTACTGTGGTGAGCGGCACCCGTGAGAGGGGCCTGGCCAGAGGAAAAGTGGGAAGTGACTAGACACAAGAGGAGGCCCTAGGCACTCAGGATTGGAGACTCGCCCAGTCTGGGAGGAGGAGCTGCTGCACAGTGATTGGTTCCCGCGTATTAACAGGAGAAACTTGGCCTGGTGGGCACAGCGCCACCTACTGGAAGAGAAGTTAATCAAACTCTAAGACTGCATTTATTAGTTTTTTTTTTCTTTTTTTCTTTTCTCCTTTTTTTTTGATTTGGGTTTTGCTTTCATTTTCATTTTTCTTTCTTGTTGTCTTTTTTACTTTTTTACAATTTTTTTAAAATTTTTTTTCTTCTAATTTTAATTTTAATTGTTTTTATTATTTTTTTTTAAATTTTTTTCTTTTTTTATTTCCTACTTCTTTTCTTCTTTTGTCTTTTCATTTCTTTTCAATTATCTTATCCCCCCTTCCTTGATTCTACCTGCTTACTCTCATTCTCTTTAGTGACTTCTTCCCTTCCCTTCTAATACCTTTCCTCCAAAGCATCTAATAAATTTATAGGAGTAAACAGTAACTCATCAGTCAAACAGAACAAGAAGTAACATGAGCAGCTTCAAAAAGCAAGGAAGAAAGTGAGTACAAACAATGCAGGACGGCCTAAATATTCAGGAGGACCTAGAGTCATCAGAAAAATGGTCATATAAAGAACTCAAGGAACACCTTAGACAGATGGAATGGAACCTTAAAGAGGATACAAGACAGCAAATTCAAGCAGCGAAAGAACACATTGAGAATGAATTACATAAACAGATAAAAGAAGAAGTTAAGCATCTTTATCAGGAGATAGAGATTATAAAAAATAATCAAACAATAATTCTAGAAATGAAGGAAACGATAAACCAAATTAAAAACTCAATTGAGACTATCACTAACAGAGTGGAGCAAGTAGAAGCCAGAACGTCAGATAATGAAGACAAAATATATCATCTTGAAAAGAGTCTAGCCAACTCAGAAAGGCTGGTAAAAAATCACGAGAAAAACATCCAAGAGTTATGGGATAACATAAAAAAACGAAACTTACGAGTCATCGGGATAGAAGAAGGTACAGAGATTCAAACCAAGGGAATGAGAAACCTGCTGAATGAAATAATTACAGAAAACTTTCCAGAAATAAAAAAGGAAACAGATATACAAATTGAAGATGCATACAGGACACCGAGCACACAAAATCACAGTAGACCAACGCCAAGACACATTGTTATGAAGATATCCAATATACAGAACAAAGATAAAATATAAAAAGCTACAAGAGAAAGGAGACAGATTACATTCAGGGGTAAACCAATAAGGTTAACAATGGATTTTTCATCACAGACACTGAAAGCAAGAAGGTCATGGAACAATGTATTTCAAACACTGAAAGACAATGGATGCCAACCAAGAATTCTGTATCCAGCAAAATTAAGCTTCAGGTATGACAACGAAATAAAAATCTTTCATGATAAACAAACGTTAAAAGAATTTGCAGCCAGAAAACCAGCATTGCAAAGCATTTTGAGCAAAACACTACACGAGGAAGAAATGAAAAACAATAACCAAAACCATCAGTAGGAAGTGCCTCGGTAAAGACAGAGGGTGAGGGAAAAGATAATCATGGAGAAACAAACTAAATTTTTTAAAAAAAGGATAAATAATCAAACATGGATGGAAGTACAAACCATATATCAATAGTAACTCTGAATGTTAATGGCTTAAACTCTCCAATAAAGCGACATAGGCTGGTATCATGGATTAAAAAAACAAACCCAACAATATTCTGCCTCCAGGAGACACATCTGATTGGAAAAGACATACACAGGCTGAAGGTGAAAGGATGGGAAAAAATATACCATGCACACGGTCCTCGTAAGCAAGCAGGGGTGGCCATCCTCATATCGAATAAAATCGACTTCAAGACTAAGTTAATCAAAAGGGATAAAGAAGGACATTATATACTGTTAAAAGGAACCATTCACCAACAAGACATAACAATTATCAATATTTATGCACCAAATAATGGTGCTGCGACATTCATAAAACAAATTCTCCTCAAGTTCAAGAATCAAATAGACCACAACACAATAATTATGGGTGACTTTAACACACCTCTCTCACCATTGGACAGATCCTCCAAACAAAAGTTAAATAAAGAAACTATAGAACTCAATATCACAATCAATAACCTAGACTTAACTGACATATATAGAATATATCAACCATCATCAAATGGATATACTTTTTTGTCAGCAGCACATGGATCCTTCTCAAAAATAGACCATATATTATGCCATAGGGCAACCCTCAGTAAATATAAAGGGGTGGAGATAATACCTTGCATTTTATCTGATCATAATGGAATGAAACTGGAAATCAATGAAGGAAAAATCCTACATCACATGGAAAATGAACAATATGTTACTGAATGATCAATGGGTTACAGAAGACATAAAGGAGGAAATCAAAAAATTCTTAGAGATAAATGAAAATACAGACACAACATATCGGAATCTATGGGACACAATGAAAGCAATTTTAAGAGGAAAATTCATCGCCTGGTGGTCATTCCTCAAAAAAAGAAAAAACCAACAAATAAATAAGCTCACACTTCATCTCAAAGCCCTAGAAAAGGAAGAGCAAAACAACAGCAAATGTAGCAGAAGGCAAGAAATAATTAAAATCAGAGTGGAAATCAATGAAATTGAAACAAAAGAAACTATTGAAAAAATTAACAAAACTAAAAGTTGGTTCTTCGAAAAAATAAATAAGATCGACAGATCTTTAGCCATGCTAACGAAGAGAAGAAGAGAGAGAACTCAAATTACTAACATACGGGAAGAAAAAGGCAATATCACAGCAGATGCTACAGAAATACAGAAGACAATTAGAAATTATTTTGAAAACCTATATTCCAATAAAATAGAAGATAGTGAAGACATCGATAAGTTTCTTAAGTCATATGATTTGCCCAGACTGAGTCAGTAGGATACACACAATTTGAACAGACCAATATCAATGGATGAAATTGAAGAAGCCATCAAAAGACTACCAACCAAGAAAAGCCCAGGACCGGATGGGTATACAGCGGAGTTTTACAAAACCTTTAAAGAAGAATTAATACCAATACTTTTCAAGTTATTTCAGGAAATAGAAAAAGAGGGAGCTCTTCCAAATTCATTCTATGAGGCCAACATCACCCTGATTCCAAAACCAGACAAAGACACCTCAAAGAAAGAAAACTACAGACCAATATCTCTAATGAACCTAGATGCAAAAATCCTCAATAAAATTCTGGCGAATCGAATACAAAAACACATCAAAAAAATTGTGCACCATGATCAAGTAGGATTCATCCCTGGGATGCAAGGATGGTTCAATATACGGAAATCAATAAATGTTATTCACCACATCAATAGACTTAAAGATAAGAACCATATGATCATCTCGATAGATGCAGAGAAAGCATTCGACAAAGTACAGCATCCCTTTATGTTCAAAACATTAGAAAAACTAGGGATAACAGGAACTTACCTTGACATTTTAAAAGCTATCTATGCTAAGCCTCAGGCTAGCATCATTCTGAATGGACAAAAGTTAAAGGCATTCCCTCTAAAATCTGAAACAAGACAGGGATGCCCTCTATCACCACTTTTATTCAATATAGTTCTCGAAACACTGGCCAGAGCAATTAGACAGACGAAAGAAATTAAACGCATAAAAAGAGGAAAAGAAGAACTTAAATTATCACTATTTGCAGATGACATGATTCTATACCTAGAAGACCCAAAAGGGTCTACAAAGAAACTACTAGAACTAATAAATGAATTCAGCAAAGTGGCAGGATATAAAATCAACACGCATAAATCAAAGGCATTTCTGTATATCAGCGACAAAACTTCTGAAACGGAAATGAGGAAAAACACCCCATTCACAATATCCTCAAAAAAAAATAAAATACTTGGGAATCAACCTAACAAAAGAGGTGAAAGATTTATACAATGAAAACTACAGATCCCTAAAGAGAGAAGTAGAAGAAGATCTTAGAAGATGGAAAAATATACCCTGTTCATGCATAGGCAGAACTAACATCATCAAAATGGCGATATTACCAAAAGTTCTCTATAGGTTTAATGCAATGCCAATCAAAATCCCAACGGCATTTCTTGTAGAAATAGATAAAGCAATCATGAAATTCATATGGAAAAATAAAAGACCCAGAATAGCAAAAGCAATTCTAAGCAGGAAGTGTGAATCAGGTGGTATAGCGATACCAGATTTCAAACTATATTACAGAGCAATAGTGACAAAAACAGCATGGTACTGGTACCAAAACAGGCGGGTGGACCAATGGTATAGAATAGAGGACACAGAGACTAATCCACAAAGTTACAACTATCTTATATTTGATAAAGGGGCTAAAAGCATGCAATGGAGGAAGGATAGCATCTTCAACAAATGGTGTTGGGAAAACTGGAAATCCATATGCAATAAAATGAAACTGAATCCCTTTCTCTCACCATGCACAAAAGTTAACTCAAAATGGATCAAGGAGCTTGATATCAAATCAGAAACTCTGCGTCTGATAGAAGAAAAAGTTGGCTCCGATCTACATATTGTGGGGTCGGGCTCCAAATTCCTTAATAGGACACCCATAGCACAAGAGTTAATAACAAGAATCAACAAATGGGACTTACTTAAACTACAAAGTTTTTTCTCAGCAAGAGAAACAATAAGAGAGGTAAATAGGGAGCCTACATCCTGGGAACAAATTTTTACTCCTCACACTTCAGATAGAGCCCTAATATCCAGAGTATACAAAGAACTCAAAAAATTAGACAATAAGATAACAAATAACCCAATCAACAAATGGGCCAAGGACCTGAACAGACACTTCTCAGAGGAGGACATACAATCAATCAACAAGTACATGAAAAAATGCTCACCATCTCTAGCAGTCAGAGAAATGCAAATCAAAACCACCCTAAGATACCATCTCACTCCAGTAAGATTGGCAGCCACTATGAAGTCAAACAACAATAAGTGCTGGTGAGGATGTGGAGAAAAGGGTACACTTGTACATTGCTGGTGGGACTGCAAATTGGTGCGGCCAATTTGGAAAGCAGTTTGGAGATTCCTGGGAAAGATGGAAATGGAACCACCATTTGACCCTGCTATTGCCCTTCTCGGACTATTCCCTGAAGACCTTAAAAGAGCATGCTACAGGGATACTGCCACATCGATGTTCATAGCAGCACAATTTACAATGGCTAGACTGTGGAACCAACCCAGATGCCCTTCAATAGATGAATGGATAAAAAAAAAATGTGGCATCTATACACAATGGAGTACTATGCAGCAATAAAAAATGACAAAATCATAGAATTTGCAGGGAAATGGATGGCACTAGAGCAGATTATGCTTAGTGAAGCTACCCAATCCCTAAAAAACAAATACTAAATGTCTTCTTTGATATAATGAGCGCAACTATGAACAGAGCAGGGAGGAAGAGCAGGAAGAAAAGATTAACATTAAACAGAGACATGAGATGGGAGGGAAAGGGAGAGAAAAGGGAAATTGCATGGAAATGAAGGGAGACCCTCATTGCTATACAAAATTACATATAAGAGGTTGTGAGGGGAATGGGAAAATAAACAAGGAGAGAAATGAATTACAGTAGATGGGGTAGAGAGAGAATATGGGAGGGGAGGGGAGGGGGGATAGTAGGGGATAGGAAAGGTAGCAGAATACAACAATTACTAATAGGGCATTATGTAAAATTGTGGATGTGTAACCGACGTGATTCTGCAATCTGCATTTGGGGTAAAATTGGGGGTTCATAACCTACTTCAGTCTAATGTATGAAATATGATATGTCAAGAGCTTTGTAATGTTGTGAACAACCAATAAAAAAAAGTTGTACACAATAAATGAAAATTTAAAATAAAGTAAATCCTGTTTATGTATAAAAAATAAAAAAAATAAAAATAAAAACCCAGACTGTACTCCAGACTCTTGGTAGTTTACTTGTACTCCAGACTCTTGGTACTTTACTTAAATCCATGTGTTCTGGTGCTCTAATGCTGTAACTCTTTTTGAGAAAGGAGGAAGTAGGAAAACTAATCAACCCTTCACATTCTAGTTTTCCCATCAAAGTATACCTAACTAAACCTACAGATTAAAGCAAAGATTTACTTCCCTATTTAAAGCTCATCAATGCTTTCCTCTTATCAACCATAATTTAGAATATATCAAAATCACCATTTTTTATAACTATATTACCTTAAATTATTTTTTGTTCAAAGGAACATAAACAGGTTGCTAACAAGCAGAAATAATTCTACTTTAGGTAAAAATATTTGCTATCTCAATTTCATATTCATCAACTTCATCCTTCTTTCACTTGATACCCAGTAATCTGGTATTCATAACTATATTATTCTTCAAGTTGAATACCACTGAATTTCTTCTCCCTATACACAGAAATCACAACATTAAAAAAAATCTTGTATGCCAATTTAAAATGAAAATTATTTCCAAGATTTATTTCAATGGCTTTTAATATTACCATCTAGGATTTGATGTTGTTTTTAAAGCCAAGTTTTAAAACCAAAGTTCCGGGACTAATTACCTTTTCCTTTTGCTGTTTAGCTGCCAAAGCTTCAGTCACTGAGGATAATCTTCCGAAGCTTGGCTTTGTTGCTAGAGCAACCAACCCAATTTTAAGCATTTTTCAATATGTTCTTTGGAGTATTTTAAATAACAATAAGATATACCTGATTGAGTCCATCGTAACAAGTACTAAGCTCATTTTTGCCATTCTGATCTATATATTAGAAAATTAGGCACCTAGTCTAGCAGGGATTAGAAACAACAAACATTCTTTGTGTGGAAGCTACATGGCATGTACCACCTTCAGGCCAGGACCTCTTTCCCCAGGGCGAGTGGTCACAAACACAAAGAAAAGACTAACAAGAAAATTCCTGCTTCTTCCAGTTCAGATCCTCCAGTCATCTCAAGATTTGAATGCATCACAGTCTCGTCTTACAATGTCTTATATTTCTGTTTAGTGGTACTAATTAGGTGATGAGCTGATTTGGAATCTCTCATTGAATGGCAAAACACCAAAGCACTTGTATCCAAATGTTCTGGCTAAGTAGTACTATCAAGCTTGCTGCTTCCATTAACTGCTTCTTAGTTTATTTTTATCTGATTGCTCTGTTTAAAAGTCTGCAATACTTTTCAGAAGTAGAAGAGATACTGGGTTTAAATATGTACAGACACATCATACATAATATACGGGGTTCCTATGTAATTTACATTTTCCATAGTAGTTACTAGGCATTTGCTACCTCTTCACTTTCTACAAGAGTACAAACCATTTGCAAATAGCACAGAAGAACAGTTATCTGCATGTAGCTGGATCCCTCTGAGAAAGAGAAATGCAGAGAGCAGTCTTTCTGGTCAATTGGTCAGCCCAGGTATCTATACAAATTGACAACATGTAAGAATACCTAACATTTCTGTCTTGAGTAGTGAACAACAATCTAATGATCTGGGGTAGGATCACTGAATAAAACTGGAGAAAAAATGTTAATTAGCTGTGGAGAAAAAGAGGTCTTTGTTAGTAGTAGTGTATTTAAAAGGTAAGGAAATAAAACTGAGAAATTAAGTAACTTGTATGGCTTTTACTCAAACACACCCTAAATCAAAGATAATTGTCTTTGCTAAAACCATACTTCCAAGGCCAGAGTGCAAAAGTACCAAATTTTGATCGCTAGAATGTGAGATAAAATGTCTGAGATTATCGCTAATACATTATATCTACTAAAAATCTATTAATTTCAGCTATACATTGAGTAAAAGCCCAGTGGGTAAATTGCATATTCCTGTCAAGGACACTCTTCTTTTTAAAGTTTTTTTTTTTTTAGTTGTAGATGAACACAATGCCTTTATTTTATTTATTTATTTTTATGTGGTGCTGAGGATCCAACCTAGTACCTCACACATGCTAGGCAAGTGCTCTACCACCGAGCTACAACCCCAAACCCCAGGAGGCTCTTAAATGATGTTGCAATGATTCTTTCTTTAAAAACATTCTGTTTTATTGAGATTCCCAGTAACTGACATGATGATTATAAATGTACTGTGAGTCATAAAAGATCGCACGCATTATTTTTACTGCTAGCTTTTAAATGCATAGTTCTCAAATGGTTCTCACTATGGCGATTCATTTCTCTGAACATAAAATTTGACCTCTGCGGTTTTCCCTCTCCTTACCTTCTCTGGATGTTTGCTTTTACGCTCCACTCACCTAAGAGACCTTTTTCCTTTCCTCTAAAATATAACAGAGAATCTGCACTTAACACCAAGCTCAGTTTAATCAAAATGTCTTAAAATCCCACCTTTTTGCAATACTTATTCCTAAGAAACCATCCCACCCCGATCTTTCCCCTTAGAGATCCTCCAGTATTTTAGAGGATTAGATACCTTTGCAGCATTTCATTCTATTTTGCCATTTCACAGTTTCACCCAAGGATATATCTTGTCTCTCTAACTAAATGCCACACTTCCAAAGGAAAGGGATCCTTTTTAATTCTTTTATATGTGGATTGCCTATGATATGTTTGAGAACAGATTAGATGTGTTATAAATGTTATTTGAGAAGATAGAAATAAAGATGAAAGTCTTTATGAGATGTGACATCTGGACTTAAATTACTCTTATATTTGTGGTGTTTTTAAAAATCTTGATATTTTCAGGTAAGACTTTTACATAATTGAGTTAGTGAATCAATATTGATTGGTGAATAAATAATCATCAAATATTTATTAAATATCTACTATAGGTCCAACACTGTGCTAGGTGCTACAAATAATATGAAATTATAATTAATGCATTTCTCTTATCCTCAGGGTGCTTTTAATCTAGAAGTATCTAACGGCAGATTTTGCTGCTACGAGATGTGAGCAGGTACAAGTTAATGCGATGATTAAACATTTCTGCAGCCTCAGAAATGTGCAACCCAGATTTCAAAAACAGAATAGTTCAGGATATTAGATACACAGTTATTTAAATATATAATTAAGCTTTAAATATTGTGAGAGGAGTCAAGTAAATAGAAGGCACTTAGAGTAAAATTTACAAAACAAATTAAAATCTATAAAATCATATTCATTTTTGCCTTCTTTCAGTCTTTCATTTCAAATCAGCAGTGGTTTTATTGGCTTAACCAAAAGAAAGGGGGATAAAAAGGAAGAAGGAAGGAAGGAAAGAAGGAAGGAAGGAAGGAAGACAAAGCAAAACAAAATCCTCTGTAATCTAATTCCCCAGTTTCAATCTCTCTGTTATGCTTTTAATTTAAATCCTTATCACTTCACCTGAATCTATAGTTTCTTAGTATGCCTGCCACTAATCTCATCATTACTCCTAATGAGTTCCTAAAAAGACAGATGTAATCATGTGATTTTCTTATTTTGAATTCTTCAGGGCACCACCTCACCTATTTGGTAGCATGGCACACAGGACCCTGCCCCATCTGGCCCTAGTGGTTACCTCTTCTTCCACTGCCTGCTCCCATACTCCAATGCAGACACAAGATACTTGCTGGTGCCCTCACATTGATTACTTCCTTCATTTTGTCAAAATGTACTCTTTGCCTATGTGGAAAACCTTTTGCTGAACACTGGGGAGCTCGGTGAACTCACGGTCAAATGGGCTAGTGTTTACTACCACTGTGGCAAGATTGGCTTGCTCTCTTCCCTCAACTCCTACAGGAAGGACGAATTCGGACATTTTGTTATTCAGACTGACAACCAAAGTGAGATCTTCATGGTGTCAGCTCCCCAGTATCAGTATTTCCACAGGATGACACTAAGCAGGAGGGTCCAGACAACAGATGGCATGAGAAATAGGTCGCTCTACCACACAGGAACCAGCTTTTACCTACAGACAAGTAATTTGATGGCCTTACACAGAAGCCTATAGCTGTATTCTAAGGAGAGAGGAGCAAGAACTGAGGTGAGAAGTCCTCTGTTCATCTGGAACTAGGGAGATGAAGGAGGAATTGCTTGGTGGCAGCTCCCGTAAGACCCAAGGATCTGCCTGTGGTGATTCCTCTCCGGGCTCAGCAACCACAATCCCAGAAGGAATCACGGACACAATCTGTCAGACTCAAGTGTCTACTTAGCTGATGTGGAAATGTGGAAGATCGCCAGGGCACCATGACTGAGCTGTTACCTATGCACGTGAAGACAATTGCAGTATGATGCATGCAATAACAGAAAAAAAAGCTCAGAACATTGTAGAACATTGGAGGGGACTCTGGCATAGTGATGCAAAATAGCTTTTTATACTCATCATCTGCCATTTCTCCCCCACAAGGGTCTGTCCATCTCAAGCCCAGGCTAAAAGTTCTCACTACCCTCCTTGGCCCCTCTCCCACCATTGTAGACACATTTTTCTTCCCTCTGCATCTTCACTGACCTTAGTTCATGCCGGTGTTCAGTGCCTCAGGCACTGAGACACTGCAGTGAACAAGAAAGTAAAGAGCCTTTCCCCACAAGGTTTACAGGTGTCCTGTTCTACCCCTTCTGTTCATAGCTTCAGCCAAACTCTAAAACTCATGGAATAGTCTAGTAACAGGGATAACCTTAAAAGGTCAAGAATAACACTTCCTTTCTTATTTTAAGTTATATTAGGTTATAGTTGGAAAAAAATGAATCCATATTGCAATTTTTACTTACATAACAACGTATTTAAAATTCACAAAAATTGTTTTTGCTATATAGTTTATCAGAAGAAAAATATTATGCAGGTAAAATGCATGCTTATAATTATCATATTGAAAGCACTCAAGTTTAGGATTTGCTAAATTCAACTTATGACTTAAATCAAAACAAAACATTGTAAATTTTTTCCTACCAGTTGATAATACTATCAGGCAAAACCAAATTCTTCCCATTTATCTTTTCCCCTCTTGTTGTAGTGTCTTTTAATTCTCAATTTGAATTTTGAAGAAAGAAGGTTTTCTCTAAATTGACTTCTACTCAAAACTTATTTTTCCCCAATTAGGAAGAACAATTTAACTACCTAATAAACTTTTTCATACCAACATATAAAGCCACTAAACTGAATCACATGTCAATTATTTAAAGATTAGATTTTCTTAATGGCTATTTATAATGATGTGAAACAGAATTTTTGATGGAACTGTGTGATAGAATATTCTCCTAGTTAGAACATCTATCCCAGGGCTAAACAGAATACCAGAGAATGCACAAAGAAATAAATATGAAGAAACTAAGTTGCTCTCAGAGAAATAGAGAATAGAATAGTGCTTACCAGAGACTGAGAAAGGTGTAGGGGAGGGAGGAATGGCCAGAGGATGGATATAATGAATATAGGGGTACAATTTGATAGGAGGAATAACTTCTAATGTCCTATAGCACAGGAGGATAAATGTGGTTGATAACAAATAATTGAATATTTCAAAATAGTTGATAGGAATTTGAATCTTCTTAACACAAAGAAATAATACATGTCTTTAAATTAAAATTTTAAAAGAATATTAAGAAAAGGACTCTATGTACCTGTGGATAAAGGATGTATCTGTCATGGTCACCACCATAGCCCAAAGCCTAGCTCACATATATACTACTGTAAGGTCTAGGAGCAGGTGTTCTAAATCTAGAAGCTTTATACTTGAATCTGGCTTACAAATTGTGAGATCTGAGGGCATGTTTATTTAAGCCTCTATTTTCTCTTTATGAAATGGAGGTAATAATATTGTGGAAGGGATTAAATAAACAAAATGTTCAACTGAGTGTACAGCCCAAAATAAGAACTCAATCAATATTATTAAAGTCTTAATAAATATCTGTTGATTGAATGGCCTTTGATGAATAGCAAAGTACCATAACTAACTGCTGAGCTTAATTGACATGCATGTGGCCATGCCTTATCTTGTGTCCTACTATACCATTTCTAACCATTGGTTCCTTCTCCTTCTTTGCCCTTCGGGCTTGTCCCTCAGTCTGTGTCTCTGTTCTTATTCTCCCTGCTACTTCCTAGCATCTCATCTCCAAATATATTTCTTATTTGAATCAACAGACTGATAAACCAACTCCTCCCATCACCACGCATTCCAGGTTTGCAGAGGAGTGCACATATGCACCAGTCACATGGTGCAGCTGAGCTCTGTGAAAACTGGTCTCATTTTTGACCAGTTCTGAGGAGTATCTTGAACACTAACCCTGACTTGAAAAATACACTAAACTACATATAAGACAATAGGACAGAGCCTTTGTATTATGAGGATCATAAAACTGACAAAGAGGTAAGAAACAACAGTGATAGGAGACTTTAACTATAAGGACATTTACTGGAAGTCCTCTCAACTGCAAAGCAATGATTCTGTAAGCTTTTACCTCACCTTGTTAACAACTTCCTGTCTCAGAACATAGAGATAGTGACAAGTGAAACAATTCATCTAAATTGAATTGTAATCCACAAAAACTGTGTGATAAAGTACAACTAGAGTCTATAATAGAGGAAAAAAATAAAGATGTGGCAAAACCACAAAAATCCTCCATATTTTAAAGGGGTAGATATGTTATAAATCCCAGAGAAAACAAGCATGATTCCATTATATGGTCCCAAGAGGAGGTAACTTGGAGACTGTAAAAAAACAAGATAATAGAAGAGGATTGGTAAGATTTCAACATGAATCCCTCATCCCAATTGGGTGGGGTGCGGGGAGCAACAAGGGGAGATAATGGAAGATATTTGTTGGTTCCTTCTCCAGTCTCTATGCCATCTTTCTCATGCCAACAAAACCTCTGTTTTCATTTGTGGATTTTATCCCTTCCTTTATTCATAGATCAGTGAACTAAGCCTTCCAAATGCTAAAATGACCCATTCCTGGTTTCCATTCACTGATTGGCTTAGGGATGGGCATTACCCCAATTAGACACAACAGGACATGGAAAGCTGTTTTCTAAGATTTCTAAGAAAATCCTCCTTATTCTTCTGTAAAGTTATCAGAAGAGTCTATTTCCTCTATATAAATGACTACATACATAAGGAAGGACATAGAGCCAAGATTTATTGGAAGACATATTCCCATTATGAGGGAAGTGCTATCTTGAGACTTAGAAACAACAAGAAGGAAATAGAGCCACAATATAGAGAAACTAGGATGTAAAGAAATTAATTCCTAGTTTTAAGCTGCACCTGAAGACTTACTATAATACATACTATTTACATAAGCTAATAAATTTGCCTAATTATTTAAGTAAACTTGAATTGGACTGAATGTTTCTTGCAACATAAGGAGACTTAGTAGATACAGATCATAAAAGCTGCATAGGGAACTCCTTAGTGATTTTTAAAAATAGGTGGAAAGGACACATAGGATGAATACAAGAATACATTTGTTCAATAAAAATGGTATTAAAAAATGAATACCTAATTTTAAAAAAGCCTTAAAATGATAATATTAACAAAATGACCTTTTAAAGTTATATTTAGGGTAAGAAGAACAAGGAGGCTACAGTTTAGAATCAATAAATGGTAAATATTAAATTTCAAAGCATCAATTCTAAATATATTCTAAGAATTTAAAGAACCTGTTCTCAGTAATTTAAATAAAACATAATAACAATGAATCAAAAACAAGAGAATCCAACTAGAGATGTGGAAACTATGAAAAAGAACCAAATAAAAAGTTCTGGAGTTGAAAATTACAATAGCTGAAATGAAAAATTCATCAAATAAGTTCAGTAGCATTTTTGAGACTATAGAAGAATAAATAAATGCCAACACAGATCAATAGAAATTATCAAACCCAAAGAACTTCTACATCCTGTTCAAAACATTGAAGAAAATAGAGCAAAATCTTGGCGATCTAACAACATTAATCTTACTAACATTTGTAAGATAGAACAGGAGTTCTAGACTAGGGAACAATTAAAGGACAGAAAAGAATTTGAAGATATCATGGTTGAAAAACTCCCAAACTTAAGGGTAAACACTAATCTATATATTTAAGAATCTCAACAAGTTCTAAATAAGAAAAAGAGATCCACACCTAGAGACATCACACCCAGACTACTGAAAATCAAGGATGATGAGAAAAAATTGGAAAGTGGTAAAAGAAAAACAACTTATCTTGTACAAACAATTCAACTCATAACACACTTTTTATTAGAAACAATGTGTATCAGGGAGCATTGGGACACAAATTCCTGAAAAAGGAAGAAATTCAATCAAGAATTCCATATCCAACAAAACTATTCTTCAAAATAATAGCAAATTAAAGACATTCTCAGGTAAACACAAACTGAGAGAATTTATTGTAGACCTAACCAGTAAGAAATACTAAAGGAAGTTTTTAGGGCTGAAAAGAAATAGTATATTAATTATCAGAGCAGAAATTAATAAAATATGAAAGAAAAGAAAAGATAATCAATGAAACTAAAGTCATTTTTTGGAAAAAATGTTTAAAATTTGATAAAATTAAAGCCTTTAATTAGACTGTCATAAAAATAACATGGGAGACACCAATTAACAAAATTAAGAATAATCAAGGGTATACATGACAAAGACAAAAAGAAATTATGGAAACTTTAGTCCAACAAATTAGATGAAATAGATAAATTCCTCAAAAAGCACAAATTATCAAAACTGTCTCAGGAAGAAATAGAATATTTGAATCCACATATATTAAATAATATGAATAAAAATTTTAACCACCACCCCCACCCCAAGTCCAGAAGACTTCACTGATTAAGTTCTAAAAGTATTTAAGGACAAAATAATATCAATCTTTCAGAAAATGGAGGAGTAACTTCTCATTTTATTAGGACAGTATTGCCCTGATAAGTCAGATAAAAACATCACAAAAAGAGAAAACTACAGATCAGTAGCTTAAGTATAAGTGAAAAAAATCATCCAGAAAATATTAGCACACTGAAACTCATAATACGTTAAAAAATGTAATATAATATGACCAGGTAAGAATTATTCAAGAAAAGGTTAATTTAAGATCCAAAGAGAATTAATGTAATACACTATGTTAACAAAAAAAATGAACAAAAAATGATTATTTAAATTGACACAGAAAATGTATTTGATAAAACTCAACACCCACTCATGACTAAAAAGCTGGGGAAAATTTTTCAACAAACTAGAAATGAAGAGATGCTTCCAAAACCCTACAAAAGCATCCATGAAAAACCTACAGGTGAGTCACAACGGTGAAAGACTGAGTGCTAACATCAGAAACAAGGCAAGAACATTTACTCTCACTACTTCCATTTAGCATTGTACTGGAGGTTTTCATCAGTTCAGTTAGGCATGAAAAAGAAATTAAAGACCTCACTGGAATGAAAAAATAAATAAAACTGTCTTCTCTCATGGGTGATTCAATGTTGCATAGAAAATCTTAAGAAATATATTATTTTTTAAAAAATTCTGCTGAAAAAAACAAGCAAGTCTTTTAAGATCACAGGAACAATATATGAATAGTATAACAAAAAAAATATTGTGCCTCATACAATGGCAATTGACAGTTTAAAATAACCTTAAGAAAACAATTCCATTTAAAAAAGCACCAAAAAGAATAACAATACTTTGAAACACATTAACAAAATAAGTGGAACTTCAAAAACTACAAAAATATTGCTAAAGGAAATTTTAACACATTTAAACAATAACACATTTTATTTCATTAAAAGGCTCTATATTTCTAAGATGGCAACTCTTCCCTAGCAGAAATTTTTGTGAAAATTAATGATCTGAATTTAGAAATACAAAAAAAAAAAAAAAGATCAGATGCAACTTTGAAGAAGCACAACAAAGTTAGGGAAATGAGACTAATTTCAAAACTTAAATAAGTTTACAGTAATCAAGACAGTGTGGTATTAGTATAAGGACAGACATAAAGAATGGAGATACCAGAAACAGACCCTCAGTCTATGATCAACAAGGTAGTTCACTAGGCAAGGATAGTCTTTTCAACAAGTAGCGCTGGAACAAGTGACTATCCATATGCCATATATATGTGTGTGTGTGTATAAAAATTATATATATATATATATATATATATATATATATATATATATATATATATCACTTTTTGAAGGAAAAGGAAGAAAAGGAGGAGCAGGAGAACTTCAACCTTTACTTCACACTGTACACACAAATGAAATAATTTAGAATGGATTGCAGATGTAACTATAAAAATTAAAACTGAAACTTCATAAAGAAAACATAGGAGCAAATCTTTGCAACCATGTGGTAGGCCAGACTTTCATAAATATAAAATCAAAAGCAGAATCCATTCAAGATAAAAGTTGTTCAGTTATATCTCATCAAAATTGAAAACTTCTACTCTTTAAAAGGCACTATTAATAAAATGAAAAATCAAGCCACAGATGGGCAGATGATATTTGCAAGTGCCATATCTGACTGTTATGCTTTGGATATAAGGTGCCCCCAAAGCTTGTGTATGTCATAATGCAAGAAAGTTTAGAATGGTTTGATTGTGAGAGCTATAACCTAATCAGTGGATTAATCCACTGATATGGATTAACTGGGTGGTAATTAAGGCAGGCATGGTGGTGTGGCTGGAGAAGGTAGATCACTGGGTGCATACCTTTGAGATTTCTATTTCTATTTCTGGTGAGCATAGCTGTCCCTCTACCTCTTAGCTGTCATGTCCTGAGCTGCTTTCTTCCATCATGCCCTTCTGAGATGACATTCTGCCTCATCTTGAGTTCAGAGCTATGGAGTCAGCTGACCACGGACTGAACTTCTAAAATTGTGAGTCAGGTCTTGGTCACAATAACATAAAACTGACTAAAAACTGATAATGATTTTGACTCAGAATATATGAATTTAACTCAATAATAAGACAAAAAAAACTTTAATGGGTAAAATATTTGAATAGATGTTTTATTAAAGAAGTTAAACAGATGCCGATAAGTTCATAAAAAATAGGCTCAATGTCATGCTTCATTAGACAAATACAATTTAAAACCAGAGATATCACTACACATTCATTATAATGGCTGTATCAAAAAGTATGATAATGCCAAATGTTAGCAAATATATGAAGCAACTATAGCCCCTATATTGCTGCTGGGAATGTAAAATCGTAGTTAATTAGAAAAACACTTTGGCAGTTGTTTTCTCAAGTTAAATATAAACCTGCCATAGTATCTAACAATTTCATTCCCTAGGAATCTACCAAAGATAAATCAAAATATGAGTGCATGCAAAGCCTTCCACATGAATATCCAGAGTAATATGATTTGGAAGAGGCAAAGTCTAGAAAAACAAAACAAAACAAATGTTCATCAATTGAAGAATGGACAAACTATATGTGATATATCCATAGAATGGAATACTACTCAGTAAGAAAAAGGAATGAACTACTCTTAAACATAACAATGTGAATGAACCTCAAAAGTTTTATATTGAGTGGGGAAAATGTACACAAATGACTATACGATAGTGAAAAGGCCAGAAGTAGAAAAGAGATTTAACAAATAAGCAGTTTTCAAAGTCCTGAGAATGTAGTTCATACCCTCTGAAATCATCATGGATGCATTCCCAGGGAACAGAGCTCCCGTGGAATGACATTGACTAGGCAAAGTTGAAGAGCTCAGATTGAGATTCAGAATGGAATAGGCTAGAATTATCCATTCACTCTGATTATGATGGAGAGAATGAGGTGAGAGGTCACCCTGTATTGAGTGCTCATTCTGACAAGCAGTGAGTTTTCTGGTCCTTGACTAGCATCTCATTATTTAACTCTTACAACCACCACAAAAGTCAGGTCTTAAATTGCTTCCTATATAAAATGAAAATGATAAGCTCACAGAGTTGAAATAAATTTCTCAGAGTCATACAACAAGTAGATGGCAGAAATACAGGATGCAAACCCAGGTCCACTTGACTCTCAAGCCTTTGCTTTTCCACACTGCATATTCTGCCCCACTTCACAAATATTAGCAGAGTGCCAACTCTCTACAAATCAGTGAACTTGGCCTGGGGATGTGGCTCAGTAGCAGGGCACTTGCTTAACATGCATGAGGCTCTGAGTTCAATTCCTATTACTATAAAACAAATTTTTAAAAATGAACTAAGTACACTTTATAGTCATGGCTCCCTTCATTGTGCAGAGCCTAAGACAGGAACATAAACGATTTGAGACAATTCACATTTAGTCCATAATGCCTCCATGTCCAGTTTTCTTTCCTACTCCATGCCTACTAGGAATCTTCATTTCAGGATCTAATCCTTTTCCTAATAAGATAAAAAAGTGTCCAAGAAGTCCACCAATTCTAAAATCTGTCACAGAGTCACTATGAAGGGAGCAGTGATGATATCAAGGGAACTTAGGGGCTGTTTATTTCTTACGTGCTTGGTTAAGTTGGGGGTAAATAAGGTTTGAGTGACAGACCTAACAGACCCCTTCCTTCCGAGGCATAATAAAGCTTCAGCATTAAAAATCACAACCTTGTCTACATAAGTAGGATGAGCAATGAATCCACCCGCCTCTGGTTACCAGGAGATGGTAGTGCAGTGGTCTCATGTGCATTCTGATTGAAAATTCAGCTGCATAACCTTCCATGAACTGTTTATCTTATGTACTTATTTAACTAACATTCAAACTGACAAGACTCCTATTTCTGGGCCTTCTTTTATACTTTCATGTAGGAACGATCAGATGAAGCTCAGATACCACAAACTTTGCATGTTTTTGATTTTGCACATAAACTGAAGGTTAGAATTCTAGTCTGTGTCCTCAGTCATTCAATTTTTTTTTTTTTAGATCTTTGAACATGACTTCAAACCCTGCCAAAACACAACCCAAATACAGACTAGCTTCTATGTCTGAACAAATACGTAAAAGAAATGGGTATGTCAACTTTCAATGGATACCAGCCTAATTGAAGCTTTAACTACTGTCAGGGAACAAAGGCAGCCAGAGCTAACTAAGTCTGCTTTGTTCAAGGGTAAGAAGACATTCAGAGAGATGAGGGATGCTTAAGCACGGAGCACAATGGGAATAAACCCGAAACTTCGCTGGCCACTGCAGTCCACACCAGCGTCTCTGATTCTGATCTCCCACTGGACTTGTAACAGTATCCAACCATACTAAATATTTAATTATCCACACTAAGTAAAAAAAAAAGTAGTTGCTTTTTGCTTTGTGTACACTAGTCTTACATATAAAAATAATTATAATTGTGTGGTATTTCAGCAATTTCATACATGCTATCCCATTTTAACTCTGTAATGGCTACTTGAAGTAGAGAAATCATGTAGAATTATCTTGATTTCACAAAGAAATTAATTCTGCAACAGTATTCATTCAGTGGAGAGCTAAGAATCTAAGCCTATCTTTGGCTCTGGATCCATTGCTCTTTCCCTAATATCACCCAAATTGGAAAGCAATGAGATGTTTGCATTGCCCTGTAACAGAGATGCAGAGGTGCTGTGTAAATTACTTGCTCACACAACACCTACCTCTACTACACCATAGGTGAAGAAATCTGTGGTAGAGAAAGTAATCAATTTTAATTTTTCCAGAAGAGTCCATTAGACCTCAAGAGCCATGTACATTGAGAAAGCAATCTTCCAGCTTTCAGGCACTACAGTGACTCTTCAAAATTCTTTAGATCTTCAGAGAATATACTGTCTTCATTGTCCATGTGTTAAGTTCAACCCATATCCTCCCCTGCTGTCTGCTCATAGAAGCTAACAGACAACTAAATGCTGCCAGTTCATCAAGGGTAAGAAACCCAAAGTACAATAGAGGCACCAGGACTTTCACATAATTAGTGCATCTATCTCCTGTTCCCCCATTTTCCCACAACCTTTCTTAGGTCTAGCTATTTCATCTCTACATTCCAATCTTCCTCTTCTGAATGTTTTTTCTCCTGCTGGGTCACTCTGGAAATATTGTAATAGGTGTTACAACAGCTTTATTTCCCCCATGATATTTCACCCAAACAAAAAGATATATACTCACGGAGAACAACACACAATCAATTTGACTGGAATAATATTGGCTGGCTACTAGTCTGACTCATCCACCCTTACTCAATCCAAAAAGTCAAAATTACAGAAAGTAAGTACAAATAAGATCACAAGTGGTAGATTATTGTTTAAGGACAACTCTGTTAGGTTCTGAGAATTCATGTTACCAGGTCAACATCACAGCTGTACAGCATCAAAAAGAAAACAGAACCAGAGGTCCTTAATTCCCAAAGCCTTTCCCTGTTGCTCTTGGTTCTGTGTCCTGGTTGCCTAATGCAGAGACTTAACAGCTGGATGATACCTTATGCTTCATGCCTTCTTCCCTCACCCACAATCTCCAAACAAAACCTATTTGTTCCAGATCTTGTTTACTCAAGGAATTGCTCTCTGCTACTTTATTTGAAAAAATGCTAAGGCATTTTTGTGTACAGGGTCCCACAGGTTAGTTCATGTCCCATACCATATAACACATGTGTATTTTAATGGAAGTTTTCCAGAATCTACACCTTCATTCAAGGGCATGGATTTAAAGGTGAGAGTTTTAAACAATAGGACAAGGGACTCTTCATCACCCTGCCTTCAAGACAGCTGCACTTCCACCCTCCCTGGCCACATGCTCCAAGTGATCCAAATGCAAATAAGCACTGGGCTATTTTTTACTGTTTGTTCACCAAACTTGTTTACCAAAGGAAGTCACTGGAGGTCAGATGGGTAGTCATATCATTTTTTTCTCTGGGTATTTTTTTTATTTGTTTGTTAAGTCAAGATGGATAAATTTAACCTAAATCGTTAAGAATGCATTGGGTACCTTTGTGCTATGCTCCATGCTAGGAGCACAAAATGGATGAGGGACAGTCCCTGCCTCCAAGATCAATGTTTTGACTAATCATTCATCCAGTTAACCTAATAAGCCTGTAAGTCTGTTTCAAGTTAGCATATTGCTTAGGTGCTTTATTGAAAAATTTAAAACTAATACTCCATCATCACCATGAATTTACTTTAGAATCCCTTAATCTAATGAAGTTAATAAACCCACCCACATTTTGAGGGATAAACATAACCCCAAGGGATTGTGTGTGGTAAAACTTAATCCCAAATGACAGTGTGGCAAAGACACAGCTGACGATGTGCATGGGTTTGTGCAGCCCCCAAAAGCCAGATATCCGCACTACCCAAGCCAGATCAGGAGAACTGCTTGTCACAGATGATAGGGTGTGGTTTTGATACCTCTGGCTTTCACTGCTTTTTAATAGTATCCCACATCCCTGTGGTCCAGTCCCCCTTGCCTATAGGCCAAGAACAGTAGTCCCTTAGTGGGCCCTGGAGACTCTACAGTCTTAGTTACTTGAATCAAAAATTCCTCACAAATTTCAAAGCACTTCCAGTGGAAACACTCTATGTATTATTTCTGTATTTTTTCTGTATTTTTGTATTTTTTTTCCTTTTTCTTTGCCCAGTGCTTACCTCTGCCTCTCTTTCTTACAACAAAACATCATCCTGTCATCCTATTTGGATCACACAGCTGCTGCTTTTCCCTTATCCTGCACTGAGTCTGTGAAGCCAGGTCTGGCAGTATGAGAATGTCTCAGGGGTTCGATCACAGCCTGACACAGCCAGGGAACTCTGAAGCAATTGTATTAGATATTTTTCCTTCTCCCAAAATAATATCCACTGTTTCAGACCTCAATGACGGCTATTTTGCATCGATACTAACACAAAACTATTAGCAAGTTACAACTTTTTTAGAAAATAAAATCTGACAGAAGACAATGTCTTAGACCCAAGACAACAGAATTCAAAGAAAGACATCATTGGGATAGTGAAGGTTGAGATGGAGCCGACTTTGTGAGAACTTATTAGTAGCACTTCAAGTGTCTCTGAGTTCCAAAGGAACAGGCACCACGGGCCACAGACCAGACTAAGCTATTTACATTAGTCATTCCCAGCCTGTCATTGCTTAGTTTGGTTTTGTGGAGTAACCCAAAAGAGTAAATAAATAGGGAAAAATAAACCACCTTAACAAACCATTCTAGATGATACTATGTCATTGGCCTGCTAATAGCACTTTCTATAATCCAGCCACTTCCTGTTTCCATCCATAGATGAGGCACTTGGAGAGTATCATGGTATTGGCAATGCCCTGATATGTTTCAGTCAAACAAAGGCACCAGACAAAAATACTAAACTTTTCAATCTACAGCAATGTCTGTCATTAGTTTAACATTCTCACAAAAATTCAGGAAGAAATGACTCATAACATCTAATAAGTTTCTAGCTGTAGTAAGCACTGGGCTTGTATTATCACAAGCAAATAACATGGGCCCAACGGTTGCCTTCCAGGACCTTAAAATCTCCAGGCAACATACTGAATGGACAGAAAGCTCCAAGATGGAAACTCTGGCTCACTATAAAAATATCTAGTGGGATAAAGTAAATTAATTCTAAAAGTATTTTAGAGATGGAGCTTGGAAGAGTAGGTTATTGAAATTGAGGTCAAAGACAATAAATTTGAAAGAATTTTTCTTTCAGAACTAGAAAACAGAAAAAAGCAACAGAATTAGGCCTCTCTTGTGCTTTCTATAGGGATTGGGGCAGGGAGGTGAGAGGGATGTGAGTCCTTTGCTAATCCAAGACAAAGGTTTCACCAGGGAAGTAGGATTTCAAAAGATGTTAAAGATGGTGTGGCAAGGTATTTGGCTAGCTTAGGAAGAGAAATGTTTTCTAGGTGTGCTCATTCAAAATTCATGTACTTATTTACTCAGAACCACTGGATACATTGAGAGATATAGAGGTGAACCATAATAATGATTCGGAGGTAGAAGAACAGAAAAAAAGTCTCTAGTATTTCTACTTACACACTACTAAATCACCCCTCTAACCTATATTTATTCATTGACCAGATATTATTTGATTTCCTACTCCATGCTAGGCATATGCTAAATATCACAGAAGTAAAAAAAAAAAAAAAAAAAAAAAGATGAATAAGAATCCACTCTTAGGGAGCTTAATAGGTGCAGTAATAATGGTAACAGTTATCACAACAATATACATTGGATAGAGCTAAATGCCTGAAGGAGATAAAAATGAAGTGTTTAAGGGTTTTTATACTTAGCCAATTCATCCAATCTTTAGGAATTATGGTTATCTCCTGTGAATTTATTATGCACCTTGTTCATTTAATTGGTGCTTATATTTTACTGCTTGTATTAATCAACAGGGAGTTCATTGTCCATATCTATATTCCCTTAAAGATTATCATTCTTCTCAAAGTACCGTCACCAAAGTACTTAGCACAGTGCAGGGTATGTAGTAGGTTCTCAACCAACTCTTAGTGGAAGGGATAGAGTTCCTTAAACTCATAGGAGTTTCTGTTGTAGTTTTTAGGCCCTACCTCCTGTCTGGGACTTTCTTAATTAAGGGCAGAAACTGTGCCTTATTGACCTTTGTAACACCACCCTCTAAGGTTTATACAGTCTGGTACATAATCAGTGTTGGATAAATGTTTGCTGAATGAATAAATAGTTAGTGGGGAAACTTTCTAAGGGGATCATAATGATACCTTACATAGATATAGTAATTTTAAGTATTTAAATTGTTCTAAAATGGGTCAGGCACCATGGCACAGGCCTGTAAACCCAGAAGCTCAGGAAGTGGAGACAGGAGGATAGTGAGTTCAAAGCCAGCCTCAGCAAAAGTGAAGCACAAGGCAACTCAGTGAGACTCTGTCTCTAAATAAAAATACAAAATAGGGCTGGAGATGTGGCTCAGTGGTCAAGTGCCCTTGAGTTCAATCTCTGGTACAAAAAAAAAAAAAAATTGTTCAAAAATGCATGACCTCCTTTAATCTTTTCAAAAGAATTGTGGAGCTGCCACTGAAAAGACCACAGAACAATTAACAGAATAACATTCAGCTTAGAAGGTCAGTCATAAGCCTCTGAAACAGATCTGAGACTTGCCACTATGCCAGGCTCCGTCTCAAGGGGTCCTTCTGCTTTATTACAGAAAGTATGAATCTCACAGTGAAGCAACTTGGTTGGGCCTTTAGCTCCAAGCCATAGTTTGGTATGATGATAAGTACCAGGAGACATGTAAAGTCTCTTAAGTCTTCTTCAAAGTCATACCATGACAGTGTGGTGACTCAGATCATCCATCCAAGCCCAGTTGAAATTGTTTGCCTCAGATGGCTGATCCTGGTTTGCATTATAAACTGAATGGGAATAAACCACCCCTAAGAAAGAAAATCAGACATGTTCAAGGGATTCACATCAGGAAAAAAAATCCTTGGAAAGGCTGATGAGGTAAACACCAAGTTTCTGTGGGACCTGGGCAGTACAACAAATAGGAAGTCTAGATCCAGAATGGAATCCAGGCCAAAATGGTAGAATTTTGGAAAGGTCAACAAATTGTCTGACACAGATGTTTAAGATATCCTTGCTAATAGGTTCCCTAGGTCTTTAAACATCACCAGTATCTCCCCAAATCCATCTTGTATAAAAATAAACTCTGAGGTTTTTTCACTCAAACTTCAGCCGTTCCAACCCTTCTTCAGCCATCAATAGACATAAGCTGCTTTTTAATGCGTTCCTTGTACTTGCCTTGTCCCCTGTCAGCAGCCAGAAGTTGGATTTTTTTTATCAGGAATAAGATTCAAAGCGCCTGCCCTGCAGCCATCCCATACTGCACTTCTTTGTCAGAATCCTAATGAGGAATTCTAAATACATAAGAGACCGTCTCCAGCTGCAAAAGTGAAGAGCTTCCGGGGCCTGTCGAGTTCCCTGACCCCAGACCTATTTTTATATTTTGATCTTGGGGACCGTGCCTCATGACTTTCAGAACCCTTAAGTTATCCCCGGGGTTACGGAGCACTAGCTTAACCAGTCATAGCAAGACTTAAAACAGGGCAGCCAGGATCAAAGTGGCCAATAAACCAGTGCATTAGCCACTGGACCAGCCCCCGAGAGAGAGAGAGAGAGGCACATGAAGCTGCATTGTGCAAGTGGTTAAATTCTTCTCATGAAAAATCCTCCACTCTCAAGGCTTTCAGTTGCGTAGATCTGAATAACCAATTTAACAGCCACCCTCATTTTTATATAAAATGTCAGAGTGGCCCTTTAATGATTGAAGTACAGAGAAAACAGTGAACAAATTTTATTTTATTTTTTGTGTGTACATAAAGCTGCCTAAACCCCCAAAGTTTAGTGTTCCTTGCTCCACATTTTCCTCAGGATGCTATTGAAGGGTCTTTCCCCCATTCAAACAGGGAGCATGGGTGAGAGAATGTTAAAAAAAAAAAAAAAACGGAAAGAAAAGAAAAATCCCAAGGAGTCTGGATTAAGAATAACATAGCACAGAGAGGTTTTGTCAATGAACTGACACTTCATTTTTCCTTCCATTGTCTGCCTACCCGAAGAGCAGGAGACTAGCAACTGGGATGATCACACGAAGGCGGGAAAAACACAACTGTCAGGCTCCAAGGACAAAGCCTACTCTTAACAATACCATTCCTTAAATCCAGACATTAGAGCCGGAGGAATGAGAAAAAAGCAACTCGCTCATGGATAGCTTACTGAGGATACTGCAGAAGATTATGCTAATCTTTACTTCATTGTCCTCTGCAAAATGTTTTCATATCAAGCCTTTTATCTGGGGAAGAAGAGATGCCCAACCTCTCAACTCAGTAACAGCCAGCACTTTCTGTGTGGTTTCTGCGTAATTAACACCAGCACTAGACCTTTTCATTTGTGCTACTCAAGCTTAGGGCCTTTTGAGGGTGTCCACAGGGGAGCGGCCCTCACCCTTTGCCTGTGGCCCGAGAGCCACAGCTTATGCTTAGATCTGCGTGCCATCTGTTAATGGCAGAGAGAGCAAAACTTGAGCTAACTTTTCCTAGACAGCCAGAGAATGCAAGAGACCAAATCCACCAGGACAAGATGAACAAATTATTACTTTATTAGGGGGAAAAAAAAATAATCTAGAAATTCAGGCAAACTGCCTGATTTTCCACATCAGCTTTTTGTCTCATTATAGCTCGTTTTCATTCAGGACTTAAAGGGCATGAAAGCATGAGCTTAGGTGGAACTTGAATGGACCAAAGGGATACTTTTTTTTTTTTTTTTTTTTTTGGATTGAACTTCAGCATCTGCCTCATTTAAGAATTTTGTCACAGATGAGCCACATACAAGCTCTGGCTGCCCAGAGGCTATCAGTGGCCCTCTTGGGAACATATGATTTAAGGCTGAATTTTCCTCTCTAATCGATTTCCCTGGCTTTTGCTGGCTTAGGTCAAACTCATATGGATATCATAAAAGCCAATTTCATAATGATGAAAGTCACGTGAAAGTGTCAAAGAGAGACAGTCTCTTATCGTGCTTTTGTTTGTCATAATTGTTTGTGTGAGGGATTGGCCATTAAGAGTTTCCCAATTAAAAGAAAAGGTTAGCTGTGTACAAAAACACCTTTTCCTCCAGATGGAGCCTGGTAACCAAAAAGTGAAAAACAATTGTAAGGTTTTTTTTTTTTTTTTTTTTTTTTCACTTCTTCTCTGAAACAATTCATTTCTGTTCAGAACCTGATTTTTAATCCACTCCAAACTAACTCTGTGTGATCTACAGGGGGAAAGTCAGGTAAGCTCTGGTCTTTCATTGACAAAATAAGATCATCAGTTCCCAAACTGAGGTCACAAAAATCTCCAGGAATCTTCCCCACCTCCAAATAGAATGCCCTTCCTGAACTATTTGCAGTTAGTTGTTAGTCTGGATGAGAACCAAACTTATGGGTAAAATCTTGTAAATCTTTCCAATTGTGGGTACCATACAAATAAGATAATAAAAAGAGGTCTTGAATGAAGATAATTGGGGAACAAAAAAAAATCCTTTGAAGTTTTGCAATCCTCTCCTCTGATAAGTGCCCTGAACCAGATCGGTAGTGTTCTCTGTAAGAAATTTATGATTTGGTGCCCATGTGTAATGGGCACCATTTGGTAATGCAGTGCTCTCAATGAAGTTTTATGAATTAATTATAACAAATGACTTACCAGGATTTCAATGGCTAGGGAAAGATGTAGTAGGAGGCATTACTGTCTGCCTCCAAAACATACCAACTCTAAAACTACCACTTTCCAAAGGTAGGCTCCACTGAATGAGCCTGCTTTAGAAAAGCAGTCATGGACCCGCTGAGTACACTGTGTGGACCCCTTTCTGCAGTGAGGCACTCAGTCATGACCAGAGGGCTTGCCCTTTGTCCATTCCAACAGTTTCTGATGTGGAACATACACTGGTTATATCAAACGTTTTATCATTTAAACATGGGTCTTTCCTACTCTTTATTTATTGTTATCTATAACAAGCAGAGATCCCTATACAATGGCATTATGGATTCTTATTAAAAGATTTTAGAGGAAAAGTAGATGAAAGAAAGAAAAAGGCTATGAAGAATATGCTGAATTTTCTCCCTTCAAAATGTTCAAAATAGTGATTTGGTGGATTGGATTTTTGAATTTCAGAAATTTAAAAATTTGACCTATGATATATCTTTCTTCCTAATTACATTAGAAACAAGAGTATTAGAATTTAAAAACAATTCTCAAACCTAGGGAAATGACAATGGAGATTTTCTCTTTGAGATTTTAGTGTAGGATGAGATGATGACAAAGGACAAAACTGGAAGTATTTTAATATTTGTTCTTTTATGGGAAAAATAGCTATGGATATCATTTATAAGTCAAACTTTCTATAGTATCTAACATATAACTTGCCAAAAATTTTATTATCATACATAACATTTATATATGATACTTCATATAGTATCTAACCTAATGTAACTGTCAGTGCTCTGGAGAATTAAAAAGGCATCACCTGGTCATCTGAATTAACTAGAGTGAACATGTAAGTTGTCGTGATAAAAGACCAGGACTCTCTTAAAGTTAGGATACTCTTTAACAGATAAAGCATCTAAATGTAAGAGGCCACCTGCTTCCTCCAACAACCACACAATTTAGTGGAATTAAACTATTCCAGAGCAGTTTGATCTCGGGAAAATTGCATAGCTGTGAAAACACCATTTACTGACTACCAGGAGTTGTACTTAGTATAAGCTGTTTAGACCACATGAAATCTGCAATACACTGTTAGATCTTTACAAATTTCATGAAATCTTTTTCGGATATCCAAAAAATCCTGAACTGCTTGAATCTATTGTCTCCCAGCACTGGGGACTGACCTATAATCTCTTTCCCAGCCAGGATACCAAATCTGTACCCAACCTTGTCACTGATTCCGGCAGCTGCTTAAATTCACCAGAGGGGATGGCAGCAATCCTACTTCTAAAAGAACACCACAAGGGCTTACGTTCACCATGCCTTGAAGAGCGCCTGAAAGGAAGGTCAAAGGTGAAGAAAAGATAAAGTGCCAAACAAGGAGATCAGTAACGTGGGCCTTCTTGATGAAATCCTAATGTCTGATTCTTCAGGGTGCAAACCTCATAACTTCATTTCAAAAAAGCCTCATCTTGCTGGTGTTTGTGTGTGCATGTGTATCTGTGGATTTGTGTGTGTGTGCAGTGCGGGTTTTGTTTTGTTTTTAGGTCGGATCACTGTGCATCTAAAAGCCGTATTCAGTTGTCCTTGTCCCAAGTACTTTGTCTTACACAGGCCGAATTACTCTTGTAAACAGAGACCGCATCAAAGTGAGAGCGAGAGTCACATCAGTGGATTAAGGCCCCTGCATGATAAAGTAGCTACCTAGGGGGGGATAAACTTAATATGTGAAAGAATGTTATTGAGAGGAATAAAGTGCCAAAACTCTGTCATTCTCTTCGTAATGTCCTAATCTAATGCCTGACACTGGGGCCTTAGGCCAGGGTTAGTGTTAATCAATGAAATACCCATCTGTGTTCCCTGTCCTTATCGCTATTTAAAACTAGCCTAAACTCAATTATTGTCCCTTAGAGACCAAGATGGGATATTAAGTTGATTGAAAGGAATTGTGTCCCACAAAGAAATCCCAGTGTTGAAATGCAGAGGTGTCAAAATTGCTAACTAAATTTCAGCTAAACAGAGATTAAATGCTAATTCTTAGAACATGAAAAAGTTGCACAGATGACATCTGGCTAAAAATCCTTATTTGAAAACAGCTAAGTTCTGGTAAACAGAGGAATCAATCCCAAGTACATTGTACTCTTCAGAATAAAATACATCGTTGATGTTTCCTATATCATTTATAACATAAAAAAATTACAAAGAAGCTATTAAGTTCAAATAAGGATTCAGATCAGAAGTTAATAAGAGACTGACATTCTCAAATTCATAAAAATTGCTCGAATCCTGATGACTATTGGGAGGATATAAAATTCAGCCCTTAAATAACTGAAAAGCCTTACCCAAACTGCTTTATATTAAGTAAAAATGCATTTTTTAAAGGGAGGAGAGTTCAAGAAAGAAATATAATCTTATAGCTCAGAAATGTTCATAAGGATCTTAATAATACTTGGTTATTACCTGCAGTCTTTTCCATTTTCATTCATCTCTACTTTGTTTTGTGCCTAAATTTAATGGCAGGTTGCTTTTAGAAAACATCAAATTCTCTAAAACTGGGTTTCTTGTCATGGTCATTTGATATATATATATATATATATAAAAATATCCTTTTGAGAAGTTTTGAAATAAATAAACAGAAAAACAGCTCTTTAAATGTGTAAGAAGCTTAGTCTAAAACAGCATTAGTAAGTTTTTATTATGCTTCTTAAGGTTACATGTATGTTTGAATGCAAATGGATTTATATGATACTATTTTGTAACTTAATAACAAGGATATTAAGAAGCTCCCCTGGCAACTACTAATACAAAAAAAAATCCTCATTCCTTTTTGGATATTAATTTAATACCAATTACTATTGCAAGTTAAAATAGGCAAGACCCATGGACATGTCAATAGAATGAAACAGATGTTCAGACATTTATTAACTGAATATGTGGCACAGAATGGAGGAGAAAGCAGAAGTCTACAGTGATACCGAGGAGAGGAATACTGACTCAGAAAATAGGTCTGTTTTCCAGCAGGAAAAGAAGTCAGTTTAGTCACTATCTTATATTACAACATAAATCCCAAGTGAATAAAACAAAAGTCCTGCTTTTTTTTTTTAAATTAAACACAGCCTAGAAGACAGTATAAAATTCCGAAGTTATAAAGAGAAGCTTCAATTCTAGGCTTAAAAGAATGAAAGAAATCACAAAGTAAAAAGCCTGTGACTTAACTCACATAAGCCATTCAAAGAATTAAAACTGAAAACAGCAATCTAGGAAAAATATCTGTCGTAAGTATTTTATAAAAAGAGCTAATATTTTCCTTATCAACAGAAAAGAACTGTAACTTTTTATAGAACACAAGGCAGTGAGATCAGTGTTCAGATCTCTAATCATGACCAGTTTGGCAGGCTACAGATGTCCCTAGGATGTTTTTAAGTTGTTGAGGTAGAGTTAGGGGTCAGGTAAGAGGAGCAGACATCGTGGGCACAGGCCAGAGAATGTACCTATGGGCAGGAATTACCTTACCCCAAACTCACCCATTGTGTGTATGGGTGACCAGAAAGTACCAATACCAATAATGCATATCTTTATGACACAGAGTTATCATGACATGTCCAGATTTGCAATTTTCCAGATAGCTGTCTCCAATAGCTGGTGGCACTGTCATTGGTGGCAAAACAAAACAGGTATATCATTTGACTCACCAGCCTGTATTAGATAATAAAACAAATCCTGTGGTATACTTGTATTATTGTCAGACCATGGTATACAATTCAAAGAAATTGTTTCATATGGAAAATTTGACATTGCTTGTTTATAAAAGATCAGTTGGAAAATAAAAACTGAAAAAATACTCATTAGATATAAAAAGTGGCATTCCCATTGTAGTCTGTATTTAGCATTTCCTTTTTTAGGGAACAATTCCCATCTCATCACTATAATAATAATACTTCATATTAGTTAGCATTTTTATCTTTCTTTTTTCAAAAAAGTGACATATATTACCTAAAATAGTCATATTCACAGGCTTCAATGAGTTATATTGAAAGACAATACAAGGAAGTAGAACTCAGAGTTGCAATTTAGAAATTGGTTTGATGTAAAAAATAAATAAATAACAACATAAAGCCAAGATGAGAAGCCCCTTTAAAAAGAAAACTTATAGAGGCGGACCTGCGACCCACCAGCAGAGTAGGCCCAGCAACCCGAGGAGGGGCAGATCCGCCCCACGCGCCTGCAAGGTAGGCGGACCTGTGACCCACCAGCAGATCAGGCCCAGTGGCCTGCTAAGGGGCAGAGCTGCGCCCTCCCCCCATGCCTGCAAGGTAGGCGGACCTGCGACCCACTGGCAGGAGTGGCAGAGCCGCCGCCCGCGCCTGCAAGGTAGGCGCACCTGCGACCCACAAGCAGAACAGGTCCAGCGGCCTGCTGAGGGGCAGAGCTGCCCCCTCCCCCAGCGCCAGCAAGGTAGGCGGAACTGTGACCACCAACAGAACAGGCTCAGTCCCCTGCGGAGGGGCAGAACTGCCAACCACGCCTGCAAACTAGGCAGACCTGTGACCCACCAGCAGAGTAGGCCCAGCAACCTGTGGAGTGGCAGAGCCGCCCCACGTGCCTGCAAGGTAGGCAGACCTGTGACCCACCGGCAGATCAGGCCCAGCGGCCTGCTGAGGGGCAGAGCCACCCCCTCCCCCTGCGCCTTCAAGGTAGGCGGAACTGTGACCACCGACAGAACAGGCCCTGTGGCCCAAGGAGGGACAGAGCTGCCAACCACGCCTGCAAGGTAGTCGGACCTGCAACCCACCGGCAGAATAGGCCCAGGAACCCGCAGAGGGGCAGAGCTGCCCCACTTGCCTGCAAGGTAGGCGGACCTGCGGCCCACCAACAGAACAGTCCCAGTGGCCTGCAGAAGGGCAGAGCAGCCTCCCGCGCCTGCAAGGTAGGCGGACCTGTGACCCACCGGCAGAACAGGCCCAGCGGCTTGCGGAGGGGCATAGCTGCCCCCCACCCCGCGCCTGCAAGGTAGGCGGAACTGTGAACACCGACAGGACAGGCCCAGCAGCCCGCAGAGGGGCAGAGCCGCCGCCCGCGCCTGCAAGGTAGGCGCACCTGATACCAACCGGCAGAACAGGACCAGCAGCCTGCAGGTGTGGTAGGCACATTGCCCCAATTGGAGGAGGAGCAGAGCCCCTGCCCGTGCTTGCACGGGAGACTTCCCAACTATACAAGAGTAATACAAATATATAGGGGGAAAATTCAATAACACAACAGTTTCAGCAAGCAGAAAGAAACGCGAACAGTATGAAGAGACAAGGAAAGAAAGGACCACAAGCAATGCAGGTCAACTCAACGTTAGAAGAGGTAATATCTGCAGCAGATGGAATGTCAGATAAAGAATTCAGGATATACATGCTTCAGATGATCTGGAGTCTCAAGGAAGACATTAGACAGCAAAATCAGACAATGAAAGATCACTTCAACAATGAATTACATAAACAAATCCAGGAAGCAAAAGATCAACTATACAGGGAGATAGAGGTTATAAAAAACAAACAGAAATCCTAGAAATGCAGGAAGCAATAAACCAACTTAAAAACTCAATTGAGAATACTACCAGCAGAGCAGAACACTTAGAAGATAGAACATCAGACAATGAAGACAAAGTATTTCAACTTGAAAAGAACATAGACAGCTCAGCAAGACTGTTAAGAAACCATGAGCAGAACATCCAAGAAATATGGGATAACATAAAGAGACAAAACTTAAGAGTCATTGGGATACAGGAAGGTATAGAGGTCCAAATCAAAGGAATGAGCAATCTATTCAATGAAATAATTCGAGAAAACTTCCCAGACTTGAAGAACGAGACAGAATCCCAAATCCTAGAAGCCTATAGGACGCCGAATGTGCAGAATCATAAGAGATCCACACCTAGACACATTATAATGAAGATGCCCAACATACAGAATAAGGAGAGAATTTTAAAAGCTACAAGAGAAAGGAAGCAGATTACATTTAGGGGTAAACCAATCAGGATATACCACGCACACAATCGACTTCAAGACTAAGTTAATCAAAAGGGATAAAGAAGGTCATTATATACTGTTAAAAGGAACCATTCACCAACAAGACATAACAATTATCAATATTTATGCACCAAATAATGGTGCTGCGACATTCATAAAACAAATTCTCCTCAACTTCAAGAATCAAATAGACCACAACACAATAATTATGGGTGACTTTAACACACCTCTCTCACCATTGGAAAGATCCTCCAAACAAAAGTTGAATAAAGAAACTATAGAACTCAATATCACAATCAATAACCTAGACTTAACTGATATATATAGAATATATCAACCATCATCAAATGGATATACTTTTTTGTCAGCAGCACATGGATCCTTCTCAAAAATAGACCATATATTATGCCATAGGGCAACCCTCAGTAAATATAAAGGGGTGGAGATAATACCTTGCATTTTATCTGATCATAATGGAATGAAACTGGAAATCAATGATAAAAGAAGGAAGGAAAAATCCTACATCACATGGAAAATGAACAATATGTTACTGAATGATCAATGGGTTACAGAAGACATAAAGGAGGAAATCAAAAAATTCTTAGAGATAAATGAAAATACAGACACAACATATCGGAATCTATGGGACACAATGAAAGCAGTTTTAAGAGGAAAATTCATCGCCTGGTGGTCATTCCTCAAAAAAAGAAAAAACCAACAAATAAATGAGCTCACACTTCATCTCAAAGCCCTAGAAAAGGAAGAGCAAAACAACAGCAAATGTAGCAGAAGGCAAGAAATAATTAAAATCAGAGTGGAAATCAATGAAATTGAAACAAAAGAAACTATTGAAAAAATTAACAAAACTAAAAGTTGGTTCTACGAAAAAATAAGTAAGATCGACAGACCTTTAGCCATGCTAACGAAGAGAAGAAGAGAGAGAACTCAAATTACTAACATACGGGATGAAAAAGGCAATATCACAACAGATGCTACAGAAATACAGAAGACAATTAGAAATTATTTTCAAAACCTATATTCCAATAAAATAGAGGATAGTGAAGACATCCATAAATTTCTTAAGTCATATGATTTGCCCAGACTAAGTCAGGAGGATACACACAATTTGAACAGACCAATATCAATGGATGAAATTGAAGAAGCCATCAAAAGACTACGAACCAAGAAAAGCCCAGGACCGGATGGGTATACAGCGGAGTTTTACAACACCTTTAAAGAAGAATTAATACCAATACTTTTCAAGATATTTCAGGAAATAGAAAAAGAGGGAGCTCTTCCAAATTCATTCTATGAGGCCAACATCACCCTGATTCCAAAACCAGACAAAGACACCTCAAAGAAAGAAAACTACAGACCAATATCTCTAATGAACCTAGATGCAAAAATCCTCAATAAAATTCTGGCGAATCGAATACAAAAACACATCAAAAAAATTGTGCACCATGATCAAGTAGGATTCATCCCTGGGATGCAAGGCTGGTTCAATATACAGAAATTAATAAATGTTATTCACCACATCAATAGACTTTAAAATAAGAACCATATGATCATCTCGATAGATGCGGAAAAAGCATTCGACAAAGTACAGCATCCCTTTATGTTCAAAACTCTCGAAAAACTAGGGATAACAGGAACATACCTCAACATTGTAAAAGCTATCTATGCTAAGACTCAGGCTAGCATCATTTTGAATGGAGAAAAATTGAAGGCATTCCCTCTAAAATCTGGAACAAACAGGGATGCCCTCTATCACCACTTTTATTCAATATAGTTCTTGAAATACTGGCCAGAGCAATTAGACATACGAAAGAAATTAAAGGCATAAAAATAGGAAAAGAAGAACTTAAATTATCACTATTTGCAGATGACATGATTCTTTACCTAGCAGACCCAAAAGGGTCTACAAAGAAACTATTAAAGGTAATAAATGAATTCAGCAAAGTGGCAGGATATAAAATCAACACGCATAAATCAAAGGCATTCCTGTATATCAGCAACAAATCCTCTGAAATGGAAATGAGGTCAACCACTCCATTCACAATATCCTCAAAAATAATAAAATACTTGGGAATCATCCTAACAAAAGAGGTGAAAGACTTATACAATGAAAACTACAGAACCCTAAAGAGAGAAATTGAAGAAGATCTTAGAAGATGGAAAAATATACCCTGTTCATGGATAGGCAGAACTAACATCATCAAAATGGCGATATTACCAAAAGTTCTCTATAGGTTCAATGCAATGCCAGTCAAAATCCCAAGGGCATTTCTTGTAGAAATAGATAAAACAATCATGAAATTCATATGGAATAATAAAAGACCCAGAATAGCAAAAACAATGCTAAGCAGGAAGTGTGAATCAGGTGGTATAGCGATACCAGACTTCAAACTATACTACAGAGCAATAGTAACAAAAACAGCATGGTACTGGTACCAAAACAGGCGGGTGGACCAATGGTACAGAATAGAGGACACAGAAACCAACCCACAAAACTACAACTTTCTTATATTTGATAAAGGGGCTAAAAGCATGCAATGGAGGAAGGATAGCATCTTCAACAAATGGTGCTGGGAAAACTGGAAATCCATATGCAACAAAATGAAACTGAACCCCTTTCTCTCGCCATGCACAAAAGTTAACTCAAAATGGATCAAGGAGCTTGATATCAAATCAGAGACTCTGCATCTGATAGAAGAAAAAGTTGGCTCCGACCTACATACTGTGGGGTCGGGCTCCAAATTCCTCAATAGGACACCCATAGCACAAGAGTTAATATCTAGAATCAACAAATGGGACTTACTCAAACTAAAAAGTTTTTTCTCAGCAAAAGAAACAATAAGAGAGGTAAATAGGGAGCCTACATCCTGGGAACAAATCTTTACTCCTTACACTTCAGATAGAGCCCTAATATCCAGAGTATACAAAGAACTCAAAAAATTAGACAATAAGATAACAAATAACCCAATCTATAAATGGGCCAAGGACCTGAACAGACACTTCTCAGAGGAGGACATACAATCAATCAACAAGTACATGAAAGAATGCTCACCATCTCTAGCAGTCAGAGAAATGCAAATCAAAACCACCCTAAGATACCATCTCACTCCAGTAAGATTGGCAGCCATTATGAAGTCAAACAACAATAAGTGCTGGCGAGGATGTGGGGAAAAGGGTACACTTGTACATTTCTGGTGGGACTGAAAATTGGTGAGGCCAATTTGGAAAGCAGTATGGAGATTTCTTGGAAAGCTGGGAATGGAACCACCATTTGACCCAGCTATTCCCCTTCTGGGTCTATTCCCTAAAGACCTAAAAAGAGCATGCTACAGGGACACTGCTACATCGATGTTCATAGCAGCACAATTCACAATAGGAAGACTGTGGAAGCAACCAAGATGCCCTTCAATAGACGAATGGATAAAAAAAAATGTGGCATTTATACACAATGGAGTATTACTCTGCATTAAAAAATGACAAAATCATAGAATTTGGAGGGAAATGGATGGCATTAGAGCAGATTATGCTAAGTGAAGCTAGCCAATCCCTAAAAAACAAATGCCAAATGTCTTCTTTGATATAAGGAGAGTAACTAAGAACAGAGTAGGGAAGAAGAGCATGAGAAGAAGACTAACATTAAACAGGGATGAGAGGTGGGAGGGAAAGGGAGAGAGAAGGGAAATTGCATGGAAATGGAAGGAGACCCTCAGGGTTATACAAAATTACATACAAGAGGAAGTGAGGGGAAAGGGAAAAATAATACAAGGGGGAGAAATGAATTACAGTAGAGGGGGTAGAGAGAGAAGAGGGGAGGGGAGGGGAGGGGGGATAGTAGAGGATAGGAAAGGCAGCAGAATACAACAGACATGAGTATGTCAATATGTAAATCAATGGAAGTGTAACTGATGTGATTCTGCAATCTGTATACGGGGTAAAAATGGGAGTTCATAACCCACTTGAATCAAAGTGTGAAATATGATATATCAAGAACTATGTAATGTTTTGAACAACCAATAAAAAACAATAAAAATATCCTTCAATGTCACTGAAAAAAAAGAAAACTTATAAAATCTAAAAGTAAAAGTTTTTCAAAATTTGTTTAGGACACAGAAGATGAAAATAATATTGAAATTTTTATCTATTCCTTGAAATATTTGGCAGATTGAGGCCAATTTTTTTAATTGTTCATTATGTTGTCATGATCAAGTACCAGTCAATGGGCAGGCCCTTTATGGGCAGTCTCTCATTCAGTCCCCCAACAGCCCTGGAAGGTAAGCATTCATTCCCATTATACAGAATAGAAAAGTAAAACTGAGAGCAGTTAGATAACTCAGGACAAGCAAGTAGTGAATAGAGTATTCACACAGAGTTCTTCATTAGAATCTTGAAGAACTACAGATTTTAAAGAACTATGTGTCATGAATTAATTATTCTAGAATGTTTAGACTTTTTCTTCCAAATATTTACAAAAAGAAGCTTCTACTCTTTAATTGTAGGGTATGGGTAAAAGGTAATTTCAATATTTGGCATTTAACAATTCACTTGTGTTAAAAAATGATGTCATATTGGATAAAACAGAATACAACAAAATATCATTTCAGTCATTATTTTACCAAATCTAATGATAATAAAATAGCAGAAAAAGGGCATAAACCACTCCTAAAATCAGAATTTCAGAGAGAAACTCTTGAAAATTTTAGAATCTAAGATAAGTTATTGATTTTTCAGTTCAACTTTTACTTAATATTCTCTTTAGTAAAGGCCAAAATTTATCTATTTGAACATTAGCACCTTGGGCAAATATAGAGCCCATTTTAAGACTCATGACTTTGCCTGGTCTCACAACATGGCACTCATAGGAATGGTTGCCTATGCTAGATGCCAAATCTGTTTCCAGTAGTTCAAAATCATGTATCCTTTATCCACCTTTAAAGTTAGTTAGTAGCTGATTTATGGGAGAACTCTTTCAGAGGAAGATGGAGTAATAAAGTTAACAGATACTTGGAATTTTTGTCTGACAGTTTTGCCCATAATGTTTTAGGAACTTTAACCAAGTCTTGTTTCAAATAAAATGTCTTGTTCATTTGTATCCACACAAGTAGTCAAACACCCAAAGAGCCATGAAGAGAAAAGTAAACAAGAAACACATCAGACGTGCTGATATTGACATACAGTTATAATTTCAACCATCTTACCATAATTCCAGAGAGCAGTTCATGATAATGTGATCCTATTTACACATAACAAATAGGAAAATGCCCTTTATAAAACCCAGTCATTCAAGTACAGCTGATATGAGGGCATAGGACCGAGGGTCAGTGCCAGCCAGCGAGGGAAATGGTTCTGAAGTCAAGAGCATCCAAAACATCCTCCAAATGTCAAATTGAAAAAAAAAAAAATGAAAGGAAAAGATTGTTATCTTTCAGGGACTGAAGTGGGAACTGAAGAGCTCTCCCTCAATTAGGCAAAGTGTGGTGCAGATGATTAACCTGAATGTTACCTTGGTAACCCACGAATTACACTGTAAATGAAATATGTTCAATGATAGGTAACTTTCATCAGACAAGAGCCACATGAGTATTTTGAGCAAGAGAGCCATAAATCTTGGGTTTCTGGCACTTTAATCATTCATGAAATAACAGTCTTTTTTGACAAGTGGCAAGCATGGCCACTACTTATTAAATAAGTAGTAACAGAACATGTGTTCTAGTATAACCGTGAAATATCCAAGGCTTCCACCCCAGACTTGATAATTATAAAACAGTGCCTATAGAATAGAGTTAGAATAATATTGATTGACATATATAAAACAAGGTTACTTAAAGGCCTTGTGATTTTTCAGCGGGGCCTATTTTACAAAAGGCTATGTTGCTGCAATAAATTGTTATTGTTTTCCTTCTTCAAACTCCTCCACACAAAGGAAAACCACCACTGTTATTTGTTACATTGACATTCTTTCTCTCTGCATTACCTATCCTTCAAAGAGTTCCCATAGAACCAATAAAATATAAATCGTCAGTGTATGTGTGTCTGTGTGTGTGTATGTGTGTGTGCATTGCAATTTTCTCCTATAATAAAACTAGTATCTTATTGAAAAATTTATGATAATTAGATCCTGGGACCCACTCGTTTCTTGTACTTCTACTGAATTCTGAAAGCCTCTCTTGGCCTTCCAGGGCTCTGGGAGCACTGATAAACATTTGAAAACTAAATGAAGCTTTTAAAGTGCTCAAACTGCCTCCGGGACATGCTTGTGACCATCATCTTGAACTTGAATCTAAAGAGTAAAGTCCTAGGGCCATATTTACAGCTTTAAAGACACATTTTAAAATTGATGGTGAGTCTTTTAAAACCTGTGATCAGGTGTTGGGGAGAGGTCAGCCATTCATTCCTCTTTGTGGCTGTGACTCTGCCAAGGGACACCTCTTCCAAAGGTCTCAGTGCCTTTAGTTCTATTATAGAGAGAAAGAGATGGACAGACATACTGACCTATACCACAATTCCCTTCTTCTTTGGGAATTTTGTTAACCCTTAATAATACATTACCCTAAGGCAGTTTTTCTCAGTGTATTCTAGGGAATGCTACGTGAAATATTTATAGGATATCTTCACTGAAAGGGTTCAGAGCCAAATGAAATGCTAGGTTAAACAAAGTGTAATGTGTTACTTTGTTAAGGACTTTTTGGAGCCTTATGTGTTAATATCCATTGCCTTCTGCCAAACCCAGGGTTTAGAGTCGGGAATCAAACAGCCATGTTCCCTGTCAATCGGAAACGAACACTCCAGATAGCCTGCTAGAACATATAAGTTAAAATGTCATTCTGTAGTTTATTTGGCACTTTTTTTCTAAGGTCCTTTGATACTTTTTTACAATAGACCTGGATGTAGTGGGTATTAATATCTCTAACTACACCCACAAATTAACTTGTCTCTTACCTCGATTAATGCTTTCACCTTCTCAGTGGTTGAGGCTTGAAAACTAACAGTCCTCTTGTACTCTCTCACCCTAGAAGCCAGTTGTTATCAAATCCTCACGATTTCATTCCACTTCCATACTTAGGCCTAACTCCTGGTTTATACTTTCAGTTCTCACATGAACCAAAAATATCACCTCTCAACCAGTCCCACTGTCTCAAGAACTTCACCTCCCCCAGACACACACACACACACACACACACACACACTTCTGCTCTTGTTTATAGCAGTCCAAGATATCCCACATGCTGCTCCCAGAGTTGTCTTAATTTCTTACTTTGATATGCAAAAATCTCCATGAATTGACTTCAAAAATTAGTGTTCCCACTCACAATAGTCCTCTCTTCCCTCTCTTGGTTTGTACCCACCAAGTTCCAGCAAGTTCAGTCTATTTAAGAACTGAAAAACCTGCCATGTTTCATATGTGCCAAGTGAAATATCATTGACTTTTCCAGTTTAAATTCCACAACCTTCATGAAGTCTCTCTTGATCCCTCCCCCCCCATACTCAGAACTACCTTCTACCAGGCACCATGGTGTACACCTGTAATCCCAGAAACTTGGAAGGCCGAGGAAGGAGGATAGTAAGTCAAACCAGACTCAGCAAAAGTGAGGCACTAAGCAACTCAGTGAGACCCTGTCTCTAAATCAAAATACAAAATAGGGCTGGGGATGTGGCTCAGTGGTCGAGTGCCCCTGAATTCAATCCCTGATACCAAAACAAACAAACAAACAAACAAACAAACAACAATCAAAAAGAAAACTGCCTCTGTCCCTGTGCTTCCACACCCTTTATGTGTGTTTCTAGCCTAGCACAGATCAAAGTCTACCCTGTATTCAAAGGTTTTTTTGCATTTGTTTGTCTTCCCTCCTACATGTGAGACACTGGAAAACAGAGACTGTCTTTTTACATTACTACAGTATCTTGTACCAATGCAGAGAGACACTCACTACAATGAATGGACTTGGACAAATTAGACTAGAAAGCTTGGGTTCAAAATGAGATCTGTAACAGGGCTGTATGTGGTCTTCATTAGAAGGAAAACAGCTTCTACTCGGTGACCAAAGGTGCCCAAGGAGACACATGCAGATAAATTCAAATGCTGTGGAGGGAGTAGTAAGAAATTTCAAGTGAACTTACAAAAACAGAGCCATGTGCCAATTTCAGCTGCAGTAGATGTCTTTGAAGCCCAGGCACTCCTTGGAAAATACTGGAGCGGGAGGAATAGAAGTAATGAATGGACAGCCCATTGAAACAATTGTTTCTAACTCCTTACACTTGCAGGTCTGGTCATTGTTTCTCTCTGTCTTTATCACCTGTGAGTTTACACAATCCACAGGGTCCTTCCCTTACGAAAGATTCTATATGTACACTGAGGTAGAGAAATTTCCAGATATCCACTCTCCTCTTCTTTTCACTAATGCAAGTCTCCTCTGGAGAGGTATGTAACTGCCCAACTAATGCCGCAGTCTGGCTGGGCACAGAATCACCAGCCACTCAAGCAGGAACAAATCTTTATTTTTGAAAATGCCGCCAATACCCCATACACGTCCAGGAAGAGGCCGGTCCACCCACGAGGTCCTGTTCTCCGGAAAGGGGAACACAAGTTCCTCCCCCGGAATTCCCTCCTACTGTACTTACCCAACCAATGGGAACTCTCCAGGAGTCCTAGCAGACCGAGGTGAACAGCAGGAGTCCAATATCCATATGAATGCAAATCTTAACATAATCATATCATCTCAATGGCTAGCTGCCGTCACCTTACAACCAAAAGTGCCATGCATCACATTACTTGGCTGTGGCTATTAGCAAACTAAGCTACATTTTCCAGCATTCCATTAAAGTAGATGTGACCTTGAATGTAATTCTGGTCGATAACATTTAAAGGAAAGTGATTTGTGCTACTTTCAGGTAACATCCTTAAAGGAAACTTCTTACCCTCCATGTCTTTTTTTCCCAGTGTCTGTGGAATGAGATTCTGGCGTGACAGTGGTGGGTCTGCATGGGGATGAGGGCAACATCTAGAAAACAGTGGCAGAGCGTGATAGGAAGAACCCAGGCATTTGGACTAGCTTGTAGAACAAGCCTATCCCAATACCCTGGAGCAATTGCCGGCTCAAACTTTCACCAAGAGAGAAATAATTTACCGTTTCATTCAAGCATTCATTATTTCAGTTTCTGATAAAGGAGCCTAACCATTATCTGACCTAACAAATGCCCTTATGTACCTCATGGCACCTTAAACACTCTGTTCCAAAAAGTAGCATCTGTTGCAGGGGCAACACATGAGCACTCTGGGGTGAGTCTATTTAGCTGGTTTGTCTGTCATCCCCAAAGGAGAAACAGAGCCCAAGAAGAAGGCCCTATAACAGACATATTTTGCAAGAGAGAAAGATAGTAAAACCAGAAGGATGAGGTCCTTGGGTAGGGTACTCTGTGTGGTACATTATTCTAAGAAGTGGGAAAAAAAAGAAAGAAGCAACAAAAGTAGAAAAGTAGTCAGCAACGTGACCTATTCCAGGGTTTTTTCAAACAGATGACTATGTAGTTGTTCACTATTTTAAGAACTCCTTGAGGAAAGGGGCATTCCCCGCCCCCCCAACTATTCCAGTGCAAACAATAAGTGTTTTTCAAATGGAATAAATAAATGAATAATCAACTGACAGTAGCTGATTAAGCTTCTATTTTAATACCTAGTTCCTGTTAATCATTCAGCTCTCATAATAATGCTAATAGGAACTTTAAAAACACCATTAAATAAATTGGACTTTGCTACACTCCTGGGTAGCAATGAAATCCTCAAGTGTCTACCTGTCAGAGCAATCTCAGGAAGCAACAGGGAGCAGCCAGAAAGGCAGGTAACAGATGCCAAAATTAGGAGGCAGTTTACACTCTTCCGGTTGAAGAACTGTAAAAGGAGTGATGGATTGTGGCACAAAGAGAACCCTTTAACTAGGTTTTGCTCTGCATGGCTTCAAGTAAGTAGCATCAGCTGCATTCAGCAAAGTAAAAAAAAAAAGTGTCTGTATGCCGAGATGTCAGCTTGCAAAAGTGTCAATCTCTAAAATAAATCAAGTAGCAAATGGGAAACATATAAATAACTATACTTGAAGCCAGAAACACCAAGTAAGAAAAAAGCCATTGTAGAGGAATCTTCCTTGTTAACCACACAGTGAGTTGGGCTTAACAGGAGGGTTTTCTAGACTTGCAGAGAAATTTTCCCATTTATATAAAGTATATGTGATTCAGGGTCTGGTGGAAAGAGAACAGATGGCAGAAGGCCAAACCTTGGGTTTGCACCTTCTTCTCTCTTGTTATGACACAACCTGTGCCTCTTGAGAATTTTTACCTCCCTAACTTCCAGTTTCTTCTTTATAAAATGGAGACTGCAAACTTATTTTCTTTCCTTTCCTGCACCCCACCTGCTCACATAGTTGAAAAAAAAAACTGATAATGACACTACAATCATGAGCTCAGATTTAGAGACTAGGGACAAACTCTTACCCAGAGAATAAAGTACATGACTTCAGGGAAGCTACGAGAGGGCCACCTCCCCAAAATATATCTGGCCAACAACAGTGGTAAAAATTTCTTTACCATGAGTCAAAACCTCACATTCTGTAGCATGAAATGCAAATATTCCCAACAATGACATCACACAAGTTTGAGAGAGCCGCATGATGGAGCAGGTGAAATCATTGACTTTAAGATTAAGAGATCCAGGTTCAAATCCTCGTTTGACCCTCTCTATAAAGCGTGTGACTTCAATAAGCTGCAGTTTTCTCACCTGTAAATCCAGGCAGTGGTGGGATAGAATATCTACAGGTCAGCAGAGAAAAGTAAATGATATAATCAGGTTATCTATGCCATAGAAAGAAAATATTTTATCCAAGTATGAGCAGGGACGGAGCCTTAGTAATTAAAACAAACTCCACTTGTCTGCAGGTGGTTGAGAGGAACAAGAACCATCATTGCAGAATCCAAAGAGCTTTCTTTGTGTCTTTAGCTTTGCCTGCCAACCTTTGGACTCTTGCTTTCAAAAGCTCTTTTGGGTCCTCTGTATCAATGGAAAGATTTCATCAACTTGTGTTTTTAAGTTTATGAGTGTCTTTAGGTTGAATCTCAATATTTTCCTGCATCTTGATCCAGTTGACTACTAGAGCTATAAGATATTTCTAAAAACCACACAGTTGTCATATTTAAAAGTGTGAGGTTGAGGATCAAGAACTGAAACTGGCCAGATGTGGTGGCACACACCTGTAATCCCAGAGGCTCAGGAGGCTGAGGCAGGAAGATCAAGAGTTCAAAGCCAGCCTCAGCAAAAACGAGGTGCTAAGCCGCTCAGTGAGACTCTGTCTCTAAATAAAATACAAAATAGGGCTGGGGATGAGGCTCAGTGGTTAAGCGTCCCTGAGTTCAACTCCAGGTACCCACCTCCAAAAATAAGAAATGAAACTCTTTCTCTCCCACCTCCACTCCACTCTCTCAAGGATTTGCATTTGCTACAAATTCTCCAAGTGCCCACATTGCAAAAAACCTACTGAAATATTCACTTTATGATAATAATAATATTCACTTTATGATATTAATCTATTTCCCCCTGAGGTTATTTAAATCCTGAACTTTTGCCGGCAATTGAAAAACAGCATTTAGAATTAAAACAGTTGTATAGCTATTTCTGAAAGATATACCTATATTTTTACCCTCCTCCTTATTTAAAAATACATATGCACATCTACAAAATTATCACCTCCCGTGATCTGATCTAATTCTGTCAAATAGCTTGTATTATAGAGTTTTCCCTTTAGGATCTCTTAATTTTGGCCTCATTCTCTTCCTTGGGCCTTCAAGTAAACTACTAATCCAAACAATGATAATTGGGAAGTTTTCTAGGTTGGAATAGTTGAGTTGGTTCTAAGGCCACCTGCTGCATCCACAGTAATTACTTCATGGTGAATAATTCAGTGGGCTCAGGCCAACAGTTTCCTCAGTAACATCCCTAATTTTCTAGCAGATTGATGTCCTCTTTCCTACACATATAGATTTTCTGTCATGTAAATGTTCTTTCACTAGTACAGTCTCAGTCTTGCTATCACTGAGAGATTCTCTATACGTAACAAGTCCAATATATTATGCATGTTCTATTGCTCCAATAAATAAAAGGATTAGCTTGTTTATAGCTGCCAGTGTGGTCTGTTAATTTGGCCTTTCATCTGGCTATGTCTGACTACAGAGACTAAAATGAAGCTTGCCTTCATTTTTCATTTCTCCAGAAACTTAAAATGAACAGGTTAGCTTTCCAACTCTCCAACTTTGGTACTTGAAATGAAAAATAGGAATGTATGTTTGCGCTTTTACTTTTTCTTTCCAGTCCCTTTCAACATAGTTGCTGGACAATACTTTGGTTAGTTATATGATTATTTATGACCCTTATGATTCTCACAACTTGCAGACAAAACCTTTATTTAGGACAAAAAAGTAAGAAAAGATATATAGTCCCTAAATAATAATTTCAGAAACAAAGCCTTGATCATGATATTCGCAGCCTTAAGCTTCCTGGAAGGGAAGATCTCCTTTTCCTGGGCCTTCCAGAAAGCGAAGCTACATCATCTATCTACAAAAAAAAGTTTCATGAAATTTGGTAATATGATGCCCATTCCTAAAATTTCCAGGAAAAAAAAAACTTCATTCCTACATATTCTAATTTTTCTAAACGAACTATTCTTCCTTTGCCTTTTTCTCTCTCATCTCCTGAAAAAGCTTTCACAGACTTTCCTAGACTGGCCACTATGTCTACAATCACCTTCTTTTCCTCAGATAATGCCTTCTTAACACCTCCCCTGTAGATCTTTCCAGAACTCAGAGTGTACACCCAAAAGCCGACAAAAGAACAAGCTGTCACCTGAAGCAAACTGAATGACCTTTCAAGTTCCTTTCAACCATGGATCTATGATTCTTTCACTCCATTTACATGCCTAGACCTTGAACTAGGGCTGTAACCAGTGGGAACAGAAAAGATGAAACAAATTTGTTAAGATTAAATTCACCAATAAAAAACTAAAGATAACCCCAAATGAGACACTTATGACATGGAGAATTATTATCACATTGCCTTCATGTCTCATGTACCTACAGTGTTTTTTGAAAGGCAGGACCACCAACAAAGACCAGCATTTAGACTCCTTTGAACTGTTTTGCATATGGCATGAATCTTGCAAAGCTCAGTTTCCTAAAATATTTAAAGGAAAAAGTAGAAAATAAATCTTACATCTTTTCTACAAGCTAACACTTTGAGCATTGCAAACTAGGTTAAGAGGAGATACAAGAACAGAGTAAGAAGTGACCAGTTGCTCACATCTGACACCAGCTACAGGAGCAAATATCTATTAATGTTCATGTGTGGCAAATATAAAACCAAGAACTTCACAGCTATTGCCTCATTTATTCTCAAAACAACCCTGTCATATGGATACTGTTTTTCTTTATTTTACAACTGGAGTAACTGAGACTTAGAGAAGTTAGATGATTTGTTCCTGGCCAACCAGTAAAAGAGATAAAGCCTGAATCTAAATCCAAGCTTGTCCACTCCAGAACCCAAGCTTCTTCTACCCAATCCTTACAACTGAAAGACTCTCAGGTTTGATGCTAACACCCGAAGTACTTATTACGATTCTATCTTAGGTGTGGTGAGACAATGTTGATCACAATAATAAAATCCTAGACTTAAACCCAATAGATAATCTACATTTCAGAGCATAGTAATGATGGCTTCTTCCCAGAATTGCCAAAGCAAGTTCAGCCTAAGCCCAGCTGCCAGGAATATGACGCCATCAAATAAATCCAACACCAAATGTGATCCTCATGTTTTGCCAGCCAGGTGGCCCTGTACATATGGCAGCCCTGCTTCCTAGCAGGAGAAACATAGGGGGAAACAACTTGAGTGATGGAAAACAGCAGGCATTTAAATACTTCCACTCAGACAGCAGGTAGCTTGTTACCTGAAATGCCCAGGATCCATCACTTGGCAATGAGAGCACACATACTAGACACTGATTTCAGGATCGCAGCAGGAGAACACCACTGTGTACAAATTCATGGTGTAGAGAGATGCTTTCTTTTTCAGATCTGGGTTATCTCTAGTACCCCTTATCCCTCCCCGTTTCCTTATTATACACACCTAGTAACAATGAACTCGGAACTTTTCTTTGGAAATCCAAATAGGGCCAGGTCCATTTCTCTCCTACCAATTTGGAGAGCAGCAGCACAGCAGAGCTGAAGAGCTTCTAGCATGCAATGAATGCATTTTGGTGGATTGACATTATGCAATGCTATTGGAAACCCCCAAGTTCCTAAGGGTCTGAAGAAGGGCATCACTGTGTGTTAACCAAGAAATCTGATGAGTGAGGAACGCTACCTGGTGCCAACCTCCTACCCTCCTACAAACAGCAGTGGCCTAACCAATAAACTTTTCCTACTTCCAGAAGAAATCTTGACAGGATTCTTAGAAACCACAAAGATCCCTTACAATATTTTCTGAGGCTCTGCATACCACTCATCTGCAGATCATTCAATTGAATAAAAGCTAGTTAAGGGTTGTGAGCTCAGGTGATCTGGTCTACACCAGAGTAACCAAAAGGCATCACAGAGCAATATATCACTAGAGCAGGAAAAATGCCCCTGCCAACCATCCCTGACTTCTAACAGATGCTGGGGGTGAAATGGATGTTGTTCCCTTGAAGGAAGAAGGAGTGTTACTTATTTTTGTAAAATAGGTTTATGTCTGGTTGATTTGATTGCAAGGGGCATAACCTCACACAAACTGGCTCAAGACAATTTGGCGGGGAGGGAAAACAAGTAAGTTAAGTTAGAGATACACTGGAGTAATAGCTAAGATAGGGACCTTAAAGAAATGCAAGAACTGAAGCAGAACTCGGCAATTCCCATTTCTGAGACTCTGGAGAAAAACGCCTCTCTCCATCTCTCTTAGGGGTCTTCACGTTCCACCTGTGATTCCCACTGTTGGGTGGCTCCACTCTCTAGCAGCAGCATCCTTGGCTTTCTCAGTCTAGATGAAGCCCACAATGGCCTTTCTCCAATCTCCAGGCATCTGTTGCTGCATCCTGTTAAGACATGTCCCTCTCACTGACAGCTTCTTCAAATTTCCAGAAGAATCCCATCCATCTTCTCATAACTGGTCTCAAATCTCCCCCATGACCTTCTCCTGATGTCAGCCTGAAATAAGTCCATCTCTACAGGAAAACACAAGACGTCATTACAAGCCAGATATTTGCTTGGGAGGCAAGGGGTAGAAAGTGCATTTCATTGCCACTACAAATACTGGCTTTTTTCTCTATCCATTTTGTAGTCATACATGACCTTTTCCTCCCAGGAATGAGCCACAAGATAAATTCAGAATTAGGTTATACTTGTGGTGCCAATCTACAACTTGGGATAAATAACTTTTGTGAGCCTATCATCTGTAAGATGGGCAAATATCCCTCAGCTGCCATTTTCTCTTTCATAAAACGCTAGTAGATCCAAAGAACTGGGATCAGCCTCTGAAGAATCTCAGGTGAGAGTTCCCCTGTAGATAGAAAGAACCTGTTTCCCATATCACTGGGGAAGGGATTTGCTGCTGCTCACTTCCTCTATCGACCCTGGCAAATCCCCGCAACCAGGTATACAGCTTCCTAAAATGGGCCTAGAAGATAAGTGAGTAGTATGGAAAATGACATGAGATCCAAATCTAGTTCTCATTTTGTTAATTAATCCTTCTTTTTGCCTGTGCAATTTTGATGTGGACAAGAATTTAGTAAAATTAAGCACAAGGGATTTTGAAATTTCTGAGTTCAAATGAATGAGACATACATAATTAGAATGTTAGGTAGTATTTTCCAGGTATATAAAATGTACTTTAGTCCCAGTGACAAGCTCATGAAGATAAAACTTACATCCATCTTGTGCTTTGAATATTTGATAGCATAGGCTAGGAAAAAATGATGCTGATTAATTTGGGGTGCTAAATAGCAATAATGATAACAACACCTCTCGTGGAGTTCCAGCTATGTCCTATTCAAAGTTTTTGCAGAACCATTAACACATACATTCCCTGAAAAAAAAAAAAAAAGGTGGGGGGGAGACATGAATGGTTGCTACTCCAGGACAAATTTGTGTTTTTTAACACCTCCACCATCTTTCTGAACACTGCAGATTTTTGTATAGTCATATATCCTGTAAGGGAAACATTTATTAATTAAGAATATTAATTAAAAATACATGTTGCCACCAAGGTTAAATGTTGCCTCGTAGAAAGTCAGTCTCTGTTTTTCAAAATACAAATACTTTTCTCCCACAGCAAAAGATTTATGATTCTACAAATTACCCACACATTTACCTTAAACACATCCATTCTATCCTCATACCTGCCTTGATTAAGCCAACAAGTGAAGGCAATTAAGAAGAGTAATTAAGGTTATTTGAATTCATATAGGAAGAGTACCTCAGAATTTAAAATACTGAAATATACATCATTACATTCACCACCAGAGATTTGGGGAATGTTTGGAGTTAGTACACCAAAAAGATAATAAGTCACTGAGTATTAACTTCTATACCTATAGTGTGTGTATGTACACACATATGCATACACAATTACACATGTATGCACACTTACACATTGTAGACACATAGTATGGGCACCCAATTTTTTTTCACTTTCAATACATAAATTCACCGACTTGAAGTGAAAGTTAAAAATTTTAGAGAAAAATAACCTAAAGGTCGGCACATAGCTTTCTTCATTGATGAAAGATTTGTAAATGCTTTTATCAGGCCCATTTGTATACCAGAGCCCAACCTAGTCTCTAGCACAGTGCCAAACAGTTATACAATAAGACACAAAATGAAGGAAGGACGTAAGGGAGAGAGGGAGGACAGAAAGAGATGAGTGAAAAATAAAAAAAAGAAGGGGGAAAGTACCTGGGATTCCTAGAGGTAATGATAATTTCTATTCTCAGCCCATAGCACATATTCAAACATTTCTTGGCTTTATTTTCTGTGTCTCCTGGGTATTGTCATTCCAAAGACTTAACTCAGTTGTTTCCAAATCCATGACTTGACATCTGAGCCTGCTCTGCTCCTCTTGACCTATGGTCAAGGGTACAAATATCCTATCTAATGTTCCTGCAGCTATTTTTTCAATGACACAGAGATTCCCACCAAGCTCCAACTCTCATTTTTCATCTGAATACTTGAAACCTGGTGTGGGGACACTGGTCTGTCTTATTACCTACTCTCTGGATCTGCCTCTTCATCTGGATCTTTCAAAATAACACCTGGACTAAATTTTCTCCTTAGATCTTAGTTGGGCTTCTCATCCTGAATCCAGTCTCCCTAGAGTCCACATTCTGGAACCCCCAGGCCAGGTCTACTCCAATCTTTGGAAACCAACCCCCATCTAGTGTCCAGGTTCTCATCATCTGACAGTGGAGTTCCACATCTGGTGTTCCTGAGAATCACTGTTGGTGAGAGTGTAACCATCACAAGGTACCATGGTGTTGTTAGTTACCTTGTGAGAACTCCTGCTTTAAGTTTCATCATCAGAAAGATATAAATAATAAGAATAATGTCAACTGTAAAAGAAATGCTCTATTTTTTTTTTCTGATACTGGGAATTGAACCCAGGGCCTCATGCACTCTAGGCAAGTGTTCCACCAATGAACTACATCCCTGGACCTGGGATGCTCTATTAAACATTAAAATATTGTGGGGAGTGCTTCATTAAGTTGTTAAAAGCCATGCAAGACTAGGATTTTTTTCAGAGATTTCTTAGAGAACTATATCAGGCAAAGGAAACAAACAAAACAAAACAACCCTATACTCACCTACACTCCATACCAAAGCTAAAGCCCCTTCTTTTGCCAGTCCTACAACAGAATGTAATATTACACCATAGTGTTCGTAACAAAGATTGACTGTTTCTGGTTTAGTTATTTATCTTATCCCCAGCATAAGAATGAGTGTGTGCTTCCTGTTTTATGCTCATCACTGTAGTTTGACAAGAGACCAGAGAGAGGTTTCAAAGAAAAGGACAAATGCCACAAAAAGAGACACAATGCTGTAAATAACATGGAAATGACTCCTGGAGAGTATCTGGGACCTGAGTGGGACTCTCACCATAACTCAGTGGCCCGGTACAAAGAGCAGCCCTGGTGCACAGGGGATGTGCATGGTGATGGGAACACAGGGCCACAGCATGCAGTGCTGTCCATCTCATTGAAATCCACCGCATGGGCAGTGCTTTCCCCAGTTCTTATATGCTCTCAAAAAGATACCCCACTAAGTGGGTAGGGGATTATTTTTTTATGTTTTAACATCACAAGGTAGTTAAAGCCACTCTTCAGGAAGCCCCTACAGCATCTCAGACCTAATTTTAGGAAGAGAAGAAACTCAAGAGTCCATTATTTCAGAGAGAAAACCCGCATCTGAGAGCACTCAGTTCCATCACTGCAGTTATTTCTGAGGTTAAACCAAATAAAACCTTCAAAAGTGTGAGTAACTGCCCTGAAATTTCTTTTCCTGTCAGGAGCACTAATACTAAATTAGATTTAGGATTGCAGATGCAAGAAATTGCTGCGGGAACTTCTCCTTCCTTTTCTTACTTTTCCCAAGAAATTTTTCATTGTAGACACTTGGATTAGCAGCACTGTGTCATTTCTATTACTGGGTCCCCCAAATTAGTTAAACTACCAAAATGTATAGTCTTTAAAAGCAAGCATACAGTTCTCATTGTTCACAGTTGTAGCAGGGGTAGATGCCAGTGCAATCCTGTAATATGTTCCCCACTCATTATTTTTCAAGTGAAATCTTACTAGCTCTGTGGTGTATAGGATGTCAGTTCATGCCATGATTTATATGTGAAGAGAGGGTTCCCTATCTGTAAGACAAGCAATACTTTGCTTTTCGGCATTTCTAGGGACTAAAGATATGCATATGAATGACAAACTTACCTACAATGAAAATTCATGCCTTCGACAAGCATTGACAAAGATGAGGTGCATAGAAGTTCAACAGTTCACCCAATAGCCAAGCAGAGACGCCAGCCCAAGTCCCTGATCCCAAAGACCAGTTCTGTTACATCACACTGTGGTTCCCTCGGGAATCACACAAACTCTAAGGGGAGATCAGGCGGAGATGCACACTCATTCAACAGTCTTTCATTCGTTCAGTAAATGAAATTTGTTCTATTGCATACCTATCCAAGTGACAAGCATTACCTGGAATATAAAAGAAAATGGACAATGTTGACCACAAAAGAGGGACAAAGTGCTTTAGGCAGGCAGACAAAGAAATCACTGACGTGCTTCAGTAGGCTTCCAACTGGAGGTGATGATAAGATGCTTCCTGAAGGGTTAATCTACAAGTAGGGACAGCCAGGGAGGAGCTTCATGTTAACTGAAGGGAGCCAGTGTTTTAGAGAGAAAAGGAACTACAGATCATGTGGTATGAATTAAGCATAGCCAATTAAAAAGGTTGAAAGAAATAGATTGGGTCCAGATCCCAGAGACCTTTTTAAATGACAGTAGAGGAAGTTTGTGTTTTATTTATTAGACAATGGAAATTGCTGAAAGAGTTTAACTGAGGAGTTATTTAGTTAGAATTACTTGAGAATGACGAATCTAAAGTAATTCATCATTCTATAACTGAATGGTGGGCAAGAGCCTAGAGTCCAGAAGAATATGGCTATAGGCCCAGGTGAGAGCTAAGAAACAGTGTTGAGACAATGACAGCATATTGGGGGTAAAGGAGGTGAGATGGGATGGCTTATATGAATAGCATAAGATAATAGTGTCAATTTATCCTCTAGTAGCATTCTCTAGAAATATAACTCAGTCTGAATATAAACACTGAGTTTGGTGAGTTTATAACATCTTCAGCAGCTCCACTGTCACTCAATGCATGCAGCTTCCTGACTTCAGAAGATATCACCTATCCAGGCACCAGAATCACCTCAGGATTTATCCCTAGGCACAATTCACTCTAGTCACATTAGTGCCCCTCTTTCTCTGAGGCAGGAAGGAGAACAGTGATTCTCTCACTCAGCCATGTAAACTCACAGGGTCACAATGGGACAAAGATAACTTTCCAGAGCCATTTAAGCATACATATGCCAAACCAACCAGCTAAAGGAAAAGAGAAAGCTGGGTTCAGGGAGGGAGAACACCAGGAGAAAGAAAGGAGACAAAGAAAAAGCAGTTACAGGTGAACTACACTGGAGCTTCTCTTAGTAGGGCTAGCTACCCTAAATCATCCACTCTCCTTCCTGCTGACACCCTCCTGCCCCATCATGTACTGAGAGGCAAGGGGGGTTTTCTTTTCCCTTATTTATTCATGCACTCAATCATCCATCTGTGGATCACAACCAGGTAAGGTGCTGGGATTTGGTCCTTAAGAAGCCACGGCACGGAGTGACACCTGCCAGTATACAGAATGAAGAGTGCAGCCACTAAAAGAGTGGGGCTCCCCGCCTCAAATGGAGATGGAGCTGTGACTTGCCCTATAACCAGTCCAGCCCAGTGCACAGCTCACGGCTCAGGCCAGATTGAGGGTGAAAGGCCAGCCTAGGAGGGACCCTTACATTTCTACCCCAGGGAGAGGAAGAGGGCAGAGGTTAAAAAAAAAAAATTAAAGTCCTACTTCTTTTAACAGCTTATTTCTAGAGTGGGCTCCACAGTGGTGTGCAGAGAGTCTTGAGTAATAAAGCACACAACTGAGACTCAGATGTACCAAGAGCCATTTTATCCTCTATGAAAAACATTAGCTTACATAATAAAGTTGGGGCAGAATTGTTCTGAGTGGTGTGAGTAGAAATGTTTTGCTGACTGCTGTTGAAATGGGTAACAGACTTTGCATATTATATCACCATTTTTTGTTGTATTTCACATGCAGTGTTTTTCTGCTCTTGACTTTGAGGTGTGAGGGGGAGGCTCTAATCATATGGCCTTGTGCAGATGCTCCATTTGCATTTCTATTAATCCAGGCCCTCCTGGAGATGCTCGAGCAGAGACACAGCATGCTTTGTGTTTGAACTTGTGAGAACCCATACCACCGCTTAATAACTTAATACATATGTATAGCCTCCCTCAGACAGCCCACTAGGAGGCAGAAGCAGGAGGAGGTGCCACCAGCTTGCAGACTGCAGGGCTCTGCGGAAATGTGTTCTGACAGGAAGGAGCACCTTGCTCAGCAAAGAGCCCCTGTGCCTTAATCCCATCTAGCTAGCCACCCACCTGCCTGGCTGGGGAAGCCTGCTTTGTAAGCTTGGATCCAAAATATTCAGTCTCAGTGGTCAGAAATAGCCGGATGGGGCTGGCAGGGGCCCTTGCAGTATTGAACTTGATAGTACAGCAAGGGCTGTCTTTTGTTTCAGGCATGAATTAGGTGCTACAGGATTTTTTAATGCAGGTAATGTAGGGAAGCAGGATGGTGTGGTGCAAACTACTTGCTTTACAATCGGACACGCTTTATTTTAAACCCCAGCTCCATCTCTTACCAGTTAGGTGACCTTAGCAGATAACTCTTCTGAGCCTCAGCTTTCTCATCTAATAGGAATAGTATCTGCTGCGTAGGTTTGCCATGAAAATTAAAAAAAAAAATGGCACACACGGAGCACCTCCACAGATTGACCATTTAATTAGTTGTAGCTATCATCATTATGACAACATTTTGTTGCACCATGCAGCTTCCTGATTTGCCAGTCGATTCATTGACTGTTTTGCAAGAATAAATGAAAGAAGGGCAGGATGAGGGAAGGTGAATGGTTATGTTTGGGGCTTACTGCCCTATCATAGTGACACATGAACCAAACTGATTCTGAGGAGACTCTTCTCTGAAGATTTTGTGAAGGAAACATTGTTTTCAAATGGAGTTTCCTTGTGCCTTCTGAATCTTACGTTGGAAAAAAGAAATCTATGAAATTGGCAAACATGAATGAAAACCACTCCAGGTTCTTCTAAGAACTCTCCATGACAATCCTCACTTCTGCTAAATATCACAAGACTTACTTTCAATTGATGAGATTACACAGCATTATAGAAAGAAATCTCACCACCTGTTAAGATTTCTCTAAGATTATATGAATAAGAAATATTCCTTCGTTTGCCTTTCTTTTATTTTCTGAAATAAACTGGAGATGTACTTGAGACGTCAGAATTACAGATTCTCATTTTCCTCATCAATGCTTTTCAAGTTTTTGTGTCCTATCAGAGGATCTAACACACTGTCCATCGATTATGTAAATAGCCAATGAGAAGAATGAGATGGTGTTCTACTTGCAAATTAGCCCCTATCTAGGCCCTTTCAGTCTACTTCTGGAAGGTGGCAGAGAAGATGTTAATAGAAATTAAGTTGATGGCTTATGGCACTTTTCTAGGCCACTCTCTACCACAAGAGCAGTACTAATATGAGTAGGATGGAAAAAAAAAAACTGTCCATAATTTTAATGTCTGTCAACAAAGATCATTGCATTCATGTTATGATTCCACACCGGACTCCATGCATATTCAATGTTGAATAAGTATGGAAAGAGTAATCTATTAGTAATTGAATTCTAATAGATTCCTAAGAATAGATAATAGTAATCTATTAATAAAAAGGTTGTTTGTGAGAATCAATCCAAAATACATTGAAAGCAACTGGTTATTTCAGAGTATCCCACAATAATTTTCAGATAATCAGGGGCAGCAACTAATGGTTACAGCTTCTTTGCCATCATCATTATCACCATGCAACTTTGGAGTACTCCATGCACTTCCTAGTTTTATTTGTTCTACTTATGTCATAACCCCCACCCAATTAGATAGTGGATTTTAACCCAGCTCTGCACCTTGTCTTGCACCAGCCTCTGCTTTTTTTATACAAACTCTAAGCTCTGTTTACCCACCTCCTTTGGTGTCTAACCAATGAATAATCTCCTTTCTTCCCCCTATGTCCTCATAGGAACCGGGTGCCCCTTAGCCTTGAGTGATGAGAATGTGGAGATGTGGCAAAAGCCAGCCATGGGCTGGTGTGTATGAACTATGGCATTGAGCACACAAAGTGGACTGAAACCAACATTGCCCCTCTGTTTGGGCGGGCCTCGCTTATTCTGTCTTGATCCCCACATGAGATGGGCATGGCCTCCCTAGATGTCAGTCAATCTGCTGACAGCAGACATCACTGAAACTAGACTCAAGCCTCTGAAACCTGACCCCTTGACTCATTTGAATGGCTTCTCCCCAATAAAAGGGTTCAGCACATGTTCACTCTCTCTTCCCACAGACCCCCTAAGGTTGAAGGAGCCATCACAGAACCCAAAGAAAAAGGTATTTCTCTGTTTCTGTGTGATTATTTCATGCAGCCCAGTTCACCTGGAGTGACCCTGAGTGTTTAGTTGAGAGACACGACACTCCTGATATCTAATCATAAAAGAAATAAAGGAAGTTGATAAGAAAAAGAATAACCCTACAATAGATCCAGTTTTATCCAAAAAGTCTGACATTTGGAGATCCCTTCTGATTTGTTTTATTGTGATGTCCCAGAGGTTAGCACCTTTGTACCAATAAAAAACGAATGCCCATTGGGTAATGTTCTGGCAGTCTGTTAGTCTCCAGAGCCGCTGTTTTTCCTTTCTAGCATCACAGGAGGCAGGGATTATACCTACATAGCTTCTTTCTTAGATTAATTTCAAGAAGGTGAAGAGAAAAACACAGGATTCAGAATTGGAAACAGCAACCAAACAAAACATGGGCTCTAGAGTCAGAGTCCCTGCGAATTCCCAGCTCTGACATTCACTGGCTGTTTGACAAAGTCATTTGCTATCTTTACAACTCAGTGTCTTTACTCATAAAATAATCATAGTAGTTACCACATAGTGTTGTATGAAATAAGCTAATACATATAAAGCTCTTAGAATACTTCTTAGCACATAGTGAGCATTCAATTAATATTCTCTGTCACTTTCACTATTATTTTATGAATATATATGATTCATTCCTTTCCCCTCATTTTAAAAGGATATTTTCTTGTCATTCTTTGTTATATCACTTAAATTTATTTTGTGGTATTTTTGTGATAATCTAGAGCTACTTATTGTTATAATATATACTCCACAAGTAGGCCATGAGTTAAGTCCTTTTATTTATTTATTTATTTATTTATTTATTTATTCTTAATACTAAGGTACTGGTTGGATTTTCTGAAGTTATTCCAAAATGCTCCAATTCCTCCTGTGACCTTTACACTTACACAGATTTACTGTTGTTCTTATTACATATCAACAGGGATGAGTTCTCATGTGCTGGGTTTTTCAGGTAATATATTTAGTATATATTACCTGAAATATATACTGTTCAACAGAGCTCTGTCAATAAAAGCTGTCAATTAACCAGAATCTAGTTTTCATACTTTACTTGGAGAGCAGGGGGAGGAGAGAGTTATGGGCATCTTAACCCAGTAGGAGGAGCCAGTACAAGAGGAGACAGTAACAAGGAAGCCAGCCAGGATGGCAAAGGATAAGCCCCAAACTAAACTAAGGTGAAAGATAAAAAGCTTCAAAGCAGAATGTGGCTGAAGTTCAAAGTAGATGGTCCCACAGCAAAGCCAGGTGAACAACAATTTAGCATTGCCTGGACATTTTAGAAGGCCTTTGTTCTATCTTTCCTCTAAACCAAGCTTTAAACTACATCTTGGTTTTTTTTGTTTGTTTGTTGTTGTTGTTTGTTTTTTGCTTTTTTAACAAAATTCCAAAAAATCAAGGATTTATCAGAAAGAAAGGAAGAAGAGGAGGGAGGGAGAGAGAAAGCAAGAGAGAGATTCCAGTATACATCCTGAGTTCGGAAGTGTCATTCTAATATGCTGTACTTTCACTCTATAAAATTCATTTTGAAAACAAAATCCACTTTTATAATGATGGCACTGAATCACAACAAGATCTTCAGGAAATGAAGACGTACATGAATAGCGATACCATACTCTAGTAAGGCAGGAAATAACCCAAAATATGTCATCCATAAAAACTGAAAAATAGAAAAGTTTTCTAACTAAATCTAAACAATTCAAAATTTCACTCATTATAATAGGGACGGCAAGAAAGATTTCATTTTATACAACTGCAGTCTGTTGGTAAGAACTGCCTGGATTATTGTGTTGAAAAGGATTCTGAGGCCAATCCAGGTTGAATAGGAAACCAAACTATGAAGAATCGATCATATCTGTCATGGTTGATATTTATGGAATATATTCTGTATTCTCACACTTCTGGTCAGTGAGAATGATATTCTCTAAGAATTCCAGTTAAAAATCAAGATTTTGCTACCCGTGTCACCATTATTATTAAACTAATGCTGAATATGAACTATTAGTCTGAGGAGCCACAGAATTTGCAATAAAATTAAAGTCCCAGAGAACTCCTACTTAAAAATGAGACTGCATCCACACTGTATGATGCATTTTTTTTTCAGAATTTACTTTTATTTTGGCTTCACTCTATTTCAAACACTAGCTTAACCCTCATGAGCATTATTATGGTTTAGATATTAGGTGTCCCCAAAAGTTCATGTGTGAGACAATGTAAGGTTTAGAGATGAAATGATTGGGTTATGAGAATCTTAACCTAATTAGTGCATTAATTCCCTGATAGGGATTAACTGAGCTGTGACTATAGGCAAGTAGGGTGTGGCTGGAGGAGGTGGGTCATTGGGGGCATACCTTTGGGGTACATATTTAAGAGTGAAGCTCTCTCTCTCTTTTTCTCTCTCTGCTTCCTGGAGCCATGTTCCCGGCTGCTTTCCTCTGCCACATCCTTCCACCATGATGTTCTGCCTCACCTTGGACCCTGTGGAATAGAGTCAGCTATCGATGGACTAAGACCTCTGAAACCATGAGCCCCCCAAGTAAACTTTTCCTTCTTTAGTTGTTCTTGTTAAAAGTCTTTTGGTCACAGCAGCAAAAAAGCTGACTAAAACAAGCATTAAGATGTTTACAAAGGTAACCAAATAATCACAACCACCCCATACTGAGGTGCCACTGACTGCATCAATAAACACAAGTTCCAAATCACTCGCCTCACATTTCTGATGATATATTTGAAAGGAGTTTGCAATTTAGGCACATTCTACTTTAGTTAGTGAAGGTCTTAAAATTTTAAATACTGGGATCCCCAATTATTCCTACTTGCTTGTGGGCATCTAATTCTACATCTCAGAGATAAATCATTTTATCATTTAGATTAGTGGCCCTTAGCTTTTTGACCTTCTGTGCATGTTTAAGTGTCTTTTCAGTCTGGCTTCTCCTTAATTAGGAGAAAAAGCCCTGTATTTTAAGAATGTCACTGTTTTAAAACAATGTGAATTTTACATAACACATTTGCCTTGAAGCATCTGCTGTGAACTTATTTTTATAAATCAAAACAAATATGAATTTAAAACCAACCATTAGGTTCTATAGCCAAAATTATGTTGTTCTTGACCCTGTCGGTATAAAAATTCCAAGTCCTTTGTTGAAGATTGTCCCCTACAATAATATATGATTTTCATAAATCTCTTTATTCCTAGGAAGTTCAAAAGGAGCAAAGACAAAATTTGTAGAACAGCACCAAATTAGCAATTAAAGTCTGTAATGTAAGGCCTGAACTGTAATGCCATATTCCAAAAGATTAAATATGGAGCTTTCAGAACACTTTATTCAATTCCATAGAACAGAAAGGGCAGCAGAGAAATAGCGCAAACTTCAACATTAGTTGCTGAGTTTAGTGTTGCTTACAGTTTTCTTCTTTACTCTCAATCCTGTTACAAATAATGCAAACCTGTTTTTATTAATTTACATTAAGTTCATTTAACACTGATGAAACAGACCAGAAATGTATAATGAGGAACATTTAACAAGCTCCCGCATTAGGGCTAATCATGCTCTATTTACGAGAGCTTATCTCATTCTTGGAAAATATCCTGGTAGAAAGCTCCATCCTTATTTAACAAGTAAAAAGGGGAGCGTCACCAGCTACTGATAACAAAGAAATGAACAAGCTTAATAATCTCCAATTTGGTTTTCCACTACACTTAATGATGGAGGCAATGCGAGCTCTGTGGCCAGAGTACAGGAGGAAGCACCCACAAGTACTGAAAATTTAATTAAAAGTCAGAAAGCCATTGCAATGAAGACTCAGCAGAAAGCCATTTATTTTTAAAATCTAATATATTCTTCATGACTAAAGGCTAAAGCACATGCTGACTTACACATTTAGCTGTAACTGATTTAAGCTACTTGATGATTTTTTTCTTTTTTTCTTTCTTTTTTTCCCCCTCCTTCCTTTGGCTCACAGGGTGGTGCTCAATTTGCAATGGAGTAAATTGGCAGAATTTAATTTGGTGGATTTTTTTAACTCTGTAAAAAGAATCCTCATTAAAGGCACACGATCAGCTGTATACTTTTTTCATCATTAACTAGCCTAACTGCAGGTAAAAGAGATACAATTATGGATTTATATAAATCCTATTGTCAATTTATAGCTGAAAGACTGGTGAGTTACCTCATTTTAAATAGGTTATTTTTTCCCCTTAACCTTTCTTTGTTTTAATGAGGATTCAGTTTGTCACTGTCTGAGAAGTCTGCTGGCAGGAAAGTTTCTCAGGAAATTATAAGGAATAAAAAGTAGGAATGGAAGAAGATACTTGGCTAAGTTTCAAATTTGCTGAAAGACTCAACATTGGAAATTCATCTCCAAAGCTGTCTATGTATCATCTCTCAGGTGCTATCTGGCAGAGCACTAGCCAAAACAATAAACACACCAAGGACTTATGAAGAAGGGGAGAAAATCCCCCAGATGTGGTGGGATTGGGAAGAATTTCCAATAAAATGTTGGGTAAAGTTGTTTCTTCCATACAATTTTGATATAGGTGTATTTTCCTTATTTCTCCTTAAAAAAAAAAAAAAAAAAAAGCTTTGAAGCACCTGGCAGATCAACACAAAATAATACACTTAGTCTGAGTCCTCAATGTGAAACTTCAGAAAGCAGCAACACTTCCCACCACCCAAGAGATATCACCGAACCTCTCTGCTTTCCTAAATTGGGGTGATCTCCCAGCGCTGATCATCTCATTTTACCTCTGATACTTTCTACAAAGGAGGCAAAAAGAAAGTAAGAATTTTCCAATTGGGGCAGCATAAATCTTCAGACTTGTCCCTGGCACACGAGAACATCACTATAATATCTGCTAGTTATTTTTTTTTTTAGTCAGTTATACAAAGTGCATGATTATGAGTTCAGATACTTTTAGACCTTCTATCTTCTTGTATTTGTAGTTATTCCTGCTTATGAGCCCAGGAAACACAGAAAACCAAATACTACTATTAGCTCCCACTTTCTCTGGTGCCAGTTCCTCCCTAGGAACACTGAAAGCCCAACCACTTTTCATTGCATGTTAGATTCAGTTTCACTTATCAAAAAACAAGCTTCTTGGAACCTAACAATCCTGGCTTTATATAACAGTGTTCATATTAAAAGACTTGCTTCCATCTACTTATATGATCTACATGTGGATCTACATGGATGAGCCTAAACCAGACAAAATAGCTCTGCACTTAGGCCAATAGAAGTTTTTTTTTCCCAGCTTTTGACAATATCATGGCACTTGTGGTGGTTGGTGTCCAAATGAAGTAGTCTATTCCTAACTACAGACGCTCCTTGACTTACATCCTGATAAATCTATGACAAGTGGGAAATACTGTAAGTAATGACCTCCAAACATCACCACTTAGCAATATACTATGCCATAGAGAGCATCAGCTCTCCTCCTTGTGACTGTAACCCTAATTAGGTGCTGGAGATTCCCAGAATCACCCGAGAGTACCCTGCCACATATCACTAGTACAGAAGATTCAAATTAAGATCTTGAAATATGGTTCAATCCCCACCATAGTGGGGTGTGGAGAAAATTTGAAGTAAGTTTTCTACGAAATGGGTATTGCTTTCCCACCATCATAAAGTTGAAAAGTCATCCTAAATTGAACCTAAGTAGGGACCATGTATACTTGAGAAGGATGAAGATAATCCAGAAGCAGATGACTGACAGCCCTGAGAAGCCTTTAGAACCTGTTAACCCTGCAGTACTCGCGGGCACTGACCTCACCACATCCTCCAATGGCCACATCACCATGTTTGAAAATCCTGATGACGCAAAAGACACATAACCTAACAGCTGCCCAAACTACCAGATAGTCTTCAAGGAGGCTGGGCATCCAGATAAATGGGAACCAGCCCTCAGTTTATCTCCCTATTCCCAAAACACTTTCCAGAGGCTTAAAAAGTTCAACAATGAGAAAACAAGATAGGATTTTCACTGACACAACACCTATTACAAGAATTTAAGTTCCTCTTCCTTCCCAATGCCAGTTTTACCCCAACACTGCCACTGACACCTTCTTTTAAATGCTTTCACTCTCTCTAGTTACAGTGCTTTGGTTCCTACTTCCTAGGCTTTTGTTTCCCAAGTAGACAACTATATAAGAGAGCCTCAAGGAGCTACACGTGACATTTATTCAGCTTTTATAGGGGGCCAAAGGAGCCACTTTGTATTCTGATCAGCAAAAAAAAGTCTAAAAAGAATCCAGTCTTAGGAATCTCCTGGGTATGATGCCTCAAATGAGCCAAGGAAAGTCTTGCCAGCTTGTTCTCCAGTGCCCACAAGATGAACCCAGTGTTCCTTTTCTGGCAGCTTTTCCAACACTTAAGGTCCTTGTGTTATCAGCTGTTCTTCTGCCTGTTAAATCTGGACTGACCCCAGCCCTTATAGTGAGTCACTTTTATCCAAGTACCACCTACAAGTGATACACCTAAAAGTGATACAAAGATCAAATGTGGGTTTGGTATAACTCACTCTGGCTGCAGGAGAATGGCCATGAATGCGATAACAAAGGAATCACTAAAACAAGAGCCTAAATGGCAGGCCCCACCTCGATGGGGCAAGTGTGGAGCATCAGGGCTTGCTAGAATGGGGTTTCCTTTCCTAACATTATTACTCATGTCCAACTTCTCTTCCTGCTTATGGTTTTTCTTTGTTTTTGCTTTATGTTTTGATAAATATTATGCAATTTCCACTCCAAAAAGAACAAATAGAACCTTAATACAGACAGGTCTATCATGCTTCCAACCCTACCAAAACAATGAAATGTTTTCTTTAATAGATTGGGAGCTACATATTACTAGTGACCTGCTATGGTATGGGATTTGAGTGAAAAAAAAAATGAAAGGAAAAGATTGTTACAATAATTCATATAAGGTTTAATAAATATTTCAACTAGATACTACTGGGAGAAATGGAGAAGAGAGAATAAATTCAAGAACTGTTGTTTTGATTTTTCTCTCATATTTGGGGATGGAACACATGGGTGCCCTACCATTGAGTTACATTCCCAGGCCTTCTTATTTTTTATTTTGAGACAAGATTTCACTAGATTGAGGAAACTGGCCTTGGACTTGCAATCCTCCTGCCTCAGCCTTCTGGAGTCCTTGGAACTACAGGAGTGCACCACCACGCCTAAGAACTATTTAGGTGATAAATTGGTAGAGGTTGAGGATTGATTCCAAGTGGCAGATTTCTATCTTGACATCTAAATGAATGGTGGTAGCAACAATCACAATAAATGACATGGGACACAAAGGGGAGGAGAGAAGGGAGAAGTTGGGAAACACTCAATTTCAAGTATCTATGAAAAAAATTAAATGGAAATACCCAGCAGCAAGTTGCATATAGAAATTAAAAGAGGTCTAAATTGGGAATAAAGATTTGGAAGCCAAGAGCAAGAGGATGATATTTAAAATCACTAAATACGTGAGATCACCTAAATGGATTATGTAGAAAAAGAGGAGCAGGGGGCTGAGGGAGAAGCACTTAGATGGGATGAAAGAAAGAGGAGCAGTGAAAAGAGGTTAAGAAAGGTCATCTTTCCTAACCTCAACCTGAATTCAGCACATCGCAGCTTATGATACAGGGTAAAATGGATCTGTGCATACCCATGCACATGAGCACACTCCTATGTGTAAGACTTTTATGAGAACAGAGAAAAATACTAAAGGATTTTTACCAGATTGTACACGTAAGTTATAGGATTGAGAAAGGAAAAGAAGGAATAGATAAAGTAGAGGAGAGAGGATAAAAAAAGAGTTTCCGGGCTGGGGATGTGGCTCAAGCGGTAGAGCGCTCTCCTGGCATGCGTGCGGCCCGGGTTCGATCCTCAGCACCACATACAAACAACGATGTTGTGTCCGCCAATAACTAAAAAATAAATATTAAAAAAAAATTCTCTCTCTCTCTCTCTCTCTCTAAAAAAAAAGAGTTTCCATTAATATTCTCATTTACATAAATTTCTGTATGTGTATATGTGTGTGCACATAAAGAAAGAAACAAAAAAAAGGATAATGCTAGATGTATGTCTACTGTCAAATTTTCCAGGATATGCTTGCAAGTTAAAAATAAAATAAAATAAAGATTAATGTACATAGTGGTCCTATTTCAATATAAAAGTTTTAAAATATGACAATAACTTCAGTAAATGGATGCACAAGAAGGGTGCAAAGTGTGGAAAGGCCCACACCAGTCAACTGAGTTCTTCAAGAGCATGTCATTTGCTGGGTGTGGTGGCACACTCCTGTAGCTCCAGTGACTCAGGAGGCTGAAGCAGGAGGATCACAAGTTCAAGCCCAGCCTCACCAAACTAGTGAGACATTGTCTCATAATTTAAAAAAAAAGGACTGGGCTGTAGCTCAGTGGTAAAGTACCCTTAAATTCAATTCCCCAAACTACTACTAATACTAATACTACTAATAAAAAATAATATGGCACGGGAAATGGAAGGAGCAGTGATGACTAGTGTTCTCCTATGCAACTTTATATTGTCTCCCTCGTAATAACTAGAACAAATTACTTTGCAATATAGAAAACATCAAATTAAAATGTTTTAAATCAGAGCAGTGGGTTGCTTGACATTCAGGTTCAGATGCAGCAGGTAGCTCAGAGAGGCACTTCATCTCCTCTCTAATGCCATGTGACTCGTTGCTGAGCCAGAGGCCAGCCAAAGGCAACTGTCTGGAAATCCCCACACCATGACCCTGCCTCCACTGACTCCTGGGAGGTTCATCAATCTTTTCTTCCAAAATTTTCAAATAGAGTTTATTTCCTGTAACGTCTTACATTTCTTTGTCATCTTAAATGTTCACTCCTCTTAGAGTTCTTTAATTTATATCAGAGAGGTCTAAATTATCTTCAGAAGAATAATTGAGTTATTCTGTTGTCATTGATCTCATGACAAAATTAACTTTTGTTAAGTTAATCATATCCTTTTCAACAATATAGATAAAAATATCTTCAAATGTCATGTTATGTGTTATTTTTTCAGTCTGTAATTCAGGTCATAGAAACGTAAAAGCTAAAAGACTGAGGACCATTTGACTGTAATATGATGATACATTAGAAATTAGAGGACATTCCTCAGTGATTTCCAGGATGAGGTTCACCAAAGAAAACACCACAAAAATAGCTACAGAATATTGCCATGGGGGACAGCATACCCATGTATTCCATGGTAAGCTGCTTGGACTGAGATCAAAAGCAAGACTAACAAATGATTTAGATGATATAATGGAGACAAACGAAACCTGCCTGAATACTTCACGATTTTCTCCTCTGCCATGAGTGACATTGTTTCTTCTGCTTACTATGTTAAAAAGAACAATTAACTCCTGGTAAAATTGGCCTTAATTAAAGATAAAAACAAACTTTTAGATTTCACATAGAACCCTAAAAAAATGTCCAAGAATTATTGCAGTCTCCTAGGATCACAACAGAAATTTTCCCCAGTAGAATATCATGCCAGTTTTTGATGTTCTGGTTTGTGCAGTGCTGGGTATTGAACCCAGGATCTTGTACATGTTAGACAAGTGCTCTACCACTGAGTTATACCCCTGGCACTGATGTTCTGGTTTTTTCCTAGCTGGGGAGATTGAAAAGATATACAGGTTAGGTTCCAGCTATTACCCATCCATTGTTAAAAAGACAAAATATATTAATTATGCTCATGGTTTGACAACATACAGTGGGTTACACAGTCACCAAGAGATGTAATAATTTGGCATAACTGAAAAAAATGCATTTTTAAAATAAATTTCTTTCTCCTGTGCAACACGGTTAACACTTTTTTTCTAATCAAAACGGGATATTTAGTATATTTTTATCTAAGGAAAAAGGACTTCACTGCCACCAACTTGAATCTTCCTTCTAGAGGGGATGTGAGTGGAAAACAAAGGGTGACTATGAGACACAAGAGCCTTCTGCCTGTGAGGCACCTGGGAGCACATCGCTTGTTGGAGGGTCTAGGTGAGGAAAGTGGGACTCTGGCAAACAGGACAAAGCAGTATGGAGATGGAAGACTATCAATCAAGATGGCTCCAGGCATATGACTGAGAGAGCCCAGGACTCCACAGGATGCTGAGGGTTGTACTGTTTTCCCTGGAGTTACTTTAATAAATAAGAAGGTATGGTCTGTAAGCTCTCAAAATTTCTGCTTGCATGCAGAAATTTTTGTCGATGTGTTTCCTGAAATTCCAGAACCCTTCCCCCTTCTTAACATACAAGGATACTTCTTGGTAGGATCATGGCCCACTCTGAATAGCCTCAGTTATAGAAATCTTCATCACACTGCAAATTCTTGAGTCTTGGATTTTTTTCTTCTTCTCCTCTTGCTTCAGTCATGCAGAAGTAAATGCAACATAAACAATGTAAAAATCAAGTCTTGCTAGTTAAGTATAAGAACACAGAGCAAAATATCTGAGAAAGGTTACACCTCTTTAAAGATGCAAATTGATAATGGAGCTCAATATCAAAACAACAGAGCGCTGTTAATTTTTAAAAAGGTGCAAATTGCTAATCTTACTTAAGGCTTTTTCTAAATTGCTTATTAAGAGTCCTAGCACACAAAAAATTAAACAAAAGAAACTCTTAAAATAAGGGGGAAAGGGCTAAACATGAGCTGCACTATAATCCTTTGCTTAGTTTTATTGCTGGTTTCAATAAAAGTTGCTAAAATTTGGGGACTTGGTATTATTTACTCCAGGGTCAGTCTAAAAGCCTCCACATTTGATTTATCAGTTATATATTGCTTCAACAGTGCTATATAACAACCACAAAACCTCAATGGTATACAACAATAATAATTTAGCTCACAAGTTTGGGGGTTCAGCTGATCTTAGCTAGCCTTAGATCATCTCATCTAACCTCCTTGATGCTTCTGCAGTTAGCCATGGATTGGCTAGGGGGCTCTGCTGATCTTAACTGAACTTGCTCACTTATCTGGGGTTAGTGATCTGTGGACTGAGGTGACTGGGTAATTGGTTTCTACCCATGTTTCACCCTTTATTAGCAGAGCCCAAGTAGGGTCTCATGGCCATGATAGAGGAGCAACTGTTAGAGGAGACTATGTAAGCATTTCTTCCAATCATCTGAAAGTACCACACACATTAACCTTTGTGTTTTAACCATCCTGAGAAGATGGTAGGACCTCCCTCAACCTTTCAAAGGTTGGATGTCAAGACTGAGAACACCTCACACACTATACAAGGGATTCACAAAGGGACTTCTGAGGGGAGCAGGGTAGACACAAGACAATCTGGAATGGCAAAACAGAAGAAAGTGGATAGGGCCAGGAGGGGATGGAGAAGGTATTATCATGTGGGTTAGGGTGTTCATACTTTCCTATGATGCCAAGAGCTCAGGAGATGCCCATGTGTTTCCTTGAGTATCTGATACATGATGGTGGGGAAGGGAAGACTCTAAATCCTATCAACAGTCTAATATCAAAATTGGAGTCAAGACTCTATTACAAATTCCATTGGCCAAAGAAAATTAGGTGGCCAAACTTAGAATCAAGGGCATAAAAAGTAATTCCAATGAAAGAAATTACAAAATAATATAGCAAAAGTTCATGGATTCAGGAAGGACACAGCATTGAGATAATTAATGCAATCCAATGATAAATCCAAAGAGTTAATGAGTTTTATGTGACAACCTCACAAAAGGAAAAAAGAAACTTGGAATCTAGTAATCTTCAAGTGGGTGAAGTTACATTCCATGTATGTATGATATATCAAAACACATTCTACTGTCATGCATAACTAAAAGGAACAAATCAAAAAGAAAAAAATACAATAATCTTCAATTAAATCTGACAATTGGGGATGGCTGGAGGGGAGAAGAAGAAAGGCTGGATCCCACATTTGATGTTTCTCATGTCTCAAGCCATGATGTTAAGTCCTACACAACTCAGTGTAATTGTCCATTAGAGAGTCCTCCTGAAAAAAAAACAAAGAATTCTAACCCGATCATAAATCTCCACGAAATTTATCAAAGTGTAATCTCTCCTTCCCCTATCCATTTTTTGAATTTAAGAAATATAAAACAATTTCAATATTTGCCCAGGTAAAGTTCAAGAAGAAGGGAGTATCTGCTGACCTCCAATATCCCCTTCAAGTCCCTCCCATATCAGTAATTTAACATAAATATAATACACTCTATGTTGGAAACCATTCAGAATTATTACTCCCCACTTTCCACAAACACCTAAAGTTCACCTTGTCTATAAGCTGAGTAGGTGAAGCTCTCTGTGCTTCCACCTCCACAACACCAGCACCGCAAGGCACACTGCACCCCATCATCTGCTTCTTTCAGATGCTGGACTGTGGAACCATTGATTCACCTCAGAAATATCAGGGCTGGACAGAATGTTAGCCAAACCCAGCAAAGGTAGAAAAACAGAATTTCATGGCTAGAATTTAGAATAATATTTCCAAAAGCTAAATAAAAACTTCCAATTTTAGAGTCTTTAGGAAAAAAATCCCACTTGAAAAGGATAATGACTCTTAGGAAATTCTAGAGAGAAAATATACCAATGAAAGCAAACCTATTCTAAGTGGCCCATTTCTTTCACCTCCCACATGGAATCAGTCACCAGTTCTGCCCATCTGATCTCTAAAGTATCCATCAAATCCATTCACTTTATCTATCTCCTCAATGTACACACAACCCAGATACTTATGTACCATCCATTCCCAAAGGTTTGTGGAATAAGCCCCTAACCCTATGACACAAAATAGATAACTACACAAAACTCTTTCCCTTTCTTCATTTCCTCTTCTGCCCAATTAAACCCTGCATCTTCCATATACATTTCCCTAGACCAACCACATTCATCAGGGCTCCATTCTTTTGTAAACCATCTCTGCCTGGAATGCCCCTCTGTGCCCAAACCATTTCCAACTAATGACAAGCCATTTTGCACAAATGCCTCATATGCTGTGAAGTTTTTCCCCACCTCTTTCAGACAGAGTTCATTGTCCTAGGCCTCTGCATGCTCAGAACATTTTCCATTTATTTCTACATAGCCCAAATCATAACTGTATCAATAACCTGTTCAACTCTTTGTTTCTGGTTAGAGTAGGAGCTCCTTGAGAGCAGGGACCATCTCGTTCTTCTTTGTCTCTGTCCCCATCTGGCTGTTTGTACAGTGCCTAGTACTTAGCAAGCACATAATACATGTCTGACCCATGAAGGAAGGAATGAGTCCATTGTTTCTTTCTGAAGATCTCTTCTTCCTTACACCAACAGAACGGTGGTCACTGGCACAGACTAAACCTAGATTCCCCCCATCAGTAGCAGTACCTACAAACTTCTGAGGAGTAGAACCTACAAGATAGTTAAAGGAGCACAACGAGAGACATATGGAGAAGTATCAGAGAAGTATTAAATAGGGAAGAACCAGAAGATGATTGAAAGGGGTTTTGATAGGTGAATGTAAAATAAAAAAGACAAGCAAAGCAAAGTGAGATCCGTGACAGTAAAGAGCTTCACCAAGAGGAGAGGGATGGAGAGGCACTATCACAGAGAAACATAGGGACAGGAGAAGGAGAAACCTAGGAAACTAACAAGAACAAATTAGAAGGAAAGTAGAAAGACTTATTCAAGTAATATAGTGTTAAAAAGTAAATAAAGTGAAAAATTTGTTTAATTCTACCCAAAACCATACAAAGGAAAACTTTTCACATAGTGAAACTTAAGGGGCTGGGGATGTGGCTCAAGCGGTAGTGCGCTCGCCTGGCATGCGTGCGGCCCGGGTTCGATCCTCAGCACCACATACCAACAAAGATGTTGTGTCCGCCGAGAACTAAAAATAAATATTAAAAATTCTCTCTCTCTCTCTCTCTCTCTCTCTCTCTCCTCTCTCACTCTCTCTCAAAAAAAAAAGAAACTTAAAACAAGTACAGAAAAGGTATTAAAAAGTTTTTCACTCCTGTTTAGATGGTATAAAATACTAAATCATACTCATAAGAAAACTCTCAGGGCAGAAAGGAAAATATAAATAAGCAAAGAGTGGATAAGGCACATAAAAATCTATTAATCAGTTTCTGAAACCATCCCAATGTTTTTAACATACTATTGTGTCCTGCAAGTTGTATACTAGGTTGACCAAAAGTCAAGCCCAGGAAAGAGAGAGTTCTACCTGGCAGCAAACCTCAAGTTCATTCAGTTTCTTGATTTAGAGATGTGACCAGAGATCCAAGGAGAACTCAAAAGAGGTTTGGCAGGGTCAGGAATCCAGCCTCCCATAGGTTGATGATCCTCCACAGCTGGCCTCTTCCTTCCTCCATACTTCCCATCGATTGTGTCCTTATACACATAGAGGGGTTTTCCAGCAACTGTTCCAAAGCCCCTGGGTAATGGAAATTTGAACTGTCAACTTGATTGGATTAAGAGATGCCTAAAATGAAGAGTCTTCTGGGAGTATCAATAAAGGTGTATCTAGGAATGATTGTCATGTGGGAGATCGAACTGAAGTGGAGACCCTCCCTAAGTGTGGGCAGCAGCATCCAATAGGTTGGAGGCTTGGATGGCATAAAATTTGGAAGAAAAATGAAGCAGCAGCAGATGCAAGCTCAATTCTTCTTGAATGAGTTCTTGATTGCTGCTGCAATCGCCTAAGGACATCAGACTCCAGCTCCTTCACTCTTCCAAAGCAGACACTGCCAGTGATTCTCCAGGGAATTTCCAGAATTCTTTGGTCCCATATTTTGGTGGCATTGTTGATGCCTCTTGTTCTGAGGCTTCAGCATCTTGGACTGCACAATTGCTGGTTCCTCTAGTTCTCCAGGCTGCAGAAAGCCATTGTGGGACTATACAGCTTCTGGTTGTGTAAGCCAATCTAATAAATCCTCTTTTAATAATCATAAACACCCTGTGATATCTGGGTCTCCTTGTCCCCCAGTGTCCTTATGTCACAGTCGTTAATTCTGGATTGCATTCACCAGTCTGCTAATAGTCCCCCCTACTAGACTACAAATTCCCCAGAGGTCAGAGCTTGTTCCTCCTCATCTCCATCCAACAAGATGCCCAGCATGAAGTGAGTGATAAGTGAATTAACTGAAAGAAGAGATGAATAAATAAATAACCAAATTATAAATACTGCTTAGTATTTAAGCCCAGCCCCTTGGGGGTTTGTGACAGTTCACTGGGCACTTAGCTACAATTTGAAATATTCACCACTAGATGGCACTATTTTAATGAGGGAATAAAGCCCTTACTCTGACATGTTTACTATCACATGCAGGTGTAGGCTTTAAGCAAAGAGCAAGTAGTAGTACTCCAAAAGTGAAAGTTCTAAATCTGTAATTTCTCTCAAGTTTCCATAATATCTAATGTTTTGTGGTCAATAATTTCTTTTTCTAGTAAATTATCTAAATTCTCGCTTTCCCTGGCCCTATGATTATGGCCATATGAATCACCATTAGAAAGTTGAATTTTTTCAATAAACCCAGAGTACTAACCTTACTAGGACTTGTCATTGTTATAGACATTTTCAACCTCACATACAGGGGCTCTAACACCACATCACCTGTGGACAGCCCTAGACAATAACCACATAGCAGGCATGTGTCCCATGGCATTTGTGAAGTCTATCAAAGTTTAGACTCCCAGGCCACTGTCACAACTGCTAATCAGAATGAGGCTTAATGGTGGTAACAGGCAGTCAGGAAGTGGATGGGACTCAACACAGTGTTGTCAGCCTCAAGGAGATGGGCAATCCATGACAAAATCGGATGGGAAGGCAGACGGGAACACGGAGGGCATTTCCCCCATGCTTTCCCTACCCACCTCAGTGTGGGCTGTTCCTAGGGCCCAGAGCATTGGATGCTCTCCATTTAGGCTCCTTGTTCTCATGAGAAGATAAAATATAAATCAATTAGCAATGTCACTGCATTTTAGACACACATTAACAAGATTATTAGTAAAAACTATACCTCTTACATTGGTTGTATTAATTTTAAATAAGCCTTATACAGGGCAATGATGTCTTTTTGTTTCTAGTAACTTCCTCACAGAGGACATAAGGGGCAGGATGACCTTGGGATTCTCCAGGTTCCTTCTACCAGTAGCTACTTGCATGTGGTTGCTTGTCATACCCAAGCAGCTCCCTTTTCTGTCTCCCCTATCCTTGCTCACACTGCTGTTCAGTACCCAGCACGGTTGAGTGCACAGTCCCTCACTCACCCAGCTGGAACTCTTGGAGAGCAAAGATTATGACTTTTGGAACTTTATACCCTTTTTATTGCCTAGCACAAAGCCCATTGAATAAAAATCAGAAGGAGGATGAAATAGCCTACCTTTGAGCTGAAACTCAGCAATTAACTCATCTTCTACAGAGGTGACAAGGCAGCTGAACATCTTAACCTATATTCGGGTCTGTGTCATCAAAGCCCAGCAATATTTAGTTCCAACCAAACAGCATCTCTTTTTCCTGTCATTGTGCCCCATGCCTTCCCTCCACCTCACTTTACCCTTCTGTTGATGACACCATGGCTCCCCCACTCATCCAAGCTCAAAACCTCACAGTAATTTTTGCCTCTTTCCCCTGTTTGCCCTGTCCTTGCTTTTATTCATCTCTCTTTTATCTCCACAGCCATTTTCTGGCCCTTGTCATCTTCTTGCTTTATAACTTTATAACCTTGATTCTGCCGCAGTCTCGGCTGGGCACAGAATCACGAGCCACCACACAGCTTTGTAGATTCAAACAGCAATTCTTTATTCCCGAACTCACACCGGCCTCCACACACGTTCTCTCGCAATCCCAGTTCTCCTGCCCCCCAATTCACCTACTCCACGAGGCTTATTTCCCAAAATGCTCTCTGAATCTCACGAGAGTTCAACAGGAGCTTAGACAGCAGGAACGCCCTAATTCCAGCAGCAATAATCCTCAACATCGAACTTCCCTAAAATCCAAGGTCTTAAACTGGGAACGCCTTAAACTTGTCTTAAACCGGGAACGCCCTAAACCCAAGGATTGGGATACTTCCTCAAACTGCAGGATACACCCTAATCCTGGATCCACCCTCGTCCTTGGGCAGGGTCACCTAACATGCAATGTCAACAGCGAAATTAACATGGGGTACGCTGGCAAGGAAATTTCCTACTTGGTAATGGCCCTCAGCATGATTCCAAGGTTTTTGGGAATGGAGAGCCTTTATTTACAGACTTTCTTATTTTCCTCAGAGTCTTTCACGATACAGGTGCTCTGTTTATTAATTTATCTCCTTGAGAATATAAGGTAGATGCTGTCAATAAAGCAATAAATAAGACAGGAGATAGACATACATATACACAGAAAGAGGGTAATGAATATCAGAACATTTTAAGGGAACATGAGAGACTGAGCTTGAACTAACCCATGCCTGTAAGCCTTCTCTTAAGTATCTTTCATTTAGAAAAAAAGATGTTTTCTGGTATTATAAAATGCACAATACTATGTGGAGTAGGACCTGAATTACTTTCACTCAACTATAAAACCAGTGAAAAGAAAATGAAATTGTCCAGATTTGGACATAGAAGAGATATTATGACAATTTAGTATTGAACTATGTTTATGTTTAGAGATGACAGAATATTCTATGCTCTGAACCTTCCCTGGCTTCCTGCCCAAACAAGAGACTTGCAAATCTGATTTATAATTTCAGAAATGATGGTAAAGGATCGATGCACAATGCCTTCCAGATTACATTTGCATTTTAATAGAAGATGTCAATGCCTCTGTCTCCAAGGGTGATAAATACTGGAACCTTCAGGTGCCCTGGCAGGTGACTCATGAGGGCTATTCCTTGCCACTGAATGACATCACACAGGCTTTACCCTTTCACAGGCAGGGATAACCCTAGTACTGTTGCGCCCATCAAAGGGTTTCAGGCCATGGAGTAACAATCTGGCCTGAGACCCTTGAGGAATGATTGTCAGGCATCTCAGAGACACAAAAATGCTGAAAAGCACAGGCTTTGGAGTCAGAAAGACCTGGTAATGGTTGTCATTGTCATTGCTGCTGCTGTGACTGCTGCTGTGTTCAGTATTCAGTATTTTCCTGCTATACCAATCCCAGCTCATGTCCAAGGTACCATGAGGTATCACCAGCACCTCCTGAAAGCTGACTCTGAGTTCTGGGTCACATCAGGCAGAGATGATATTCAGTGGCTGGAATATTTACTAGATAAGATATCTGAAGTTTCTCTAGTCATCTAGCTGCCCATATTCCTTCTAGGTCCTATGGCACCATCCCACAATCCACAGTTCATGTTTATTGGTTATTTATCACAAGTCAAGAGCTATGCTAGAATTTTATACACATGACCTCATCTATTCTTCACAGTGATCCTCTAGAGTAAAATGTATTAGTATCCCCATTTCAAAAGAAGGAAATAGAATTATAAAAGATACTCTTGCCTCAGGTCACATGGCCAGTATTTCTGGTTCTTTTTAGCCTCATTTCCTCCAACTTTGTACAAAGACATGTCCTATTTTGTTCCCAATTTCCATTTTTAAATTCTTACCTTGATAATAAACCATAGTCTATTAGTAAATTAATTCCTGACATTTAAATCATTTATTTAAGTGCTTGGGTACAAATCTATATCCATGAGCTAAACTTGGCCAGTATCCTTAGAAAGTAAAAAATACATATATTGATGGTATATCAAATAACTTGTAAATAAATAAGACCAAGGTTGTTGTTTTACATGTGAGAAAATTAAAGCCCACGTGTAAAACATGTCTTGCTCTAAGTGTTGTAGCAGGAGAGAAACTAGAATCTAGGGTACTTCTCTTCCCAAAGTGCTCAGCTCACCCAATGAGACTGACTCTGAACAGAATGAAATGGTTGTGTATTATGGGTTCTTCCTGTCAGATAGCATAGCATGGTGGTTAAGATCAGAGGCTCTGAAGTCAGAGCAAAGCAGCTTTCTCTAACTTCCATCACCATATGACCTTGGGCAGCCAGTGAGGTCTTAGAAGGACTTTAAAGGAGGAATTAGACTTCACCAGGCTGGGATGCAGGAAAGGGCATTCTGGACAGAGGAAACATTAGAGGCAGAATCATATAGGCATGAAATAGCATGGAGGACTCATGCAGAAGAGTAAGATATTGCTAGTGCATAAGAACCAAGGCACAGAGCAGAGGAATGAGGAAGCTGGAGGAGTAAGTAGAGGTCAATGATATGTCAAGGCTAAGGAGCTTTCCTTGATTCTCCAGCTGTCAAGGGACCAGCAACAGGTTTGAAGCAAGGTAAAGACAAGGTCAGAAGGATCTTCTGTATAGCTCTGTTGATCTAACTACAACTTCCCTCATGCTTCCAGCTGCCCGGAATAACCCAGAACCTCCTTTTCTTCAAGACAAATTCTTAAATTAATTTCAAGGTCCTGGCCATAACCCATCACCCTGGAAGTTTTGTCTGGCTGTGCCATTCCATGGTGCTCTTTCCCTTTGTCTGCATTCCCTCAGCAAGACCAGGACTCACTAGTTCCTACCCTGAAATAGTCTTCCAGACCTCCAGAGACAAATGTGGGATTTTTTTTTTCAGAGTAGGATCCCATACTCTTCTTTGGGATCCCTCCTAGTAGCCCACACCCAGCAACTGCTCTCTGCAGACAGCTCAAACAGGCCTCAGAGGGAACAGCTGCAGCTGCCAGAGAAGTAACAGATTGCTCATCCTGCACACGCTCCACGTGTTCAGAAAACAGAAATATTTCCTCTGAAATCCTGGGCTTCTCCAGAATGCAAGGGTTCCCAGGGAAATTTAGGTCACTTGGTCCTTGGTTCTCCAGAGGCCTTCTTTCCACTAGCAGAAACACAAGTGCCTGCTACCAGGGCAAAGCTATTCAATTAGCTCTCATTGAAGTTTCTTCTTTTCCCCACAGGTGTAAATTGGGTGCTTGGCATGTTGTTTTGAACTTGAGTCAACATAAAAAGATATTTATTTCCAGGCTGTCCCTGGCTCCAAAGTAGGAGGGGAAGACACACGTCCAAGGCCTACAAAGTTTACCCCATGTGCCCCAATTCTCTACCTGAGGGAAATCATGCAGAGGGAGGATTTTGCTAAGCAACTTCCAGGGCCCTTCATTCTTCCCAGGCCTGCACAGACGAGTGCAGCCAGCAGTAGCTGAGGTATTCTAAAAGCAGTTTCATCAACAGCATATGATTGTCATGCACCAAAGTAAATTTCTCTCAGGAATTAAAAAAAAAAGAGTAATTGCAAACTCAGAGTTACAGAAGCCTATGCTTTTCAAAAGAAGTTTGATCTAAGGATGCATCAAATCTTCTGGCATGACTTACCTACATCTGACAACAGAAACAGAGTTGTTTTCTCAGTTGCTATTCTAATCATTTTAGTTACATTCATATCATTGCTCTTCAGTGGCTCCCTGTTAACACACAGCATATAATTCATTTTGTGATCGGTCTCTGCCTCCCTGTCACCTCCCCCAGCTCTACCATATACCTCCTTCTGCTCCTGCCAAACTGATCTCATTGCATTCCCTCAAATGGACCATATTCTGTCTCACCGCTATTCCTTTTCTCATGCTGTTCCTTCTTCTTAAAATATAGTTCTAAATATACAACCCTATCCTCTCAATTTTCTGGTTAAATCCCATTCCTATGTCAATTTGTAGAGCCTCCAGTCCTCCTGGCACTGCATCAGGCATTAATATGTCAAACGTAAGTTAAGACACGACTCCAGAATCCAGTTCAGCAGTACCTTCTTCTGAATCCATCCTCACCCACTTCCTCTTTAGGAATCAAAGAAGATTCCTTCTGTACTTCCCTTTATTAGAGCTCTTATAAGGCTCCATTATAACCAGTTGTCTACTGATGGTGTCTCCTATCAGGCTGTGAGTTTGTTGACATCAGAAATAACGTCTTCCATTCCTGTCCCATCACCCTAAAGCCTAACACTGAGCATTTGTTCAATAAATGTTTATCAAATAAATGAAAAAACTAACGAATTTTACTGTCAGACTTTACACAACAATAGACCTTTATCTAGAGAAGTCATTATGCAGTTTAGAAAAACTCCTACACCTGTGTATTCATCTAATCAAGAAATAGAGCAATGATGTTGCAATGAACCAGATTGACTCAGTTCTGTCCTCATGGTATTTATGATGAACAGGAGGAAGAGCATACAGAGGAATGGAAGATCAGCAGAAGACAGGTCATAAGTGTCCTTGTACACAGACCACAGCTGGAAATTGGGACTTCTTCCAAAACACAATAAAGAGACATTGAAGAGGCTGGGGTTGTGGCTCAGCGGTAGAGCACTCGCCTAGCACATTCAAGGCCCTGGGTTCGATCCTCAGCACCACATATAAATAAAATAAAGATATTTTGTCCAACTACAACTAAAAAATAAATATTAAAAAAGACATTGAAGAATTTTAATCAGGAAATTACCTTATCAGATTTTGATTTAAGATCCCCTTTTCTGTTAAGTAGAAGACAGAGTGAATAATATTGGGGATAAAGTACATCGCTAAATTGCTTCTACTTTTTCTTGAGATAACTTCATTGTTTGTCTATTTAGCACAAAGATCAGTGAACATTTGTATAGAAGGGAAGACAATACATATTTGAAACTTCATGGTCTATATGGTCATTGCCACAATTATTCAACTTTGCCATTGTAGCACAAAATGACAGAATTAAAGCAGACAATACATAAATGAATGGATGTGGCTGTGTTTCAATGAAACTTTATTTATAAAAATAGATGTGAGGGGCTGGGTTATGGCTCAGCAGTAGAGCGCTTGCCTTGCACATGCAAGGCCCTGGGTTCAATCCTCAGAACCACATAAAAATAAATAAATAAAATAAAGTTAAAAAAAAATGATGGTGAGCTGGATTTGGCCCATAAACCACGATATGCTGACTCCTGCTGCAGAATTTTGTTTAAGTACTTTCTGTCTATTCCTATTCTGTTTATTAAGAATGGCTGTTATCTCTTATCAGATTCCTCTTCAGCATCTATTTAATCATATAATATTGTTTTCGTTGTGCTGAATGGTTCTTATCAGGTGTCTATGCTATAGATATGTTAGCCTTGTAGTTTTGAGTAAGTGGCCTCTGGTTACACTCGGATTGAAATCTGTTCCTCCATAAAGAACAAGAGAGGAAAAAACTAAGAGAGTTGATGACTTTTTTGAAAAATGTGAGGAAGGTAGATTAGAAGTGTCTAGTATAGCAGAGCATAGAAAAATTTAAATTTAAACACCTGCCATGTCAGGTGACACAGGTCACCTAACCAGGCTTAGGAATTAAAAGCAACATGTGGGTAAACCTCAACTAAAGGATGAGAGTTTGGATGGATAACAAGAGGACTGGTTAAAAATCAGTCAAAGAAACAATCCAGTGGCCACCTGTAGCTCTGGTCATGATAGAGTTATTCAGAAGACAGTGGAACAAAGTACTCAAGGAAAAAATATCAACCTACCTAGAAGTCCATAGCCAAGAAAAATACCATTTAAAAAAGAAGCCTTAAAAAAAAGAAATTCTGACACATGCTACAACATGGATGAATCCTGAGGATATTATAGTGAGTGGTTAATTATTAGCCATTTTAAGCCAATCACAAAAGGACAAATATTGTGTGAATTTACTTAGATGAGGTACCTACAGTAATCAACTTCATAGAGACAGAAAACCAAGTGGTAATAACCAGGGGCCAGAAGGACAAGGAGATGGAAAGTTACTGTTTAACGGGTATGGATTATCAAGTTTAGAAAGATGAAAACATTCTAGAGATATACAGTAGTGATGGTTGTACAACAGTGTGAATGTACTTAATGCTACTGAACTGTACACTTAAAATGATTAAATGGTATTTTACCACAACAAAAAAAAAGTTCATAATTTTTTTAAAAAAAGTAAGATTTGAGACTTCAGATCATTATGTTCAACTGTGAACTCTGGGAAGAATGCAAGAATCACTAAGGAAAATTCCAAATGGTAGACATACAGTTAACTGGTTAGAGACTCCAGGACTGAAAGAACAATTTAGTGGCCAGGCATAATACCTACTCCATCCAAGTAAAGACCTAGGTCTGATGTTTCCTGACCCCAGCTTAGCAGCAGAAGTTTCCCGGATAGGCTCATTCCTTCTACAAACAACGTGGAGGTGAGTCTGGTAGCACTGACAAGATAAAAGGGATAAATTAGGAGACCCAAGGAAACAAGCTCAACAGGAGAAAGACTATGCTTTTCCACTTAGAGATACCAGTTGACCCAGCATAGCATCAAGGAGGATCCCATCATAACCGTATAACAGCTTTCCTGTTCTTAGCCAGCAAATGGATCTTCCCCACCCCACCCCAAAAATAAAATAAAATAAACTTGAACTGGGAAATGCTTTTTCCCCCTATTTCGGAATCCATTACTCCATACACTCCAGGTAACCAGGAAGCTCTGCCACACCAAGCACCCAGTTCAGAAAGACTCTACATGCCCACAGGTGGAGACAACCTTCCCCTACCAGAGACACCCAGAGGATGTCCTACAGAAACTCTTCTGCCCCTTCAGGCAGCACTGGTGGGGACAGGGGAACCACAGCAGCAGAAAATAAACCAACAGTTCAAAAGAGCACCGTGACGCTGGAGAAGAGCTACATAGAAAGGTGGGTGACTGAGGGAACACACTGAGGTTCCACAGTAGCCAGACATGGAGAGACTCAGAGATTCTGATCATTGAAACACAGCAAGAGGGAATTCATCAGTTTTGAACCTCCCTGCACCCTACACTGCCAGCAGAGAAGTGATCCAAAGGGAGGGAAAGAGGGAGGCAAAGATGGAAAAATTGCCTTGGAGGTAGTGGGATAAGAGAAAAATCAGACTGAATTTAGCAGATTGAGAAGCTGCATTGCAGGTAGATGAGCAAGCAGCACCCCATTTCTCTTAGCTAGTGAATGGAGAGCTGTTTGGGAAAGCCATTTCATGAAGGCCATGCTTAAGCTTAAGATTTGGGAAATACAAAGTCCTGTACCTTCTTCTCCTCTGGAGATGCAGCAGATATGGTCGCAGGGGAATACCTTTGAAGCAAGCCATCTAAGCAATATATATGGTGAGATTGCCAGGGAGATCTACCCCGACTGAATCTACCCCGACGGGAAGGGGAGCCAGCAGAGTGGGAACACTCCAGAACATGGGAGCACAGTGCTTTCTCCGAGCATCAAGACCTTCCTGGGCATGCAATCCCATCACCCACACCTGGGAGGGTGCCCCTCACTGGTCCAAGGGCTCACCTCTGTGCAAGCAAAGACTCTCCAGTGCCTGGGCCCACAAGGGGGGCTTACAAAACCTCTTAAGAGTAAACAGACGGTAGGGTGAGGACCATGGTGATTGGCCTGGGCCATGTGACTGTGCAACGAGGGAACATCCACTCTGTGCTCCCAGAGAACACACTGATGCCCCGGTTGAACTGGTGTTAACGGAGCTGCAAAAGTTTACACCAGGGTTAGGGTGAAGACTGTGAAGGTGGGTTCTGGAGCCTGAGTCATAGGCAGGGTTTTTATTTCCTATTTTTTTTTCCTACTATTGGTTCTTGTTGTGAAGCAGGATGCTGAGCTAGACATGGGGGGAAAGTATAAGATGCTCCCAACACTCGTCGTGTTCCAAATATGCAAGTCCCTGAAAGAAGTCCCTCCACCACAAAACCTTGGCAAGGAGGAATTTTAGTATTTTTAATGCTACTATTTTTGTTTGTTTGTTTTTGTTTTGTTGGTAGTGTCTGATATGCTGGATTGTTTCAATTCCCCTCATTATTCCTTATTGCATAATTTTATACAAGTTTATGTGTTTGTTTAAATTAATTGAATTATTTTATTTTTTTCTCATTTTGTACTTCCCCTTCTGTTTTTTTCTTCCCCTTCTTATTTTTCTTCTTCTGTCTCCACTCTTTTTTCCTCTTCTTTTGCTTTTTCTCCTCTTTCACTTTTCTTTGTATGTTCTCGATAGCTTTAAATTAACTTTTCATTCTTTACTGCCTAAATTATCAGTCTATTCTGTATTATTACTCCCCCTTTCTTCTCTTTAGTTAACGGAGTTATAGAGAACATTTTTAATAAGTCACTATAATGTTTAACACACAGTTGGCCTTGGATCTGTCATTGTTACTGGTGTTTAGTCTCTACTCTCAAAGAGGTGTTGAGGATTGAACATAGCACTTTAAGCATATTGAGTTGGTGCTTTGACATTGAGATATGTTTGCAGTTTGGACCATATAGAGGGAAATCAACTCATTAAAAAGGCTGTAACATAACAATGGAAGAGATATCCCTCCCAGATATCATCATAGAAACACAGAAAACATGAGAAAACAAGGTAATAAGGCACTTCCAAAAATTCATACCTCTGCAATAACTGAATTCATAGATATCAAAGTGGAGGAAATGCTGAACAAAGAATTAAAAATGTTGATTATTAAAATGATCCATGAATTTAAAGAACAACTATGAAACAAACTAAGGAAGACAATGCTTAAGGATACAAAAGAACTTCTCTATAAAGAGATAGTGATTCTGAAAAAGAACCAAGCAGCAATATTGGATATGAAAGACTCAATAAGTCAAATAAAAAATTCAGTGGAGTATCTCACCAAGAGACTAGATCAAGCAGAATTAAAAAATATCAGGGCTTGAAGACAAAGTGGATGAAGTAGAACATTTACACAGTAACCAAGAAAGAAATCCAAAATTGAACAGAATATACAAAAACATTAAAAGACCAAATTTATGACTCACAGGTCTAAAGGAAGGAGTAGAGATATAAGCTAATCTCATTAAAAAAAAAAAAAAAAAGCTTATAGTAACAGAAATTTTCCCTAATCTTGGGAATGAGATGGACATGCAGGTACTAGAGGCATTTAGAAAAACAAATCGAAATGACCAGAAAAGAACATATTATAGTTAAAATATCAAAAACCCATAACACCATAAAAGAAAACCCATCAGAATAGCAGAAGATTTCTCAGAAGAAACTCTGAAGTCTAGGAGGGCATGAAATGAAATAACTAAAATAAAATAACTGCCAACCTAGATTATTATATCTAGCATATCTATCTTTCAGAATCAAAGGAGAAATAAAACCCTTCCAACATAAACATAAGCTAAAGCAATCCATGACTCCAAATCCAGCATTTCAGAAGATACTTAAAGGAATCCTATATACAGAGAAGATAAAAATAACCAAGAGAGCATAAGAAAGAATAAATCTCATTCCGAGAGTATAAATTAATTGTAGATTTTAGAAATGAATCAAACATTAGAAATAAAACAAAAAGACAGAAATACATACCTTTCTATAGTAACACACTGAATGTAAATGGTTTTAATTCTCCATTTAAAAGACATAGACTGGCAGATTGGATCAGAAATCAAGACCCAACTGTATGTTGTCTACAAAAAACATGCCTCACTGACAAAGACATTTACAGATGGAAAGTGAATCCAAAAGCAAGAAGGAGTAGCTATTACTATTTTAAACAAAGCAGACTTAAAGCAGAAATTAATCAGAAGAGATAATTAATCACTATATATTGATAAAAGGAAAAACCAACAAGAAGATATAACAATTATAAATATATATTCTATGATTATTGGTATACCCAAGTTCATAAAACAATACTACTCAATATAAAGGGATAGATAGGCCACAGTTTAATAGTGGGTGACTTCAATGCATCATTCTCACTAATACAAAGATCATTCAAAGAAAAATTAACAAAGATACTACAGATTATGCTATAGACTTAAAGTATACTTTAGATCAAATGAACTTAATAAACACTACAGAATATCCCATCCAGCAACTATTAAATACACATTTACAGCTGCTAAAGAATTTTCTCCAAAATAGATCATATATTAGGCTACAAAGCAAGTCTTAGCAACATACCAAAAAAAAATTGAAAAAGTTCCTTTCATCTTGTCAGATTGTAATTGAATTAAGTTAGGAGTCAACAGCAAGAAAAACTTCAGTAATGATACAAGAACAGAGATTGTGGGTCACTAAAATCAGGGGAGAAATAAAAACTTATTAGACTCAAATGGTAATATATAAAGAACATACCAGAAATTGTGGGATATAGGTAAGGCAGTTCTAAGAGGAAAATTTATAGGTACATATGCCTACATTTAAAAAAAATTCAGAAAGATCTAAAATAAATAACCTAATTATGTATCTCAAGGTTTTGAAAAAATTAAGCTTAAAACCAGTATAAGAAAAGAAATAATAATAACTATTGCAGCTGAAATTGATAAAATAGAGAATAAAAGAACAATACAAAGAATCAATGAAATAAAGACTATTCTTTGAAAAGATAAACAAGATTGATAAAACCTTAACCAAACTAACCAAAAGCAAGAGAAGACCCAAATTAATGAAATTAGAGATGAAAAAGGGATATCACCACAGACATCATTAAAACCCAGAAGATCATTTGGGACTATTTTGAAACCTTATACTCCAACAAATTGAGAAATCCAGAAGAAATGGAAAAATTTCTAGGCACATGTGCTACCAAAATTGAACCAAGAGGATATAGAAAACCTAAACAAGTCAATAAGACAGAAAGAGGCTTTGTAGCCTATCAATAAAAGAAATGCCCAGGCCCAGATGGATTCACAGATGAATTTTATAGGCCCTTTAAAGAAGAACGAACGGCAATGCTTTTCAAATGATTCCATGAAATAGAAAGGGATAGAATGCCACCAAACTCATTGTACAAATCCAGCATCATCTTGATTCCAAATCTGAATAAGGACACATAGGGGAAAGAAAATTACAGACCAATATCCTTGAGAAACAGATGCAAAAGTCCTTAATAAAACACCTACAAACCATATTTAACAATATATATTTTTAAAATAACACATGGTGATTGCCGCAGTCTGGCTGGGCACAAATCATGAGCCACTCAAGCAGGAACAAACTTTATTTCCGAACTCCACCAGCATACTCCCCCGGAACTCTCCAGAACGCCACCCACGCGGCTCCTTCAGGAACAGACCACACACCAACCAGAACTCCCACCACGGGAACTTCCAACCAACTCGAACTCTTCAGGATCCCCGCCAGAGCTCAACAGGAACTCAACGGGAACTCCTTGAGAACTCAGAAGTCATCATCTTAATGGCTCGCTGGCATCACCTCTCAACCACTACTTCTGGCAAAAATGTCATGCGTCATCCTGACTTGGCTGTGGCCCTTAACAGGTGATCAAGTTTTTTTTTTAACTCCATGAATTCAAGGATAGTTTAACATAATGCAAATCAATAAATATAGTATGCCACATCAATAGAAATCAAGGACAAAAACAACATTGTCATCTCAATAGATGCAGGGAAAAAAACCTTCAACAAAATTCAATACCCTTTCATGATAAAAGTCCTGAAGAAACTAGGAATAGAAGAAACTTACCTCAACATTATAAAGGCTATTTATGACAAATACAAAGCAAATGTGACACTGAATGGGAATAACTGAAAGCATTTCCACTAAAATCAGGATAGGACAAAGATATTCATTCTCCCCACTTCTATTCAACATAGTACTTGATATATTAAAGCAAGTAGTCAAGAGAAAGAAATAAAAGGGATACAAATAGTAAAATAAAAAATAAAATTATCTCTATTTGTGTATCATATAATTTTATATTTAAAAGATCCTAAAACCTGAACTAGAAGACTTCTAGATCTGATAAATAAATTTAGCAAAGGAACAGGCTATAAAATCATCATACAAAAATAAAGTTTTTCTATATAAATAATGAATACACCAAGAAAGAAATCAGGAAACCAGTTCCATTCACAATAGTTTTTTAAAAAAATATTTAGAAATAAATCTAATCAGAGGTGAAAGACCACTACAAAGAAAATTACAAATGCTGAAAAAAGAATTGAAGAAGACAGAAACACTTCCTATGTTCACAGATAAGCAGAATTAATATTTTTCTAAATGGCCATACTACCAAAGGCAAACTATAGACTCAGTGCAATCCCCATAAAAACATCAATGGCATTCTTCACAGAACTATTTTAAAAATTCTAGAATCTATATGGAAGAACAAAAGACTATTAAAAACCAAAGTGATCCTGAGGAAAAAGAGGAATACTGGAGGCATCATAATATCTGACTTCAAATTATACTACACAGTCAGGGTAACAAAACCATCAGGGTACTATTATAATAATAGACACATAGACCAATGGAATAACAGACTCATAGAAAGAGACAAACCCACACAACTACGGCCATCTAATTCTTGACAAAGATACCAAAAACACATTGGAGAAAAGACATCCTTTTTAACAAATTATGCTGGGAAAGTGGACATCCAGATGTAAAAGAATGAAATTAGATCCTTATCTGTTGGGGATACAAATCAAGTCAAGATGGCGCCTGGCACTTTGCCAGGAGGAGTGGTTTGTGAAGCAACGCCAGCGAGCCATTAAGATGGTGAGGATTCCTTATTGGTTGACTGCTGTATCTAGATGATGTTAATTAAGTTAAGCTGGGTGTAATCAGTTAAGTATATATACCTCTGCTGTCCGGAGGAGTGGCTCCTGCTACCTCGGGTGCCCACTACTTTGAGTTCTCGCTCAGTTCCTGCTGAGTTCACTCACAATAAAGTAGTTCCCGCTTCAACCTTCAAGTTGCTTGTCACCTCTCGGTTATTTAGCCCAGCCAGACTACGGCACTTATCTCTCACCTTGCACAAAAGTCACTCCAAAGTAGATCAAAGACCTAGGCATAAAACTTTGCAAGAGCTAGAAAATATATCAGGGAAACACCTTAACACAGAGGCCCAGGAATGACTTTCTTGCTTAGGACTCCTATAGCTCATAAAATAACACCAAGAATCAATAAATGGGTGATAGCACATTTAAAAGCTCCTGTACAATAAAGGAAACAACTGGATGAAGATACAACTTACAGAATGGGAGAAAAAGTTTGCCAGATAATTTTCCAACAAAAGGTTAATATCCAGAATATATAAAGAACTCAACACCAAAAAATAATTCTGTTCAATAAATGGTCAAATGAATTGAATAGACACTTTAAAAAAAAGAAGTACAAATGGCCAACAATGATGTGAAAAAGATGTTCAACATCTTTAACCATCAGGAAAATACAAATGAAAACTTCACTAAAATTCTACCTCATTCCAATCAGACTGTCAATTATCAAGAATACAAGTATCAAATGCTGGTGAGGATGCTGGGGAAAAGGAACTCATATGGGAATATAAATTTGTACAGCCACTATGGAAATCAGTATGGAGATTCCTTAAAAAGCTAAAAATAGAACTGCTATGTGACCCATCTATACCACTTCTCAAAATGTATCAAAAAAAATTAAAGCCAGTGTACTTCAGTGATATATACATACCCATATTGATCACAGCACAAGTCACAAAAGCCAAGTTATAGAATCGGCCTAGATGTCTATCAACAAATAACTGATAAAGAAAATGTGGTATATATTCACAATAGAGTTTTATTCAGATATTAAAAAAAGAACAAAATTATGTCATTTCAGGAAAAGGGATGGAATTGAAAAGCATGATGTTAATCAAAATAATCCAGATTCAGAACCACAACTATCAAAAGTTTTTTTTTTTTTCCCATATGTAGAAGCTAGAAGGAAAAAAGAAACAGGTCATCATGAAAGCAGAAGGAAGACTATTAGGGTAGAAGAAGAGGATTCAGAGAAGGGAAGAGGGAGGGGAGGGGAAGTATTGGGAAGTGCAATTGATAAAATTATATTATGCATGTGTGAATTTGCCACAAGGAAATCCACTACTTTGTACAATTAATATGCACCAATAAAAAATGTGGAGTTCAGGAATATTAAGATATACTGGAATTCACAAAACAGAACAGCAAGGAAGAGAGCTCTGGAAAGAGAATATGAACTCTGAAGATCTGGAAAGAGTCCTATTTGAGTATCAGCTGAATACTAATCAGCATAACCCAAGACAGAGGAAACAACCCCTCATAGGAATTAGAAGGAACAACACTTGGGACTCACACAGGGGCAGATATAGTTCCTACTTCCATCAGCCTGAGTGATAAACCTAATAATTCACAGACCATCGGGTAGTCTATTGAGAAGACTTTTGCCTCTTCAACAGGAAAAGCATGCACCTGAATCAGCATTGCTTTGGTCATACCCAAGTACCAGATTGAAAGCAAGACACAATATATATTACAGGAAAACAAAAGTATTTGACAAACTGAAATAAAATAAAATAAAATCACTAATTCTGGCATCAAATCAGAAATTATTAGACATTCAAAGAGGAAGAAAAATTCTACCCAGAATGAGCCAAAATAGTCTATCAAAACAATCCAAGAAATGACCCAGAAGATAAAACTGGTAAAAAAAAAAAGACATTAACATAGCTATTATAACTATAATTCGTATGTTCATGTGGCTAGAAGAAAAATTTAGCATGTTAACTAGACATTTAGAAGATTAAAAAATATCAGACTTCTAAAAATGAAAACTATAATCTCTGAGATTAAAAAATATATTGGATGGGATAAAAGCATATTAGACTTTACAGAAAAAAAATGAACTTGAAAATACACAATAGAAGTTTACAACATAAAACATCAAAAGGAAAAAAGAATTCCAACTGGCTGAATTTATATGTAATCTTAAAGTAACTAAAGAAAGTGGGAGATAGGGACAGAAAAAAATACTTGAAAACATATTACTGAACATTGTCTAAACTGATGAAACTAAATCCAAAGATCAAAGAAACTTGATGAACTCCTAGAATCATGAATAAAATTATACCAAATACAACAAAATCAAACTCTTTAAAACTGGTAATGAAAAGAAAATCTTAAAAGCAATCAGAAAAAAAAGACAAATTACATAAGCAATCATAAACTTGACAATAGGCTTATCAGAAACAATACAAGCAAGATGATGGAGAAAATTTTTATAAAATCTTTTTCAAACTAACATCTTATTTGAAAATCTATGGTTAGCAAAACCATTATTTTTTCAGAAAAGAGTACTACAAAGTCCTACATTTATAACACTTTCTCATCACAAAGGTCATCAATAGAGAGAATAAAGTTTTTTTATCTTTCTCTGTATTTTATTTTATTTATTTTTTAATTTTTAATTTATATGACAGCAGAATGCATTATAATTTTTATTATACATATGGAGCACAATTTTTCATATCTGGTTGTATACAAAGTATATTCACACCAATTCATGTCTTCATACATGTACTTTGGATAATAATGATCACCACATTCCACCATTATTAATAACCCCATGCCCCCTCCCTTCCCTTTCCACCTCTCTGCCCTATCTAGAGTCCATCTATTCCTCCCATGCTCCCTCTCCCTATCCCACTATGAATCAGCCTCCTTATATCAGAGAAAACATTTGGCATTTGTTTTTCTAGTATTGGCTAACTTCACTTAGCATTATCTCCTCCAACTCCATCTATTTACCTGCAAATGCCATGATTTTATTCTCTTTTATTGCTGAGTAAAATTCCATTGTGTATATATATCACATTTTTTTTATCCATTCATCCACTGAAGGGCATCTAGGTGGGTTCCACAGTTTAGTGAATTATGCTGCTATAAACATTGATGTGGCTGTGTCCCTTTAGTATGCTGTTTTTAAGTCCTTTGGGTATAGACCAAGGAGAGGGATAGCTTGGTCAAATGGTGGTTCCATTCCCAATTTTCCAAGAAATCTCCATACTTGCTTTCCATAGTGGTTGCACCAATTTTCAGTCCCACCAGCAATGTATGAGTGTATCTTTTCCCCACATCCTCGCCAACACTTACTGTTGTTTGTATTCATAATGGCTGCCATTTTGACTAGAGTGAGATGAAGATGTTTTAATAAATGAAAAAGTTCAAGTTAGTAGATTATAGTGTAAAGCCTAAAATTCCATGCTTGCTCTAATACCTTTGAACCTCACAGGACCCCAAAGTATTAAGCTTCTCTACTTTACTCATATATGTCCCTCACCCAGCAAGAAAAATTTCCCACCTGGATGGTGGGTCCACCTGCATTCCACTATTCTTTGCTTAATGGGGTTCACTTCCCTGCCACTACAAAATTACTCAAGCCAATCATGTTCTTCCACAGAATCTCACACCTTATCTTCTTAGAAAGTCAGAACAGCCCCTAATTGTTCAATTTGCTCCCAAGTACAACCCCCAAGTGCCTTGCGAGGTCCACTTTCCCAGGGCTCTAAGTATATTGACTAATAATCTGCTGTCAATTTTATCTGTTCAATATTAGATACTGTATGTTTTTTTAAATATTTTTTAGTTGTCAATGGGTCTTTATTTATTTATGTGCTGCTGAGAATCAAACCCAGTGCTTCACACATGCTAGGCAAGTGTGCTACCACTGAGCCAGAACCCCAGCCCCAAGATATCCTATGTTTATCCAGCATATGCTGTTTAGAGTGGGGAACACTTACCTCAATGACAAATAGGTGATGATCAGATCAGGACACCAGTATAAGTGGTATTTGTAATCAAATTAGGCTAACATTAAATTTGTGTCCAAGTTCAGTGAGTGTTTTCTTTGATCAGTGTATACAAAGTCTTGATCTATAAGAAACTGCAGATGGTAAAGTGTTTCTATTGGTTTCTCTTATAATGTCAGAATTTTTTATTCATATTTTAATAATATTGAACAGTATTTAACATTATTCCCAATTATAAATATAAAAACACTCAATTTTTCTATAATCAATATGTAAGAGCATGACACATTTGCTGGTAACTTGCTGTACCTTCACTTATCATTTATATTCACTCGTACAAATTACTATTAGCCCATTATAGGAGCATGAATTTTTATTATAGAAAATTTTAGAATGTTGTTCAAGTATACACATGCATGATTGAACTTTTTTATTAGCTAATTATAGCTCTACATAATATTTGGGTTCATTTTGACATAATTATATAAACAGGAAATACAATTTGCTCCAATTTAGTCCCTAGTACTCTCCCTTTCCCTCCTCTCCTGCCTTGCCCTGTTCCGTTTTCTCTACTCTACTGATCTTTCTTCTATTTATTAATAGTTTCATTTTTAAAAAATTAGTGCAGTATGAATATACATAAAGGAGAAATTCACTACAGTACATTAATATATGTACATAGGAAAGTTTGACCACATTCATTCCACCATTGTCTCCTTTTCCCACCCCTCCTACCTCCCCCCTCATCCCCCTTCTTGTACTCCACTGGTCTGTTTTCATGGGATTCCCCTGACCACCCCCTGACCTTTTTCTTTTTTGTTTTTTGTTTTTGGTCTAGCTTTCACATGTGAGAGAAAATAGTGAATCCTTGACTTTCTGGGTCTGGTTTACTTCACTTAGCATTATGTTCTCCAGTTCTATTCTTTTACTGGCAAATGCCATGATTTCATTCTTTTTGTTGTTGTTGTTCTTTTTAGGTTTGCATGACAGTACAGTATATTTTGACATATTATACATACATGGAGTATAACTTATTCTAATTAGGTTGTGGTTGCACGTGATGTGGAGTTACACTGGTTGTGTATTGATATATGAACATAGCAAAATTATGTCTGCTTCATTCTACTGTCTTTCCTATTCCCATCCCCCCTCCCTTCCCTTCATTCATCTTTCTCTACATTATTTATGGCTGAGTAATACTCCATTGTTTATACATATACATTTTCTTTATCCATTCATCTATTAACAGGCACCTAGGCTGGTTCCATAGCTTGGCTATTGTTAGTTGTGCTGCTATAAACATGGATGTGGATGCATCACAGTAGTATGCCAATTTTAAATCTTTTGGATATACACCAAGGAGTGGAATAGTTGGGTCATATGGTGGTTCCAGTTTTTTTGAGGAATCTCTATACTGCTTTCTGGAGTGGTTGTATTACTCTGCAGTCTCATCTACAGTGTATGAGTGTACCTTTTCTCCACATCCTTGCCAATATTTATTATTGTTTGTATTCTTGAAACTCACATGCTTGAACTTTTAAAAGACCAATGTAGAACCACAACCTTACTAATCAATGAAACATTTAAACAAATTTCAAATATATGAACCAACATAATGGTAGATTTCTTCTAAGTCTACACAAATTTGGGCAAATTTGGCATCACAGGTTAATGCAATGATAGTCTCTAATATGCTGAATTTGGTATGACAGATTCAAATAAGCATAATTGTATTATAGTTTTTCTTAAATAGAAAAAATTCCTTTTATTCTCCAATAGGATAAATATCCTTTCCCCTTATTATCAGGATTTGATTATTTGTTTTGCTATTACTAGAGTACTACTGTAAACATTCTTGTTTTTAACCTCCTGGTATGCATTTATAAGAGTTTCTTCTGGGATATAAACTGAAACATGGAATTAATGAGTTATACGCTATGTGAATGTTCAACTTTATAATATCAATGGTTTTCCAGTTACCTATAACAAAAATATGGATGAATCTTAGAAATATAGCATTAATTTTTTTTAAGTTCAAATATATTTTATACAGTTTTTTGCTTCTTCTATAAAGCTAAAAATAACTAACACTGAACAATATTATTTTAGGAAGGTAGATAGGTGGCAGGTAGGTAGACAGACAGACATTTTTTTTAAAAAACAGAAGATTTGGGATAGGTAAATTCAAGTAGGGAAGACTGCGGACCAGGAAAAGGAGGGCCATATTCACTAAAGCTTTCATTTCCATGTTGAGTTGTAGGTATATGGTTGTTTATTTTAATAATCCATTTAAAAAGTCAAGGCTGGACCAATGATGAGAAAATGACATGAAACAAGGATCTGGGAATCAAAATAATAAATAAAATCCAAATCTAAATCAAGACAATCCAAATCTAAATCAACCTAAAACCTAGTAAAATGTGAAAAAAATGCTCAGACCTTGACTAACAAGGAATCAAGCTCTTCTCTGTCACTGCTTTTGTTAGTGCAACTTCTTACACACAAGATGGAGATGACCAGATTATAAAGGAGATATTTCAAATTAATGGGGCAAGGATGGATTAGAAAATAAACAGAAATAGGACATTTAGCTAGCTAATGACCAAGGGAGGGAGAGGAAAGACAAAAACATGAAGGGAGAGACAGAGGGTGCATCACTATATTACTTCTTAGCCCAATAGAACTTTTAGAGTATAAAAATAAAACCTATGAATTTATTAGAATAAACATGGGCCAACTTATTTATAGTCTTGAAATTAGAAAGACCTTTTTAAAACAGGACATATAACCTGGGATTTTTTTAAATGATCAATTATCTAGATAGAAATTCATTAATGAGGTAAAAAGACAAAATACCTGCAAAAATATGTTCAACATAGATGCAAAAAGTTGATTCTCATCAGGTATGGTGGCACACTCCTGTAATCTCAGCAGCTCAGGAAGCTGAGGCAAGAGGATCACAAGTTCAAAGGCAGCCTCAGCAATGGCAAGGTGCTAAGCAACTCAGTGAGACTCTGTCCCTCAAATAATAAAAAAAATAGGGCTAGGGATGTGGCTCAGTGGTGGAGTGCCCCTGAGTTCAATCCCTGGTAATCTGCCCCACCCCCAAAAAATTACAGACACTATAAACAGTTTTTGGCATTAGCATATGAAAAAAACTCAAAATTCTTGTTAGAACTTCCATTCTTGGTAGAAAAACAAATTTTCATAATTTTTGGATAAAAAATTGATTATGTCTTTTATAAGACAGGAAATAATCTAAATGTCTACTAACAAGAACCAGTTAATATACTCTAGTGTATTAATACAATGGCATGCCATACAGTCAACAAAAATAATGAGGTTTGCCTGTATGTATTTAATATATATTTACATTTTAAAAACTATGATCCTATTTATGTAAATTAAAACTGTACATATATATTACAAAGTACATATACACATATACATATGTTCATATTTGTGCTATTTTTATTTCTAAACATACAGATGTATCCATAAACACTTTTCCTCAGAAAATATATACAAAAGTGGAGATATGATAGGGTGGAGATATTTTACTTTTTATTTTATAAATGTACTGTGTGTATAGATAATATGTTTGTTTTATATATGTGTTGTATATATGTATATATGTAAATGAAGGTTTAAGTAGATTATAATATGGAAGGTATTTGGCACAAAGTAGAAATACTCATAAATATGAATGCTATTGTCCCTAAACATTCAGAGTTAATAATTCTTCTCTGGACCTACTACTCCCCATTTTCATTTAAGTTCACAACATTGGTTCTTCATAGATGTAAAGAATAATTTAAGACCTTAACATGGAAAATTCCTTAATGCCTGCAGTTTCCAGATGAGAAAGAATAACTCAGGATCTTAAGATGGGAAATTCCTAGATAGAAGTAAAAACAATTAAATCATCATTCTAACTTTTTTCTTTAAAGTTATAAAATCTTAAATTTGATACTCTTAAGCATTTAAAATTTTCCTATAATTCCTAAGCCCTGGCAACATTAGTGTGTGGACTGTTTCCAACTGGCTTCCTTTCATTCCCAGATTGTCTTGTATTAAAAAAGAAAGCTCAGGGGAAATCTTTTGATGATCAGAAACTGAAATTTTAACACAAAAGGGCACATATTTTACTGATTTTTCTATATTAGAATTGTTCACTCCTCAAAAGAGAAATGGGGTTTAATATCATAGCTAATATCATAAAGTATTTTTTAAAACAATAAACAAGAATGATCATATCTCAGGAAACACTGCCATTCTGCACTTACTACAAATGGCCGTGTCTCATCTAGGCTTTCAGCAGTGTCATGCCTGGACCCGCCTTCCTCCTTACGCTGAGCTGTCAGTGCCAGCATCTGACCAAACTCTAAGTCAGAACCAACCTCCAAGAGCTCACATCATTTCTTTGTTGCCTCTGTCTATAGTTCTTTACCGCCAGCCACTTGGTATTTGCATGTTGCTAAACAGCTGCCGTGTTGTTTCCCTGGAGATATTCCTGTACATCCTTACCTATTTCACAAGGCTGTTGGAAAGCTTAATTAATTAATGTTTCCTGAATGCCTTGAGGTTTGCAGATGAAAAGTGCTAGGTAGAAGTGCAGAGAGCCCTATACAATCTCCAGTTTTATCCCTGAGATTGAAGCATCTCACCTGGTCTTGATTCCTAGCACACAGGGAATATCCAGTCCCCTTATCTTGTTCAGGACTCTAGATCATGGTGAGGTTTTTGCCCAGGTCATCATTTCACCTTCTGAGAAGTGACAAATCATTCAAAAAGTCACACAAGGCTACAGGCCAAGACCACATTCTTCTCCTTCAGCTATAGTCTGGATATGTATAATATAGAATGTCTTTTCTCATAGTAGACCATATAATAACCCTGTCAGATTCTAGAATGGACCTAAAGTTGTTTCAGTGGTTTAAGAGGTGTTTTTTGTTTGTATATGGGGGTGTTTTGTTTGTTTGGGGGGAGGCATTTGTTTTCAAGAGATATTTTTAAATATCAAGGTTTTCAGAACAAAAGAGATAAAGAGACATTTCAAAGAATGAGAAACCTAAAAGGCCAAAACTCATCAAAGTGTATCCAACATCACTAGAAAACTATGAAATATAAATTAAAATACAATTTTATACCTGTCCTATTGGCTGGCCATGTCTTACCATTCTGAATGCTAACAAGGATGCAGAGCCAAGAGAAAAGTCAAAAACTGTCAATGGACACACAATTCCTGGAGAAGCAATCTAGCAAGGTCAATAGCATGTAGCCATCCTGTGGGCCACAAATTCCATTTCTTATAAAGAAACTCTTATACAAGTATGTTATGGTTTGGATGGGAGCTGTCCCCCAAAACTCACGTGTGAGACAATGCAAGAAGGTTCAGAGGAGAAATGATTGGGTTCTTGTTGGGAGTCACCCCAGCTCCAAAGACTAACTTCCCCATCCCCTGAGAAGAGCCATCCAATGGTGAGCCCTGCTGGCTCACATGATCCTTACCCACCAATCAGAGTAGCCCTGCTGACTCACATGATCCCTACCCACAAATCAGAAAGCACCCCATGCCAACTGTCAAACCATTAAACAGTTAAACTGTCATAACTGTCAAACCACCCCCGGCTCTATAAATATGCAGAGCTATTCCTCAATAAAGGGAATTTTCTCTGATGGCAAGCCTTGATCATTCTTTCAGTTCTAAGAGTCTTAACTCAACCAGTGAATTAATCCCCTGATAGGGATTAACTGAGTGGTAACTGAAGTGGTAGGGTGTGGCTGGAGGAGGAAGGAATTGAGGCATGGCTTTGGCGTATATTTTGTATCTGGAAAGTGGAGACCTCTCTCTGCTTTCTGATCACCATGTGAGCTGCTTTCCTCAGCCACACTCTTCCACCATGATGTTCTGCCTCACCTTGAGCCCCAAGGAAGGAAGCTGGCCTTCGATGAACTAACACCTCTGAAACTATGAGCCCTCAAATAAACTTTTCCTCCTTTAAAAATTGTTCTGGTCATATCTTTTAGTCACAGAAGCGAAAAAGCTGACAAAAGCAAGGTACGTTGAACAAAGTTTGAAATATTGATAGCAGATTCATTTTTAACTGCAAAAATAGAAATTATCTAAATGTTCATCAGTAGTAGAAGAGAAAATAAGTTATGTATATAATCAAATGCTTTAGAGCAGTGAAAATTAATGGACAGGAGCTATTGAACCAATATGGAACTATTTCACAAACACAATATTGAATGGAAAAAAACGTTACCATATAAGACATAAAGATGATGATGCTTGTGTTCAGATAAAAATGTAAAATGGTACCATATTGTTCAGGTCTTCAAACATATGGAATAAAACTTAGAGAAAATGTGAAACTCCAAATTCAGAAGAAGAGCATTGAAAAAGAACAAATGAAGGCTGCATGAGTAGTAGGTAGACAAGGATGATTATATTATCATTTGTACCTTTTTATCTTTATACCTTTATGTGCCTAAAATATTTATAAATGAAAAACTCTTCACGCCCACTGTAACAAATGTAACGCTGGTGCAGGATGTTGGGGTGGAGGAGTCTGTCATCTGTGAGGTCAGGGAGTATACAGAAACTGCGTTTTCCATGCGTTTTGCTATGCACATAAAACCATGCTAAGAATAACTTTTATTAATTAATAAAAGAAAAAACTATTCCCCTTCATGCTTTATATGACCAATATTTTTCATCATAATATCATATTTAAGGAACAGCAACAGGCAAATCAATACCTGAGCAGAGCTTCCTTTTTGAAGCTCACTCATCTCCCTAAATTCTTAAATAGCTGGCATTTATCAATATGTTAACAACTTTTTGAAAGAAATAAGTAAAAATTATTTAGAAAGCCAACTAGCTGCTGCCCAAGTCACACTGCCTGCCTTCCAAAGTATTCACATCATACCTTCCAGCTCCAGTCACACTGCCCCCGCTGAAAAGCACTGCTTTTTTTTTTTTTTTAAAGAGAGAGAGAGAGGAAGAATTTTTTTAATATTTATTTTTTAGTTTTCGGCAGACACAACATCTTTGTATGTGGTGTTGAGGATTGAACCTGGGCCACATGCACGCCAGGTGAGCGCACTACCGCTTGAGTCACATCCCCAGCCCAAAGCTTTTTTTTTTTTTCTCCTCTAGGACTAGAGCATTGGCAAATTTGGCAAATTCATTTGCTCATGATGGTGAGACTGGGCTATTTAGAGGCATTAACTATCAAGCAGATAATTCTTCAGATGAATCCATAAAAAACTGCAAGAGGATTTCTGTATCCAAAATAAAAACACAGAAATGACATCCTACACACATTAGTTGTGTTAAGTTTCACCAGTTACCATTTGCTTCCACTTTCTGATCATTATTTTCCAGAGTAACTTTAGGAATTAGGCAGAATTTGAGAAAACAGGAAAAGTGCTCAATTTGGGGAAGATAAGACAATACATAAAATAATTAGAGAATAATTAATTGCACTTATTTTATATAATTATCTACTATAGTTGGTAAGCTTTAGACTTGAAAGGAGTCAGATACAGGGATAATGATGAGACTGTCAAAATAACTTGAAAGAAGGGCTTTCTAAGTTCTAGTGTTGTGGAAGCAGAGGAAAAAATTTTTATTTTATAAATACATTATAGCAAGAAAATCAGTTGTCTTTTTTAATTTTCTGAAGCTATAACATAATGCCTGAAGCTGGGTAACTTACAAAGGCAAGAGGTTCACAAAGCTCAGTTCTGGAAGCTAAGAAGTTCAAGATTGGCTGGCTGCATCTGGTTAGGGCCTCATGCTCTACTTCAATTCATGGCAGAAAGCAAAGGGCAAACAGATGTATGCAGAACAGACAAAGCACAACAGGTAATCTTGCTTTATAAAACCAACTCTCATGCAGTATCCAATTCAGTCCTATGAGAGTGAGAATTCACTCCCACAATGTGGCATCAATCTGTGCATGAGGGCTTTGCCCCCAAGACCCATCCCTTTAAAACAATTTATTAGCGCTCACCAAATAATCACGGATGATCTTCCATTCCAGATGCCCTGGTAGTTAGTTAACTCAGATATGTTCTAGCCAGTATGATATGGGTAGAAATCATGGGCTAGGGTTGTGGCTCAGTGATAGAGTGCTCGCCTAAGCATGCACAAGGCACTGAGTTCAATCCTCAGCATCACATAAATGTAAAATAAAGATATTGGGTCCACAAAAAGGTTAAGAATAATTTTTTTTTTTAAAAAAGATATGGGTAGAAATCGTATAAGTTGCTTCCATACTTGGAAGTGCAATAATAATAATAACAACAACAACATGATGGTGCTTTGTAATTACTCATGAAATATAAAAAATATCTCCTGGCTTACACACACATACACACACACACACACACACACACATACTCACACACAAAGAGCTATTACCATTAGTTTCAGATGAAGAGTCTCATTCACAGCAAGGTGAGGCAAGGTGATCATTCTCTAGGTAAGAAGATGTTTCTTAATCACGTGTCTTTCATTTCTGTGCCTATTTGTTGAATGAAGTAACTAACCTTTGTGTACAAATCAGGCTCAAACTACACACAAACAGGCAATTCTTGTAAACAATAGAAGTAGATGGAAAAATAATTTAAAATGCTAGCAACCATGTCACTTTTTCATAGTCCATGGTATTTTATGGTTTTCCTCCCCCTAGTAGTATTTCAGTTAGCAACCAATGTCAGCTTAGTTGTTTCAAGTGACAGGGCATAATTTCTCTTTTTCTCTTGTGATCCCAAACCATTTTCTTTTGGGGATGTAGGGGGCACAGGGGATTGAACTTAGGGGCACTCGATCTCTGAGCCACATCCCCAGCCCTATTTTATATTTTATTTAGAGACAGGGTCTCACTGAGTTGCTTGGTGCCTCATTTTTGATGAGGCTGGCTTTGAATTCATGATCCTCCTGCCACTGGGATTATGTGTGCCACCATGCCTAGCCCCAAACCATTCTATTTTTTTTTTCATTCAGTGACACCTTCAAATAGATCCGAACCAGTCACAACACTCCAACCCCATCCTTGGCAATTCTGGGACAATGCCTTCTAGAATGTCCTTATTCTGAGATAGCATCTCTTCCATGTGTACATCTAGGAGGGTTAAAGAAACTCATCTTCACAATAGTAAGCTGCTCCATCATCTTGCTTATTCTCTGAACCGGGCTGGCTCCTTCTTTCCTTCCTTTCTCTCTCTCTCTCTCCCTCTCTCTCTTTCTCTGTCTCTCTCTCTCTCCTCTCTCTCTCTTTCTCTTTCTCTCTCTCTCTTTCTTTTTTTTCTCACTTCTACTAGAATTTAGTGAGAAAATGGCTTCAACTAGATCAGTGATAACAAAAATGAAAATGAATGGTGAAGAAAAAAAATCAAACAGTTTGCTCTTTGAGATATAATTTAGTGTCTGGCAGGAATAATTCAAGAAAATTGTGTCCACTTCCTGATCACATAACTAAACAAACAATGAGGGGGGAAGTCCTGCTGAGAGACATTTTCACATTAAAAGGTGCTAAAATGGGCTAGATCTCCTCACAGCCCTGTTGGAAGCCTCCATTCAATTTTTAGTCATTTCCTCTCTGTCCCCAGACGGTAACAACTGGCAAGACAGAAGAAAAAGGCCAGGCTGCACCTCCATGCTGACCCACCCAGGAATTCAAGAAAGGACCTGAAAAAGGAGGAAAATCTTCCCCCTCTCAGACATTTTTAGATGCCTTGCAAGCAGTGAAACTTAGAGGGAAAAGGAAAAACAGAATAGATTAGAGGACTTCTTAGGACTGTTCTAAGGTAGATATCTAAAGCAAGTCTGAATCATAGTAACTGCTAAATGTTAGATGTCCTCACAGATGTCCAGGTGTCACAAAAAAGATGCGAACTAGGTGTGTTTAAATATATAGCAAGAGACATATTCTGTTCTATGAATCTATTGGTACTGTCTTTTGTGTATCATGAATAAACATCTAGTAAACATGCAAATGTCAGAGTACGTAGTTAAGAGCCTTCCATAAGTATTTATGCAGTCAGAACCTCCAATGTCATGTCCTCTGCATCAATGGCATTCATGAAAGAAATGATTCAACAGTTTGAGTGTCTACTATGAACCAGGCATTACACTAGATGCTAGATATAAAAAGATTAATGAGACTTTGCCCTTTGGAATTCACTCTGGGGCAGGATTTCTCAAATACTATACATACTATGACATTTGGGGCTGAATAATTATTATAGGGCTATCCAACACATTGTAGTATATTTAGCAGTATCCTTGGCCTGAACCCACTACATGCCAATAGCAACTCACCCCAGTTTTGCTATCAAATGTTGTGCAAAATGTTCCTAGACATTGCCAACTGTCCATGTGGTAAGGATGGCAACATCTCACAGCCAGTAGAGAACCACTATTCTAAAGAGAGAGACAGTTTTCATAAGCAAATAATTACAATGCAATGAGAAGGGGTAGAGTTTGTATGAAGTACTATGGGAGCATCCGGAAGAGAGCAACTAGATAATCTGGAGTAGAGGAATCACAAGGTGAATATCCCTGCAGGTATTATACACACGCTGATGACCACGTATGTAAATTTAAAAGAGCAGATAATATTTAATAATAAATAATGATAATATTTACAGGGTACTTCTGCATGTCATTCACTATTCTAAGCATTTTATGGACATTAACACATTTAAACCTCACAACAGTCCGATGAGATAGACTCTATGATTATCCTCATTATAAAATAAAGAAACTAAGGCATAGAGAGGTTAAGTAATTTGCCCAGTTCCTATAGCCAGTACGTGGTGGAGCTGAGATTCAAAACCTAGGCAGTATATCTCAATAAAGCTACTTAAAAAGAAAAATAAAGGGGTTGGGGTTGTGGCTCAACAGTAGAGTACTCACCTAGCACATGCAAGAGCCTGGCTTCAATCCTCAGCACCACATATAAATAAATAAATAAAATAAAGGATTGTGTCCAATTATAACCAAAAAATAAATATTGAAAAAAAAAGAAAAAGAAAAGCAGCCTGGTTTTATCATTTACATTTTTAAACAATATAGGTAATAAAACAAAGAAAGTTGACTACAAAGAGAGTAAGCATTGCAGTAGTGCAAAGACAAAGGATACAGAATGCATGAGGCAAGAGAAGGGTGTCTTGTTCTACAAGATTCAGAAGAATATGCATTCTACTGCTTGCCGCAGTCTGGCTGGGCACAATTCAGGAGCCACTTGTCAAAAGAAACTAACTTTATTTTTAGAACTACAAACGCCAAACAAAACAGCTCCTCAGGAAAAAACCCTCAGAGCCCAACTGCCACCACCGGCTTCCCACAAGCCTCTCACCCCCACACAAACCTCACCACCTCCCACAATCCTCCTGCTCTTGAGGCTGATTGGCTGGGTTGTGTGGGCGGAGCCAAAGAAGTCCCCCAATGAGCAGCTCCGTGGAGGAGCCAATCAGCTAGATGTTGCTGGGGCCGCTGTGAGCCAATCATCAGCTGGCAGTCTGAAGGGCAGGGAAACAGCCCAATGAACATCACCGCAGAGAAGCCAATCAGCTAGATGTTGCTGGGGCCGCTGTGAGCCAATCATCAGCTGGCAGTCTGAAGTTTGCTGGCAGCTGGAAGTTTGCTGGCAGCTGGAAGTTTGCTGGGGCCCCTTTGGCTGTGGCTCTCAACAACTGCTCTTGGATAAACTATTACATAAATGTCAACTAGATTCAGTTGATTGATGGTGTGGTCCTATTCAATTATCCTTATGCAGTTAATTTCTAGATGTGGCCTTACTATTAAAGTTATATTGAAATCTTAAAAAAAAAAAAAAAGGAGAGAGAGAGAGAAGGGTATCAAAAAGAGGCAATGCTTTAACCACATTGGGAAATTGTATTTTACAGAATGTAACTAGCAGGAAATCAGGCAAAGGCTACAATCTGCAATGGCAAAATTTGTAGCCATAATACTGTTTGGAAGTCTTTAACCTGAAAAGCAAAATAATTCTACTCAGGACAGCCCAATTTTCAATACTTCTCAAAGTTGGGTATCCTTGGAGTACCTACCAGTATACTAAGAGGTATCTAAGGAGGAATCATTACTTTAAGTCTTAAGATTTTACAAAAATGGAGAAGGTACATTCTAAATGTTATATTAGTTGTTATGATGAACAAGGTGTTCAGGAAGCACCAAGCTCACCATGTCTGCAGGCTGTCTCCCTGCCCTCTGTGGATATCTGTACAGTTTCTCTAGGCAGGACCCTTTGAGAACAGGTTGAGAATCCCATCCTAGAGCCTGGTAAGCAGCTTTGTTTGGCTGGGAATATTTCTTAGAAACTGGAAGTTGATAGGATGCTCCTCTTGTCATATTTTTGCAGTAAAACCAGGCCTACTCAATGGAGTGTGCCATCAAAAACAGGCTTGTATGTAAAAGCCATGTGGCTGCTTTGTGGCCAGTTAATGGTACCAACTTAATAGCAAATCAGACTACCTCAACCTGGAGCTGGCTGCTTGGGTTGAGCATTGTAAGAAGAAATCAGAAGCAGGTCTTCACAAAGACCTCCCCTTTCACAGCCTTGAAAGGAAGTTCACAGACCAGCCATGCCTATCATCAGCTCTCATCTCAGGTTTACTTTCTCTTCCCCAGATAGCCTTGGACTCTCTCCCTCATCTCCTTCAGTCTCTACACAAAGACCATTTTCTCAATAAGGCCTGCCCTGACTATCCCACCTAAATTATAAAGCCTTCTCCTCTGCTGAATCCTTACCCTTAACACTTACTATCATCTAACAGGCTACATCTTTTACTTATTCGCCTATTTTATTTTTCTGTCTTCCACCATTAGAATGTAAGCTCCATTGGGGTAGGACTTTTTGTCTATTTTATTCCCTACTGATATTCTCCAGCATCTAAAATGTATCAGTAAATACTCATGGAATGAACCATTTATGTCACTTAGTCCTCACAAATATAAATGCTAGCCATGCGAGGTGGTACACACCTGTAATCCCAGTAGTTCTGAAGGCTGAGGCAGGAAGATCTAAAGTTCAAAGCCAATCTCAGCAAAAGCAAGGCACTAAGCAACTCAGTGAGACCTTGTCTCTAAATAAAATAAAATAAAAAATCAATTTGAAGATGTGGCTTAGTGGCCAAGTGCCCTGAATTCAATCCCTGATACCCTAAATAAATAAATAAATAAATGCTTCTCTTTGATGTGAATTCTGCTATCAGTGTCACATCAATAATAAGATAAATAAACTCATTCCAAATAAGTACTCAGTCACCCATGTTGGCTCCCTTTCTAAATCAGTGCCATTGCGCTTTACAGGTGAGAAAGGGAACAACGTTGGCAAGATGGAAGAACAAGAGGTGCCAATGTCACTCCCCCAGAGAATGATCAATTTATAGTTGTCAACAGACAAAAACACCTTGGAGATGAGGAAACTGAGGCTCAGTAAGGTGAGTAACTTGTTCAAGGTCTCAGGATTATGATTTAGATCCGTCTAGTTTTAAACTTGTGTGCTTATAAATTCAACGAATATTTTCTAAAAAAAAGTATTATCAGTAATACTACTGTCATCACACATTTCCTCTGGAAACCAATGGTTTCCCATCCAGGATCTCATTGGATCCTCACCCTGCCACATGAGAAAGTAAGCTAATATGTCACAACCCTCCTTCCAAATGAGAAAACTGAGCCTGAGAGATGAAGTGACTTGTCCAAGGTCACATACCTAGAAATGAAAACTGAGAGGCCTGAAAAATCTTACTCCTACTATTAACAGATGTGGTCAAAGTCATCTATTTGTTTACCCAAATGAAATACTTTCACTATATATCAAGCCTATGTAAAGCCAGGTTAAGATAATGGGAGTGCCTTAGTCAGCTTTTTTCACTGCTGTGTGTGACTAAAAGAGCTGACCAGAACAATTGCAGAGGAGGAAAAGTTTATTTGAGGGCTCACAGCTTCACAGGCTTAATCCACCAAAGGCCAGCTCCATTCCTCAGGCTTGAGGTGAGGCTGAACATCATGGCAGGAGAGGGTGGCAGAGAGAAGCAGCTCACATCATGGCAATCAGGAATCAGAGGGAGCAAGCTATTCTACTCTCCAGATACAAAATACATACCCCATAGCCCCTACCCCATGAACCACTTCCTCCAGCCACACCCACCTGCCTCCAGCCACCAGTCCGTTAATCCCATCAGGGATTTTTTTTCCCCACTGGTTAGATTAAGGCTATAACCCAATTGTTTCTTCTGCAAATCTTCTTGCATTATTGTCTCACACATGAGCTTTTGGGGAACACTTCATATCCAAATCATAACAGGGAGTTTTATAAATCTATTTCTTCTGTTACAATATAAATATTTACATCAGATTTCTATCTGAGCTCTTGATTCAGTCTGAGGAAATCTCTAAGTCACAGGAGAGTTCCATTATCAGAGTAAATAGGCAGGAGCCAGGGAACAAAATACTTTAAACACAGAAGGGGACACTGATGCCCTCCAGCTCCAGGGGGTGGCAGCAATGAGAAAAGGTGCAACTTCTTCAAAGTTAAATATAGGTACTCATTCTAGAGCAGTGTCTGGATCAGGTATGCAATATTCTATACAAGCCCAGTTCTATTGGTGAGACAAGGGCAAACATTTTGTACACAAGCAAAACCCTGAAGAATTCCTCAACACATTAGGGGAGACAGACACTAAGAGAGGCCAAGCTGGATTTATAGCTAATGTGGCCTTTGTGGCCTTCACATTGTTCTTTGATGTTGTCCTTCGGAAAGCTGCTTGGGGTGCCGTATTCCAGGGTGCAGTATTCAAGTTTCAAATGATATATTAGGAATAGGGCACTCCGCAAAGTAAGACCACATTGTATTTTGATTGCCTGTCTACTTTTGTTCTTTCATCACCCTACACTGGCTCACTAAGGTATAGTTCCTCAAAAGCAGTAATTGAACCATGCTTCTCTCTGTACCTCAAATACCTAGCATAATATCAAATGCACATGACAGTATCACAAATATTTGTCAAATAAAATTAAACAAAATTTTATGATAGCATTTGTGTAGCTGTCAAGTTCCTGCCATTAGTCAACCTTATACTTTTATATGAACAAAGTTTACTCTTTAATTTATATTCCTATGTCTAGCCCTGAACCTGATACATTGCAAGTTTTCAAAAAGTTTGCAATGTATGTGTAGATGGATAGATGTATCAATTTAGGATTTCCTACAATTATTCTCCTTAACAATTTGTAATATTTTTTAAAAAGATAACACCATTGTCACCAAAATCCTGGTTTCTAATACCATTCTCCAACAAAAGGAGCAAGAGAATCTTGGATAAATGAATCTAGGATAATTCTAGGGCTGGGTACGAAATGAACCAACAGCATCTTATAGTGCTAGAAAGTAAGAATTACTAAAAGGAAACAGAAAAAAAAACCCAGATTTGTCAAAAGAACACAGCAGTAACCAACTGAAAAAGCTCCTACTAGCCAAAGTTAGAATAGTTTAAGCCACACAATTAATAAAGTAGTATCAGATTATAGCACAAAGTGTAAAATAAATATTCATAAGTCACAATGCTTCAAAAATTAAAATACTTAGGAATAAATCTAACAAAAGAGATGACCAACCTCTACAAAGAAAACTATAAATCACTAAAGAAAGAAAGTAAAGAACTTACAAGATGGAAAGACCTCCTATATTCTTGGACAGGCAGAATCAATATTGTCAAAAAGGCCATACTACCAAAAGTTCTATACAGATTCAATACGATATTCCAATGACATTTTTCACAGAATTAGAAAAAGCAGTTAGGAAATTAATTTGGAAAATAGGAGATCCAGAATAGCCAAAGCAATCCTTAACCAAGAAAAGCCAAGCAAGAGCATCACAATACCAAAACCTCCAATTATACTATAGAGCTACAGCAACAAAAATAGTATGTTACTGGCACCAAAACAAACATGAAGACCAATGGAACAGAACAGAAGACTCAGAGACAAATCCACATAAACACAGTTATATCAAAACACAAGAAATAAAATTTAAAAATCAGTAAGTGGGGTGCCATCAAATTAAAAAAGCTTCTGTATAACAAAGGAAACAATACATGTTTGAAGATGTGAGAAAAAAAAAGAATAGTGTTACCTTAGATTAGGTAGAGAGATGTGATGGGAGGGGAAGGGAGGGGATGGGGGGATAGGAAAGATAGTAGAATGAAACAGACATTATTATTACTGTGTTTATGTATGTGACTGCATGACCAATATGATTCTGCAACCTATACGCTCAGAAAAATGAGAAATTATATCCCATCTGATTCAAATGTATGGTAGGTCAAAGTCATTGTACTGTCATGTATAACTAATTAAAACAAATAAAAAAATTAAAAAATAAAAAACAAAAGCATGAAGAGAGAGCTTACTGAATAGGAGATGATCTTTGTTACCTGATAGGCCATTAATATCCAGAATGTACAAATAAATCAAAAAACTTCACACCAGAAAAACAAATAACCTAATCAATAAATTGGCAAAAACTAAACAGAAACTTTTCAAAGGAAGAAATACAAATGATTGATAAATAGATGAAAAAATGTTCAACACTTATAACAATTAGGGAAATGCAAATCAAAAAAAAATTCCATCTCAGTCAGAATAGCAATTATCAAGAATGCTAATAACAATGAGCATTGACAAGAATGTGGAGAAAGTTACACTCATATATTGCTGGTTGGATTACAAATGAGTGCAACCACTCTGGAAAGCAGTATGGAGATTCCTCAGAATCAGCATACTACAGTGACACAGCCACATGAATGTTTTTGGCAGCTCAATTCACAATTGTCAAACTCTGGAACCAACCTAGGAGCCCTTCAACAGATGAATGAATAAAGAAAAAGTGGTACACACAATGTAATATTACTCATCCATAAAGAAGGATGAAATTATGGTATTTGCCAGTAAATGGATGGAACTGGAGACTATCATGCTAAGTGAAATAAGCCAGTCCCCAAAAGTCAGACAAATATCTTCTCTGATATGTGGAAGTTAATCCAAATAAAAGAAGGTGGTTGGTGAGAGAGAGAAAAGAAAAGGTAGAAGGAATTTTATCAAAATAAAGGAAAAATCAGTAGGATAGACAGAAGGGATTGAGGAGGAGGAAGAAGAAATGGGAAAAGGGAAGAATAGTAGAATGACTCTGACGGAACTTTCATACATGTATGCATGAATGTGACATGGTAGGTCCCAGAATTTGATGTAACCAATCAAGAATATGAAGAGATAGACTCCAGAATGGGAGAAAATCTTTGCTACCTGTACCTCAGATACAGCATTAATCTCCAGGATCTGCAAAGAACTTACAAAAAAAAAAAAAAACAAAAAAAAAACCCAATCAATAAATGGGCAAAGGAACTGAATAGGCATTTCACAGAATAAGAAATATAAATATATTTCTTATATATCAAATATATTAAAAAGTGTTCAACATCTCTAGCAATTAGTGAAATGCAAATTAATACTGCACAGATTTCATCTCACTCTAGTCAGAATGGCAATTATCAAGAATACGAGTAATAATAAATGTTAGTGAGGATGTGGGGGAAAAGGTTCACTCATACATTGATAGTGGGACTGAAAATTGGTGCAATCACTATGAAAAGAAGTATGGAGATTCCTCAAAAAAACTTGGAGTGGAACCACCATTTGACTCAGTTATCTCACTCCTCACTTTATGCCCAAAGGACTTAAAAAAAAAATCAGCATACTACAGTGAGGCAGCCATATCAATGTTATTGGCAGCTCAATTCACAATAGTGAAACTCTGGAACCAACCTAGATGCCCTTTGAAAGAACCATCAAGGCTTGCGGTTGGAGAAAATGCCCGTTTATTGAGGCAGCTCTGCATATTTATAGAGCCAGGGGTGATCTGACGGTTGAAACAGTTTAACGGTTTGGGGATTTATATCAGGAGTGAGGGATAGCCGATCCACATTAGCCAGGAGGCATTTTAAGGGGGAGTCTACAGGGAGGGAAGAAGAGGCTCCCATAGTGGTCCCTAAGAAGGAAGTGGGAAGGTGGGAAGGGTCCGGACCGGAACAGAATTGGATGAGCCTCCTCACAGGCGTCCCCCACAAGGGGAGCTCAGCCAATAGGACTCAGGAGAGTCGGGGGCCGGGAGGACGGTGGAGTCGTCACCCGAGAGTCAAGCCGGCAGGCCCAGAACGGCCGGAAGTCACGGGCCACCTGGCACCAAGCTTTTCGGTTTATTTAGGCCAGGAGAGGGACAAGGGTGGTTAAAGAGAGAGAGAGAGAGAGAGAGAAAGAGAGAGAGAGGAGTGCCTGTTCTTCCACCCCTCAAGACCTCCCGCTCATGAGACGGGTTCCAGAGAGTCCACCGTGACCATGAAGGTCATGGTGGGGTGCGTTCTGTCCTCCAGATTGGGTGTCAGAGGTTTGCCAGATGATCACGGTCAAAGCTCCTGCGTAGCCCGTCTGAAGTTAGATACCCGATAGGGGAACTCACCTACTGAAGAGCCGGTGTTGTGAGCAGCGCTCGAAAGAGTGGACGAGGACAGCAAGCCTTGAGAGAGGGGGCCCTTGAGCAGTGAGGCATTCCCCTTCCCGGGTTTTGGCACCAATGAAAGAATGATCAAAACTTGCCTTCGGAGAAAATGCCCGTTTCTTGAGGCAGCTCCTCATATTTATAGAGCCCGGGATGGTATGACGGTTGAAACAGTTTAACAGTTTAACGGTTTTGGCAGCTGGCATGGGGTGCATTCTGATTGGTGGGTAAAGATCATGTGAGTCAGCAGGACTCACCATTGGACAGAGATGGGGAAGTTCTGATTGGTGGGTAAGGATCATGTGAGTTAGCAGGGCTCACCATTGGACAGCTCTTCTCGGGGGATGGGGAGGTTAGTCTTTGGAGCCGGGACAACTCCCAACACCCTTCAATAGATGAATGGGTAAATAAAATATGGTACTTATACAAAATGGAATACTCTAAAATAGAGAAGAATGAAATTACAACACTTGCCAGTAAATGGATGGAACTGGAGACTATCATGCTAACTGAAATAAGCCAATCCTAAAAAACCAAAGGCCAAATGTTCTCTCATATGTGGATGCTAACCCACAACAAAGGAAGGTAGAGAGGGGAAGAGTAGAAGTTCATTGTATTAGACAAAGTAGAAGTGAGGGGAGGTAGAAATAGGAAAGACAGTAGAATGAAATGGACATAACTTTCCTATATTCATATATGAATACACCACCAGTGAAACAACTGAAAGAATGGGATCCTAATTAGAATAAGTTATACTCTGCATATGTATAATATATCAAAACATACTCTAATCTCATGTAATCTAAAAAGAACAAATTTTTTAAATTTTTAAAAAGATATGTGGAAGTTAGTCCAAATAAAAGAAGATGGTGGGTGAGAGAGAGAAAAGAAAAGGTAGAGGGAATTTTATCAAAATAAAGGAAAAATCAGTAGAATAGACAGAAGGGATTGAGGAGGAGGAAGAAGAAATGGGAAATAGAAGAAGAAATGGGAAAAGGGAAGAACAGTAGAATGACTCTGATGAAACTTTCATACATGTATGTATGGATGTGACATGGTGGGTCCCATTTAAAAATTTTTTTTTAATTTTTAAATTTTTAAAAAGAATTTGATGTATCCATAGGAAATTAAATTTTAAAAAGTAGTAAACTATAAATGGATTGAAGAGGAATTAGTGGAGTGGAGGGAAGGAAGTAGATTTGGGGAGCAAAGGGGGCTGAGTACTAGAGACTGAATTGGAGCAGGTTGTGTTCATGCTTTTGTGATTATGTCAGGTGTTGCATATCCTGGTGTTGCATATAACTAAAAAGAATTTTTTTAAAAAAACAATTGAAAAATAAATAAATAAAAGTTTCATAAGTCTATACTGATATAAAGGACCAAATAAAGAACCTGGAAAAATAGATAAATCCCCCATGCAGAAAAATTCTAAATAATTTGTATAGACAATCTGTCCTTAAGGAGGTAGAGTATAACTAACTCCTCACATGTTGAGCGGATGACATAATTTTCTCCCAGAAAGGACAGTGTGGAAAGGGGGGAAATGAGAAACTTCATAGTAAATAAACATGACACATACTATGTCAGCCAAGTGGCCAAGGTCAGTTTCAACAGTGACATGCCACACTGACAGTATGTCCCCTTGATACGATATGGTGAGAATCGCATTTTGACCTCTATTATCTTCCTGCAAATCCATAAACCAGTCTAATCATGAGAAAAACATCAAATTGAAGGATATTCTAAACAAACAAAAACAAAAACAATCCCTGAAAACCACTCAAAAACAAAGAACATGTTACAACCAAGAAGACAAATAAGTGTAATGTGTATCGGGAATGAGAACCCAGAACAGAAAAAGGATATTAGCTAAAACTCAAGAAAATCCAAATAGATTATGGACCGTAGTTAACAATTGTGCCAATTTTGGTTTGTTAATTATCATAAAGACACTCTACTAATGTAAGATGTTAATAAGAGGGGAAATTGGGTATGGTATACATGAGAACTCTGCACCATCTCTGTAACTAAATCTATTTTAAATTAAAAAAAAATTTTTTTTGCTTTTATTGGTGCATCCATGGTATCTATCCTTGCTTTCCCTCTCCTTCTCACTCCCCCTCTTTCCCCTCCCTCCACTCTATTGGTCTTCCTTTCATTCATTTGCTCATTTATTTTTAATTGGTGATTTATAGATATGCATAAGGTGTTATTCACTGTAGTTATTTATACATATGCATACTGTAATTTTGCCAAATTTGTTTTCACATTTCCTTCTTTCCCATCCCTCCTCTCTCCCTCTCCATCTCCTTTTTCTACTCCACTGATCTTCCCTCTATCCTTGTGATATGTGACCCCCCCCACACACACTTTTCTGCCCTTTTACTTTGCTCTAACTTCCACATATGGGAGAAAACATTCAAACATTCTAAGTCTGGCTTATTTCACTTAGCATGTTGTCCTCCAGTTTCATCCATTTACTGGCATATACCATAATTTTATTTTTCTTTATAGCTGAATAAAACTTCATTGTGTATATATATTCCCCATTTTAAAAAAATCCATTTATCTATGGATGGGCACCTGGACTGGGTCCCTATCTTGTCTATTGTAAATTGCACTTGCTAAAAACATTAATGTGGCTGCATCTTTATAGTATACTGATTTTAGTCCTTTTGGATAAATACCATGGAGTGGAATAACTGGGTCATATGGTAGTTTCATTCCTAGTTTTTTGAGATCTCTATGCTGCTTTCCACAGTGATTGTACTACTTTGCAAAAAAGCTTAATTTGTATAAGTGCGGTGAAATAGAACAACTGGATAATAATAATAATAATAATAATAATAATAATAATACCTATTTTGTTGATTTCTAGGACCTCAAATAATTTTCTGTTTCCTTTCCCTATGGTCAGATTTCTTATTCTACCTTAAGGTCTGATTTGTATGGCCTCTTCTACAAAGTTATTTCTCTATGATTGACGTCATCACTGAAATTCTTCCTACTTTGTTTTGGGGTCTGTTGTTGTTTGGTTTTCTAGTTTTTTTTCATAGTCAAAGAAGACCTTCCAACGATCACTCAGCCTCTGCCATTCACTCCCTTCCCTGGCAGGGTGTGCCTCCATCTCCCCTTCAGACTCCATGTCACTGCTCCCCTCTCTGAATATGCCCCGAGTCACCAAAATAATAGCTGAGCCTGGGGGTTGGCCAGTCATGGGAAGGAGGGCTAGACAGGTGCAGAAACCCAGCTGCTAGGCCTACCTCCGACTTGGCCTTTTCTTTCAGTGAGCTGAGTCATTTCCTCTGGCCCCTTTTTATCCAATTGAGATTAAAATCTGCCTTTCTATTTGCGACTCAGTGCTCCTTTGGTGTCTAACATCTACCTTTATCCTTTTGGACTCGTCACTGATCCTGAAGGAAAAGATAAAGTTAAGCTGGAGGAGGCTGCCTGAGGCCTCAGCCCACTCAGCATGGCAGGCCGGAGTAAAACCCTTTCTCCCTCTTCTTCTGGAGCTAAGCCTGTCGGACAACAATTACCCACCATTTGTAGAGACGGTGGTGGGAACACCTTCCCAAACCCGCGTCCCGAAAAGCAGCCCCCTTAGAAAGCTCGATATTTGCAAGCACCATCAGAGAGTTAGAATTAATTGAATGGAAGCAGGTATCGGGAATCGTATTTGAATGTACTCCTCATACAATGTTCATTCACATGCGAAGCCCGTTTGCTTCATGACCAGCCATTTCTCAAATTGAGAATTCTTGTTTTATTTCCCTTTGCAGGCAACTCTAAATTAGATTGTAAACAAGGACCTGGGAGGAAGCAGAATCAAACGCAACTTTCATAATTATTAGAAGTGTTCATTCTCATTAACAAGGGGTAATTGTTTCTGTTTTGTAAATTGATCTGAGATGAAAGGAGTTAGTTAATAATTTATACTGTACTAAGGAAAGGGGGCTGTGAAAAGACTCTACGGAAGGATTTGAATTAAACAGCCTTTCACCCTTTTAATATCTCACAAGAGATTCTTCTGCACTGGTTCATTTAATTTAGTGGACACCGCAGTGTGGCCCATTGATTGTGGACAAAACTTCTGAAGGGCCTGGTGTGCACCCCTGTTAAAACGTGGGAAGAGAGTAAAGTTGGATGTGAATTAATTTGATTCTGTACATAATTCTTTTTCAATGGGATTCTGTGTCCCATTGCAAAGGCATGAAAAAAGGAGACACTGAGTTTGATTGCTCAATATTCATCTACATTTTCCTCTCTATGGGCACAATATGCTTGGCTTAATTAACTTTTCTCAAAGGTGAAGCAGTGCGCACCATCTGCTGTGAGACAATCACATTTGTATGCCTCTCAGAATAATCCCTTTACTACTGAAAACAGCTATCATATAGTAGCCAAAACCCAAACTTTCAAACATTTTTGGCCTGGGAGAGAAAGACCAAATCCATTCTGGTCCAGAGGCACAGTGCTGGGAAACAGCACTCTGCAGAGCAAAGGTTGTTGTTTTTGTTAAGGCCCAACTCCTTGCTCACGAATGATTCTGAGTTTGCCTTGTCTTCCCTACACCACCAAATTAAAAATTCTACATGCTTCATTTAAAGCCCAGCTCAAGAACAACTGCACAGCGGGAGCATCCTCCTTTTCTCCTACCTCTTAATTTCAAACCAACAGAAGAATAGGAAAGTGCACCTTGAAAAGAATCATCAAGTCACTCAAAATCCCAATGCAAAATATTGAGGCAAAGTTTAGCCATTTAATTTTTTAATCAAGCCTCAAGGACCACACAGTGTTATCAAGGGCCTGCTGAACTTGCTCGAAAGCTGGGTCATTATTTGATCTTTGTGGCTGGTAATCTGATTATCTCATTGTGGAGGTAAACTTCAGACCCAATCTTGTTAGCAGCTGGCGAAGCTGGATTACTACAGCTACTGAACTGGAAAATGAACTGAGCAGTCCAGCTTTGGCCTTGCTCTCTTTGAGCCCACAGTTGGCTACTTCAGGGTATATACTTTTGTGTCTGAATCAGCACTTTATTCTAGAATCTTGCACTGCCGTGTAAACATATTCTCTAATGACAATGTCAAACCCCAACTCTGATACACGAGCATATTTTCACCTACCCACATCTATATACCAATGCAGGCTCACACACACTCCAGCTCCAAAGAAGCCAGGACAGGTAGCGCTCTGGTCAGAAAACTATATGGCCCAAGATCTTTAACGAAGGAAATTAATGAGCAGCATTCTTTGCTTTGAGATTCACACTTGACAGAGTTGCTAAAATATGCAAATACTCACAAGAGTTGTGTGGTCCCTGCTTAAGACACTCACAGTTTTGCTTGTGGTCTCACTGAGGCATTGACTGCTTTTACAGTGAATGCCCAGCCCCGTCAAAGCCCAGAAAGTCTTGAAACATAGCTTGAAAGAGTTCAAAGGATCTAAAAGACAAAAAAGGACTAAGCTGGGATTTTTATGTACACTGAAAAGAAGAATAAAATATAAGTTCCTTAATGCAGGCTGTTATGGCAATGTTCCCCATATCAAAGCATTATGGTGCTACGGAAGAGGGTTGGAAATTTTCTTGCACGCCATATGCAAAAGAGAAATAGGAACAATTTAGGCCGGCGGTGATTTTGTGACATGAAACATTGAATGCTCTTTTTTGACACACTATTGAGTGAACAAGGAATTCAAAGAGTTTGAATTCGAACAAGTTTTCTGCCTCAATAAACCATAATCAGCCCCAAAGAACTGAGTACTCCTTAGAGTAGTGGTCTGCTCTCAAGGCTGCCCAGGGTGGGTTTTGCTGGCTATTATAACGTGCATCAAAGCAAGGGCTCTTATGCTGGCTTTCCTCTTATCAATTCCGCTAAAACCTCAAGTCTTTGGTGCGGTTTCTGAAACCAGAAAGCCGATCGGCAGCATTCCCCAATATCAACATCCCACACAATCATCACAGAACAGCATTAGTATACGGAGCAAGTTAGACAGCAAGAGACTAAAAAGAAGGCATCTTTGCTGGGCGGGTGATAGCATGGACATTATTTAGTAGCATTGACAATGGTCCTTGATGTATTTCCAAAGTCCAGTGAATGAGGCAGTCTTGCTATATGATTCGAGTAGAAGCAGAAAAGTGGATTTTACAAGAGATTGTTTGCTTGGAAAAGAATAGCCCTCCCTGTCGCCCTTGGAAAAGAACAGACAGATTTAAAATGCACTTTTGCATTTTAATTCTTTTCAGAACGTATAATTCATTTTCATAATTTTCTTTTCCAGCATTTAAATTTTAAATTTAGACTGAAAAATTTTAATTTCAATGTGCAGAAATTCTTAATGTTGATATTTACCATGAAATCTGGTTGTTTTTAGTGTCTGGTTGATTAATATTTTGGTAACATGATACAGAAGCATAGGAATATGTCATCAATTACCAGAACTTCTTTTTTATTTTTAAGACAAAAATATACACTTAATTTTTTTCAGCTTGTTAAATGATAATTGAATTTTTTACTACTGAACAACTATAATCACAACATTAAAATACCATGCTGATGAGACTATAGTCAAAATAATCATCTGACCTATTTCTAGGAAAATTTTCTATAGTGCTTTATGCAACTAATTGTGTCCATGTTTAAAAGTAACAACCAACTCCTAGAATAATAGCAACATGTCAGTTTCTTAGCCTGTCAGGAACTGTGGCTATCAGATCTGTTTCAGCAGTGCAATCCAACAAAGTTTAAACAGGGATATTGAAAGGAAAAAACAACAACAACAACAACAAAAAAAAAAAAAAAACAAATAAACAAACAAACAAAAACCTTTTTCCATGAGAATTCAGCCAAGGTAAAAGGTCCAAATTAAACCTAGAACAAATATTTTCTATAGTGAGCTTTTTGCACACATTAATAGGAAAAAATAGTATTCTTCTCAATTTCAAACAAAAAAGCATAATTTTCTTGTTTGAATTATTCAGCAAGCCCCAAAATTACAATGTATGGCTTTTTAAGAAAAAGTGGAGGATAGAGGATGAGCTCTTATATCTAAATTTAGATCTGAATTTGCAAGTAACACCTTTTAATTAAGCATGACATTTGACACAATCAAGTTTGAAGTTACCTGCGTACCTTCACACCTGTGAAATCATCGTTAAGCTCTCAGTACAACTTAACATACAGCATCTTACATGCACAGCAGTCTACCTGTGATAGACACATCCAAAGGAGAATTTGATTTTTTAAAGAATGTGGATATGGCTTATTGTACTAATTGATTTTTTTTTACCTGTTCATGAAATGCTCTAAAATTTCTCTTCTTAGCATATAGGAATATTATTTAAAGATTTCGGAGGGGCAGTACTTGGGATTGAACCCAGGTCTCTAGCACTGAGCTACATCCCCAGCCCTTTTTATTTTTATTTTTGAGGCAAAGTCTCATAAAGTTGTTGAACCTGGCCTGCAACTTGAGATCCTCCTGCCTCGGCCTCTCATATCACTGGGGTTACAAGTGTGCACTACCTACCTGGCTCTCCTGTATCCTTTTGACTATATCTTATGGGGACTTTGTCACCAAATGTTAGAATAAACTTGTACATCTACTATTAGAAGAGAAAAATAACCAAAAATAAAGGTGAGAAAACATCACAATATGATGCTCTACTCATAAAATTTTTGAATATATAATTTAATAATATAATTTTAAAAAATAATTTCATATGAAGTTTGGTTTTCTATTCATTGTCACTATGTTATAATAATGCATGCCTTAAAAATGAAAGCATATGCTATAGAAACTAAAAATACAGCTTTCATTTGCTAAGTACTGACAACATAATTCAAGATTTAAGAGACAAAGTACATGTTATATACAATAGCCTCAAAATAGTAAAATATTTGGGAATAAATCTAACCAAGGAAGTGAAAGGCCTCTACAGTGAAACTATAGAACACTGAAGAAAAAAAAATTGAAGAAGAACTCAGAATATGAAAAGACCTCTCATGTTCATGGATAGGCAGAATTAACATTATCAAAATGGTCACATTACCAAAAGCAATCAACAGATTCAATGTAATCCCCATCAAATTACTAATGAAAGTCTTCATAGAAGAGAATAAAGAGTCCTAAAATTCATATGGAGGAATAAAACACCCAGAATAGCCAAAGACAAAGCAGTCTTGAACAATAAAAGTGAGATTGGAGGCATCACAATATCTGTTTTCAAATTATACTACAGAGCTATAGTAACAAAAACTGCATGGTACTAGGATAAAAAAAAAGAATGCAATAGAAGACAGAGACAAATATACATAGTTACAATCATCTAATCCTTAACAAAGGTGCTAAAAACATACATTGGAGAAATGATAGCCTTTTAAACAAATGGTTCTGGGAAAGCTGAATATCCATATATAGAAGAATGAAACTAGATCCCTATCTCTCACCCTCCACAAAAATCAACTCAAAGTGAATCAAAGACCTAGGAATTTGACCAGAAACAGTGAAACCACAGGGGCAGCACAAGCACTGACTTCTTTAATAAGACTCCTAAGGCTCAAAAAATAAAAGTGAGAATTAATAAGAGGGATGGCATCAAATTAAAAAGCTTCTGCACAGCAAAGGAAACAAGAGTATGAAGAGAGAACACACAGAATGGAAGAAAATATTTGCCAGCTACTATTTCAATAGGGGATTAATATCCAGGACATATAAAGAACTCAGAAAAACTTAAAACCCATAAAACAAATAACCCAATTAATAAATGGGCAAAAGATCTAAATAGACACCTCTCAAAAAAAGAAATAAAAGTGACCAACGAATGTATAAAAGATGTTCAACATCCTTAACAATCATGGAAATGCAAATCAAAACTACACTAAGATTTCATTTCACTCCAGTTAGATTGGTACTCATCAAGAATTCAAATAACAGTTTTTTTTTGGAAGATGGCGGCGGGAAGTGAGTAAGCCGCTCTGAGCCCCGCGCCGCGGCGTCTGAAAAGATGAGGTAAAGATCATTAAAGGAGATCTGTCGACAAAAACCCAGCACCGTGTCAAGAAAGGGGCCTAGGTGGAGTGAATCAGCCACTAATCCAGCCAAGGTGAAGGGAGTACAGCACGACTTCAGCGCGAGCAGTAAGGCTGCAGCCCGAGCCGCCCGGCTCCCTCAGCCCCTTCTCCTTCTCCTTCCCCTTCTCCTCTCTGCCTTTCCGCCTTGCTTCTTTCTCCCCAGCCGTCTCTCCTCCCAAGCTCAGTCTCTAAATTTAGATCTCAACTTCTTTCCCCCACCCCGCCCGCTCTCCTGCGTGTCCGGTACCCGGACGGCGCGGCCCTGAGGCGCCGCCTCCCCTCCCCCAACCCGCACCCCCTCCCCGGGGGTCCCGAAGGCCGCCGCCGCTGCTGCCGCCGCTGCTGCCACCGCCTCCCGTGGAGCACCATAGAGCAGACTCTTCACCGCGCGAATGAGCTGCCGAATTATATGAAACAGCTGATAAGATGAGCGACAATTTAAAATCCAAGTGATCCGAGAACACGCACTGAGCTCTGACCCGCTGAATTCAAACTCCCGGTCACCTGCTTCCCGCAGACAAACAGCTATGACTCGGCATTAATTCATCCCGCTGAAACAACTGGTCAGCCCTTCTCATCATACGAAGGTAAATGCCTACCGAGCCTTCATAAGTAGTGGCCACAGGTTTGAAACGGGGCTTGGGAGAGAAGGACCCACCCGTTGAATTAGTCTCCCGGCAAAGGGAAACCGTGTCATCAGACTGCTGCGGAGGAGATAACTTCGTTGAAACAGGTGGGTGATCCCATAGCCTTGCCTCTCCACACACCGGGAAAACCCTAAGAGCCCCTCCCAGCTCTCCCGTAAGGGCCCCTCCCAGCTCTCCTGTGAGTGCTTCAGCCAGCCCGAGGGAATCAGAGGTGGTGCGGGTCCCGCAAGCGGAACTACCGCTCCCACCAGGGCTGACTGCTGAGGTCTCTTGCACCACCTACGGGGAAGTGGATACCAGAGGGCAAGTAAAAGCCGCTGAGGATTCTCAGCCCCAAACTCTACAAGCTTAGGGTCTGAGGGAATGGCAAACTGGAAGAGTGTGCCCAGTCGTTCATGAAAACAGGGCTCCCGGGAGCAGCCGACTTGGCGTGTAGCCAGTATTGTGGTGAGAGGGGCCTGGCTAGAGAAAAAGTGGGAAGTGACTAGACACAAGAGGAGGCCCTAGACACTCAGGATTGGAGACTCGCCCAGTCTGGGAGGAGCTGCTGCACAGTGATTGGTTCCCGCGTATTGACAGGAGAAACTTGACCTGGTGGGCACAGCGCCATCTACTGGAAGAGAAGTTAATCAAACTCTAAGACTGCATTTATTAGGTTTTTTTTTTTTCTTTTTCTTTTCTCCTTTTTTTTTTGATTTAGGTTTTTCATTCATTTTCATTTTTTTCTTTCTTGTTGTTTCATTAATTTTTTTTTTACAAAATATTTTTTTAAATTTTTTTTTCTACTAATTTTAATTTAAATTTTTTTAATTATTATTATTATTTTTTTTAAATCTTTTTCTTTTTTAGTTCCTATTCTTTTTCTTCTTTAGTCTTCTCATTTTTCTTATCCCCCCTTTTTTCTTGAATTCTACCTGCCTACTCTCATTCTCTTTAGAGACTTCTTCCCTTCCCTTCAAATACCTTTCCTCCCAAGCATCAAACTAATTTATAGGAGTAAACAGTAACTCAGCAGTCAAACAGAACAAGAAGCAACATGAGCAGCTTCAAAAAACAAGGAAGAAAAGGAGTACAAACAACGCAGGACAGCCTAAATATTCAGGAGGACCTAGAGTCATCAGAAAAATGGTCATATAAAGAACTCAAGGAACACCTAAGACAGATGGAATGGAACCTTAAAGAGGATACAAGACAGCAAATTCAAGCAGCGAAAGAACACATTGAGAATGCATTTCACAAACAGATAAAAGAAGAAGTTAAGCATCTTTATCAGGAGATAGAGATTATAAAAAATAATCAAACAATAATTCTAGAAATGAAGGAAACGATAAACCAAATTAAAAACTCAATTGAGAGTATCACTAACAGAGTGGAGCAAGTAGAAACCAGAACATCAGATAATGAAGACAAAATATACCATCTTGAAAAGAGTCTAGCCAACTCAGAAAGGCTGGTAAAAAATCACGAGAAAAACATCCAAGAATTATGGGATAACATTAAGAAACCGAACTTACGAGTCATCGGGATAGAAGAAGGTACAGAGATTCAAACCAAGGGAATGAGAAACTTGCTGAAGGAAATAATTACAGAAAACTTTCCAGAAATAAAAAAGGAAACAGATATACAAATTGAAGATGCATACAGGACACCGAGCACACAAAATCACAGTAGACCAACGCCAAGACACATTGTTATGAAGATATCCAATATACAGAACAAAGAGAAAATATTAAAAGCTACAAGAGAAAGGAGACAGATTACATTTAGGGGTAAACCAATACGGTTAACCACGGATTTTTCATCACAGACACTGAAAGCAAGAAGGTCATGGAACAATGTATTTCAAACACTGAAAGACAATGGATGCCAACCAAGAATTCTGTATCCAGCAAAATTAAGCTTCAGGTATGACAACGAAATAAAAATCTTTCATGATAAACAAAAGTTAAAAGAATTTGCAGCCAGAAAACCAGCATTGCAAAGCATTTTGAGCAAAACACTACACGAGGAAGAAATGAAAAACAATAACCAAAACCATCAGTGGGAAGTGCCTCAGTAAAGACAGAGGGCAAGGGGAAAGACAATCATGGAGAGACAAACTAAATTTTTTTTTAAAAAAAGGATAAACAATCAAACATGGATGGAAGTTCAAACCACATATCAATAGTAACTCTGAATGTTAATGGCTTAAACTCTCCAATAAAGCGACATAGGCTGGTATCATGGATTAAAAAAACAAATCCAACAATATGCTGCCTCCAGGAGACACATCTGATGGGAAAAGACATACACAGGCTGAAGGTGAAAGGATGGGAAAAAATATACCACGCACATGGTCCTCGTAAGCAAGCAGGGGTGGCCATCCTCATATCGAATAAAATCGACTTCAAGACTAAGTTAATCAAAAGGGATAAAGAAGGTCATTATATACTGTTAAAAGGAACCATTCACCAACAAGACATAACAATTATCAATATTTACGCACCAAATAATGGTGCTGCGACATTCACAAAACAAATTCTCCTCAAATTCAAGAATCAAATAGACCACAACACAATAATTATGGGAGACTTCAACACACCTCTCTCACCATTGGACAGATCCTCCAAACAAAAGTTAAATAAAGAAACTATAGAACTCAATACCACAATCAATAACCTAGACTTAACTGACTTATATAGAATATATCAACCATCATCAAATGGATATACTTTCTTCTCAGCAGCACATGGATCCTTCTCAAAAATAGACCATATATTATGCCATAGGGCAACCCTCAGTAAATATAAAGGGGTGGAGATAATACCATGCATTTTATCTGATCATAATGGAATGAAACTGGAAATCAATGATAAAAGAAGGAAGGAAAAATCCTACATCACATGGAAAATGAACAATATGTTACTGAATGATCAATGGGTTACAGAAGACATAAAGGAGGAAATCAAAAAATTCTTAGAGATAAACGAAAATACAGACACAACATATCGGAATCTATGGGACACAATGAAAGCAGTTTTAAGAGGAAAGTTCATTGCCTGGTGGTCATTCCTCAAAAAAAGAAGAAACCAACAAATAAATGAGCTCACACTCCAACTCAAAGCCCTAGAAAAGGAAGAGCAAAACAACAGCAAATGTAACAGAAGGCAAGAAATAATTAAAATCAGAGCGGAAATTAATGAAATTGAAACAAAAGAAACTATTGAAAAAATTAACAAAACTAAAAGTTGGTTCTTCGAAAAAATAAATAAGATCGACAGACCTTTAACCATGCTAACGAAGAGAAGAAGAGAGAGAACTCAAATTACTAACATACGGGATGAAAAAGGCAATATCACAACAGATGCTACAGAAATACAGAAGACAATTAGAAATTATTTTGAAAATCTATATTCCAATAAAATAGAGGATAGTGAAGACATCGATAAATTTCTTAAGTCATATGATTTCCCCAGACTGAGTCAGGAGGATATAGACAATCTGAATAGACCAATATCAATAGATGAAATTGAAGAAGCCATCAAAAGACTACCAACCAAGAAAAGCCCAGGACCGGATGGGTATACAGCGGAGTTTTACAAAACCTTTAAAGAAGAATTAATACCAATACTTTTCAAGTTATTTCAGGAAATAGAAAAAGAGGGAGCTCTTCCAAATTCATTCTATGAGGCCAACATCACCCTGATCCCGAAACCAGACAAAGACACCTCAAAGAAAGAAAACTACAGACCAATATCTCTAATGAACCTAGATGCAAAAATCCTCAATAAAATTCTGGCGAATCGAATACAAAAACACATCAAAAAAATAGTGCACCATGATCAAGTAGGATTCATGCCTGGGATGCAAGGATGGTTCAACATACGGAAATCAATAAATGTTATTCACCACATCAATAGACTTAAAGATAAGAACCATATGATTATCTCGATAGATGCAGAGAAAGCATTCGACAAAGTACAGCATGCCTTTATGTTCAAAACATTAGAAAAACTAGGGATAACAGGAACTTACCTTGACATTGTAAAAGCTATCTATGCTAAGACTCAGGCTAGCATCATTCTGAATGGACAAAAGTTAAAGGCATTCCCTCTAAAATCCGGAACAAGACAGGGATGCCCTCTATCTCCACTTCTATTCAATATAGTTCTCGAAACACTGGCCAGAGCAATTAGACAGACGAAAGAAATTAAAGGCATAAAAATTGGAAAAGAAGAACTTAAATTATCACTATTTGCAGATGACATGATTCTATACCTAGAAGACCCAAAAGGGTCTACAAAGAAACTACTAGAACTAATAAATGAATTCAGCAAAGTGGCAGGATATAAAATCAACACGCATAAATCAAAGGCATTTCTGTATATCAGCAACAAAACTTCTGAAATGGAAATGAGGAAAAACACTCCATTCACAATATCCTCAAAAAAAATAAGATACTTGGGAATCAACCTAACAAAAGAGGTGAAAGATTTATACAATGAAAACTACAGACCCCTAAAGAGAGAAGTAGAAGAAGATCTTAGAAGATGGAAAAATATACCCTGTTCATGGATAGGCAGAACTAACATCATCAAAATGGCGATATTACCAAAAGTTCTCTATAGATTTAATGCAATGCCAATCAAAATCCCAACGGCATTTCTTGTAGAAATAGATAAAGCAATCATGAAATTCATATGGAAAAATAAAAGACCCAGAATAGCAAATGCAATTCTAAGCAGAAAGAGTGAATCAGGCGGTATAGCGATACCAGATTTCAAACTATATTACAGAGCAATAGTGACAAAAACAGCATGGTACTGGTACCAAAACAGGCGGGTGGACCAATGGTATAAAATAGAGGACACAGAGACTAACCCACAAAGTTGCAACTATCTTATATTTGATAAAGGGGCTATAAGCATGCAATGGAGGAAGGATAGCATCTTCAACAAATGGTGTTGGGAAAACTGGAAATCCATATGCAACAGAATGAAACTGAATCCCTTTCTCTCGCCATGCACAAAAGTTAACTCAAAATGGATCAAGGAGCTTGATATCAAATCAGAAACTCTGCGTCTGATAGAAGATAAAGTTGGCTCCGATCTACAGATTGTGGGGTCGGGCTCCAAATTCCTTAATAGGACACCCATAGCACAAGAGTTAACAACTAGAATCAACAAATGGGACTTAATTAAACTTAAAAGTTTTTTCTCAGCAAGAGAAACAATAAGAGAGGTAAATAGGGAGCCTACATCCTGGGAACTAATTTTTACGCCTCACACTTCAGATAGAGCCCTAATATCCAGAGTATACAAAGAACTCAAAAAATTAGACAATAAGATAACAAATAACCCAATCAACAAATGGGCCAAGGACCTGAACAGACACTTCTCAGAGGAGGATATACAATCAATCAACAAGTACATGAAAAAATGCTCTCCATCTCTAGCAGTCAGAGAAATGCAAATCAAAACCACCCCAAGATACCATCTCACTCCAGTAAGATTGGCAGCCACTATGAATTCAAACAACAACAAGTGCTGGCGAGGATGTGGAGAAAAGGGTACACTTGTACATTGCTGGTGGGACTGCAAATTGGTGCGGCCAATTTGGAAAGCAGTTTGGAGATTCCTGGGAAAGCTGGGAATGGAACCACCATTTGACCCGGCTATTGCCCTTCTCGGACTATTCCCTGAAGACCTTAAAAGAGCATGCTACAGGGACACTGCCACATCGATGTTCATAGCAGCACAATTCACAATAGCTAGACTGTGGAACCAACCCAGATGCCCTTCAATAGATGAATGGATAAAAAAAATGTGGCATCTATACTCAATGGAGTACTATGCAGCAATAAAAAATGACAAACTCATAGAATTTTCAGGGAAATGGATGGCATTAGAGCAGATTATGCTTAGTGAAGCTAGCCAAACCCTAAAAAACAGATACCAAATGTCTTCTTTGATATAATGAGAGCAAGTATGAACAGAGCAGGGAGGAAGAGTAGGAAGAAAAGAGTAACATTAAACAGAGACTTGAGATGGGAGGGAAAGGGAGAGAAAAGGGAAATTGCATGGAAATGAAGGGAGACACTCATTGCTAAACAAAATTACATATAAGAGGTTGTGAGGGGAATGGGAAAATAAACAAAGAGAGAAATGAATTACAGTAGATGGGGTAGAGAGAGAAGATGGGAGGGGAGGGGAGGGGGGATAGTAGGGGATAGGAAAGGTAGCAGAATACAACAATCACTATTAGTGCATTATGTAAAATTGTGGATGTGTAACTGACGTGATTCTGCAATCTGCATTTGGGGTAAAATTGGGAGTTCATAACCCACTTCAATCTAATGTATGAAATATAATATGTCAAGAGCTTTGTAATGTTGTGAACAACCAATAAAAAAATGTAAAAAAAAAAATAGAATTCAAATAACAATAATTACTGGTGAGGAGGTTGGAGGGAAGGTAAGTTTCTACATTATTGGTGGGACTACATATTAGTACCATGTTGGAAAACAGTATGGATATTTCTCAAAAGACTAAGAATGGAACCACCATATGATTCAGGTATCCCACTCCTTGGGATTTATCTAAAAAACTAAAATCACCATACAATAGTAATACATGCATACCAATATTTATATCAGTGTAATTCACAATAGCCAAGTTATGGAACACACCTAGGTGTCTATCAAGAGACAAATGGATAAAGAAAATGTGATATAAATGCACAATGGAGTTTCACTCAATTATAAAGCAGGGTCATGTGCATGTTAGCCAAGCACTCACCACTGAGATATATCCCCGGACACCAGAAATGAGTGGACGATGTGACCTGTAAACTCAGCAGTAGATTAATCCATTTGACAGATAATAATTTGAATGAATTACTGGGTGATAATTGTAGGCAAGTAGGGCATGGCTGGAGGAGGTCAGATGTTGGGCGTGTGTCTTTGGGGTACATATTTTGTCAGTGGTGAAGGCAGTGAGCTCTTTGCTTCCTGGCACCCTGTAACTAGCTGCTTTCCTCTACCCCACACTCACCTCGGGCCCAGAACAATGGAGTCAGCTGACCATGGACTGAGGACCTTGAAACCATGAGCCCAAAATAAACTTTCCTCCCCTAAGTTGTTCTTCACAGGTATTTTGGACACAGTGATAAGAAGGTGACTAACACAGTATATGGAAACCTTATGTTACAAATATGACAAGAGTAGGGAATAAATAGATATGTTTTTAAGATAATTAAAGGGACCATATCTTTTCATTTTTAAATAAAAATAAATAACCCTCTCCTTCCATTTCTCTGCCTGTGTACAAAGTAAAATAAATTTAATTAATAGAATTTAATCCAGGTAGTTGTAGACGTTCAGGTGTTCACCTTAGATCATCCTCATCCTAACAATGCTGTCATTGCTGTGATGTATTTTAGAACTGCTTTTTAAAGAAATGCTTTGGAGTAGGTTTAGAAACATCTACCAAAACTGAGAATAATATTTCAGCTATAGTTTGGGTCATAAATGTCCCCACAATACCCAAATATTGAAGTTTTAGACCCCAAACTGGTGCTGTTGGGAGGGTGTGAAATATTTAAGTGGTGAGGCCATTGGGAGATTGTAAATCATAGGTGGTATACCCTCAAAGGGGACTATGGGATGCAGGACCCTGGTGTTTCTCTCTCTCTCTCTCTCTCTCTCTCTCTCTCTCTCTCTCTCTCTCTCTCTCTCTTATCCTCCTCCATGAAGTTAGCAGATTTGATCAACTACACACTCCTTACCACTAACCCAAATGCAATGAAGGCCACTGACCATGGACTGAAACCTCTGAAAGCATGAGCCAAAAGTAAACATCCTTCCTATTAAGTTGATTATCTCAGGTATTTTGTTACAGTAATAGAAAGATAACTAAAATAAGTGTTTAAGAGTAAAAAAAAAAGCCAAATTTCCTCTATTTTAAAGAACTAAAATTATAATACATACTTTGAATACCTTTCCAAATTATTCAACAAACTAGGTCCTTAATGACCTTTACTCACTCTCAAAAATAAAAATCATCTTGCAAGGAATGAAATCCATAGTTTCTGGTAGCAATTCACCAACAGGATAAGATTATTTAAATGATAATAACTGACATCATAGTAATAAGTATATAATCATGAAAATGATAGCTTTGAAAATGGCCACATTTCTTTGTCATCATTCCTTCATAGGCATATAAATATTTAAGAAGCTAATATTCTATAAAGCACTTAGTGCCATAAACACTCAGTAAATGCTTTACTATTATCAGTGTATTTTATAATAAAAGATAATTTTAGCAATGGTGACTATAATTTTTTTATTGGATTTTGTACTCCATGTTTGTATAAATGTGTCAAAATATACTCTACTGTCATGTATAACTAAAAAAGAACAAATAAAAAATAAATGTTTTTTTTTAAAAAGAAGAAAAGAAAAAATAAATAATAATAGATGTCGCGACCCCCTTGCCCGCAAGGAAGACGCAACACCGGGAATCTTCTTACAGCTGTTTATTCAAGCTCTCGAGAGTTCTTCTAATCTCCCAGAAGCCCCTCCCAGCCTTAATAAAGTATCCAAACACCCAATGCGAAGCTGCCACGTGGAGCTTTCTCGTAGGGTGTCAAAGAACCATGTGCCAACTCTCCCAAAGAAGGAGTTGTTTATCACAGACCACCACAAGGCCAGCGCCATCTTGTAATGGCGACCACAGTCCGCAGAAGCGGCTCGCCACAGTTCCCCCTTTCGTTTACTAAAAACAAAACAGGCAAGAGTAGAGGTGAATCGCCATTACTCATACGAAGCCTTCAACCAGGAACCTCATCAGACCCAAGCAGGTCAGGACGTTCCCACATGACCGTTATTGGCTGAATATGAAAACAGACACCACAAAGCTGTTAAGGCCCTGTGAGCTGGCCTCCTTGACGTGCATACAAATCAGGGCTGGATCCAAGCCCTGGGGGCCGGGGGGAATCCACTGCCAGCAGTTTTTTCCTTCTGTTTATAGCACGTCAAAGGGAATCAAGTAGCCCCTGTCTTAGGTCGTTCACTGCCCTTACATTGCTTACCCGTCTTTGGGGAGGCCCCATTCCCCTGTCTTAGGTTGCAGTGCAAGCGTGAAAGTTGCCCGTCTCTGGGTACTACAAGATCAGCTCGTTGTTGCCAAGGCGTTTAATGGTATCTACTCAGCCAGTCATGATTAGGTCTCTGAGGCTGAACTGTGGCTGTATAGAAATACAACGACAAACAAGTTGGCAACACCCTAAAAGAAAGGCACGGGTCATAGAGCGATAGAAAAGTACTAGCGTGGAAACCCATCTGTGTGCAATGGCAGTAAAGCCGGCAGAGTGCAAAGGCTTTCCAACACTAGGAGAACAACAAGGAAGGACATGTCGTTCCCAGTGCAATGTCCGTAAAACTTGGGGTGCAACGACCATGTCAAAGGTTTACTGTTTAATTTGTGCAAGCCAAACTTGAGGTGAGTTGCCAGTTTCCAAAGCTGCAAGTGCTTGTATAATCATAGCTTTATCGCGAGCATTGCGGGCCTTAAGGCGGCAGAGAAACCACAAACAGAGAACCATACCGAAGCAACACATTGCGCCAAAAATGCCTACCCCCACCCACTCTTTAAAAAAGGAAAAGGCAGAAGATATCCAATCAGTGAATTGACCCAACGTTATGGGATCAACGCGGGTACTATTCAAGACAGCTATCTGGGTTAGTTGAGACTGGATCATGTCTTCCGCTGCCATGGACCAATTTCCGGCCAAGTATTCTCCGATGATACGGGAGGCATTCCTGGAATCATTAAATCTGACAGAGGTTATGCATAAATGTGCACGTTGATCAACACAGCCCAAAAGCACCAAATCAGCCAATTCTTCTACCTGAGCTTGGAGTAAATCTATTCTTTGGTTGGCAGCTAAGATCCCTGACAAAATATGTTGATTAATTGCATTTTGGGACTCAAGTATCATAGAAGTTTGTTGAACAACTTGATTAACGGAGGCAGCAGTCTGCACTTGATTGGCCATGGCCACTCCGGCCGCGACCGCTGCAGCAGCAGATACCGCCACGGCTGTCACTATAGCAGCTGTGATTCCAAAATCCCTGCGGACTCTAAGTAGCTCAACAATGGGGAATTTATCAGGGTCCGCAATAACTGGGATTGGAACAAAGGTTGGAATTTTCATAACCACTGCTACAGCCGAAGAACCATCCCAACATTCAGATAAGAAACAATTAACATTAAAACAATCCAGCATTTCTGACGAGGTGTCATTAGCCAAAAGGAGTAAGAACGGAGATTGAACACAAACCGCTGCAGGGGGCAATGTGGCATTATCCAACAGAGAGTTGAACGAAACAGATGTGAGTCTACTACCTCGCTCACTCTCGTAAACAGTGCCAGAAACATTAGCCAACCAACTTTTGGCTCCCAGCAATTGAGCCAGTGCAGAAATATCAGCTGAAGCCCCCTTTGTGTTGGAAATCAGCCATTGAAACCAGGACCAACCCACTCCTGTAGAGGAGTTGGCACTGTTGCTAAAGTCATAAACATACCTCTTAAGAGAGGGGGAAAGGGAGAAACCTTTAGCAACTTGACGTTTCTCCCAAGAATAATCCTGACAAGGCGTGAATGTTGGGGGGAAACCAAGATTAGGGGTACAGTAAGGAGAAGCCTTAAAATGAGTGGCACAAGGAAGTCCACTAGAATATGGGGGCATTGGAATTAGTACCTCGGAGATACTAGCCAAGGTAGTTGTGGTTAAAGCAGAGCTATTTACGGAGGTTCCTGAGCCTGATTGTTCCCCTGAGACTACTTGGCCCAATACAGTACTGAGAATGCTCCCTGAGACTTGACTGGACTGCAATGGATTGTCCCAGTTAGTCAAATTCTTGGTCTTAAGACGGATACAATGAGCGTTCCCAAGGCCAAAACAAAACACTCCTGTGAGATTAACTTGAGATTGATTGTAAATGCGTTCCACGTCCCCTCTAGGAGAGGCACAGGGCGCAGACATCTCACACGAGGTAGAGAAAAGAGTGGGAAGGACACTGGAATTACCGTGAACCGGCATCGGCATTGGCCAAGCCCGTGCCACCGCCCACCATTGCATTGGTGTCGTCTGTGTCATCGGCATCAGCACCAGAGCCAGAGCACTCAGCAGAATGAAGATCCTCATCACGGGATTGCTGTGGTAATTCTTGTTGCTGAGTAGCTGGCGTCAGGACTCTTCTTGTCAGGCGTTCAGGGACCCACAATGGTTCCGTGCGATCCTGGGGAAAAACACATACGGATCCTCGTGCCCATGTCAGCACGGGGTCGGGGCCGTTCCATTGGCCCGTAAGAACATCTTTCCACTTAACATAGCCAATCACAGAGGGCTGAGGGAACACATGTCTATCGGCCGCAGAGCGACCATGAATATCCAAATTCAAAAAATTAATAGTAAAGAGAGCTAAGGACAAGCATTCTTTAGGAGTATGTCCAGCTCCTATTCCCCCTTTTTGTTTTTGTAAAGTTTCCTTTAAGGTGCGATGAGCACGCTCAACAATGCCTTGTCCTTGAGGATTGTAAGGCAGACCATGAGTAAGTTGCACTCCCATAGTAGAACAAAAGGACGTGAATTGTCTGCCAGTATAAGCAGGTCCATTGTCAGTCTTAAGGGACGTGGGCGCACCCCACGCCGCCCAGGCTTCCAGGCAATGAGTGATGACATTACGTGCCTTTTCTCCTGATAACGCAGAAGCATGAAGAACTCCAGAGTACGTATCAACAGAAACATGGACATACTTGAGGTTACCAAAGTCAGGTATATGTGTCACATCCATTTGCCAGACAACCAGTGGCTTCAACCCCCGTGGGTTCACTCCATAGGTAGGGGGATGAAGAAATGTGACACAATGGGGACAGTGCAATACTATCTGCCGAGCATCTGCTCTAGAAATGGAAAAACGCCTGCGCAGTGTTAAAGCATTAACATGGAAATTTTGGTGAAACAATTTAGCCTCTTCTAAGGAGGAAGCCAAACAGATCAACTGACCTCGAGTGGCTGAGTCCGCACAGGCATTACCCTGTGATAATGGACCAGGGAGAGAGGTGTGAGCCCGGATGTGCATTGGATAAAAGGGAGCAGTGCGGCTACAGATAAGCTGTCGAAGCTGATTAAAGTAAGCAGATACATTACGGGCATCACTAATAGCTCCCACAGCCTCTAGGATTTTTAGTGCTTGCACCACATAGATGGAGTCTGAAATGAGATTAAAAGGAAAAGAACACTGTTTAAACACCTCAATAACAATTTGCAGTTCTACCCATTGTGGATTTCCAGGAGCAAATTGATGCTGGACAGGGGGAGAATCATTAATGACATAAGCTCCCATTCCAGACTTGGAACCATCAGTAAAAATATTAACAGCCCCCGGAATTGGACTGGATGAAGTTACTTTAGGGAAAATAATAGGATGTTCCTTAACAAAATGGAGTAACGGATGAGAAGGGTAATGATTATCAATATCCCCTTGAAACGAACAACATAGAATAGCCCAGTTATCTAGAGTAGCACACAAAACATTAAGTTGAGCTTTAGTATAGGGTATAATAAGAGAAGAAGGTGATTGTCCGAAAAATTGAATGCTTTGTTGAATCCCTTTAAGTGCTAATGCTGCAACAGCATCAGGATAATATTCTAAGGATTTTCCTGGGGATACATGTGGGTGTATCCATAGCAAAGGTCCATCTTGCCATAGTACTCCAGTAGGCTGCCGCATAGTGGCAAGCACACATAATTGAAAAGGTTTATCACTCTGGAGCCTGCATAAAGTGGCATGTTGTATAGCTTCTTCTACTGTCATAAGGGCCGCTCTAGCCTCTTTGGTGAGGCTACGAGGGGAAGTAAGATCTGGATCACCTTTAAGAGTAGCATACAAAGGCTGTAGTACAACATTAGAAATATGTAAATATCCTCGTATCCAATTAATATCTCCCAGCAGTTTCTGAAAATCATTTAGAGTTTGAAGATCCTGAGTTCGTATGGTGATTTTTTGTGGTTGTAATTTGTCATACCCAATTGTTGCTCCCAAATACTTAATAGAATCTCCTGTTTGAACCTTTTCAGGTGCTATATGTAGCCCACATTGTGCTAACAACTTCACGAGGTCGTCATAGGCCTCATGAACTGTTTGTTCTGATTTAGCAGCCAATAATACATCATCCATATAATGAATGATCTTGATGGAGGAGTACTTTTGTCTGAGGGGCACAAGTGTCTTCCCTACATACATCTGACACATTGTGGGACTATTAGCCATTCCCTGCGGCAACACTATCCACTCAAACCTTTGATCTGGTTCCTCGTGGTTACACGAGGGAAGGGTAAAGGCAAAACGCTGCGAGTCTTTAGGATGTAAAGGAATAGAAAAGAAACAGTCTTTAATGTCAATAACAATAATGTGCCAGCCTTGAGGAACAGAAGAGAGCAGAGGCAGCCCTCTCTGAATGGGCCCCATAGGTTGCATTTGAGCATTAACCGCTCGTAGATCATGCAGTAGGCGCCACTTCCCTGATTTTTTCCTAATGACAAATATGGGAGTATTCCATGGAGAAGTAGAGGGTTGGATGTGACACAAGTCAAGTTGTTCTTTAACTAGAGCATGGGCTGCTGCCAGTTTAACCGAGGGAAGAGGCCACTGAGGCACCCAAACAGGCTCCTCGGTGAGCCATGTTATGGGTATTGAGCCTCAGCGGCCCCTAGGAAAAACCCAGACCAAATCTGTCAAGCTTTTGATGACCTTGTACAGGATGCTTACGTCCCTGTAAATGTTTTCCTAGTCCTAAACCTGGCCTATACCCCATATTGTGCATAATTTGTTGGGACACTGGGGAATAGTCATTACTAAGAGTGAACCCCATGTCTTTCATCAGGTCACGGCCCCATAAAGAGATAGGTAAATTAAGTACATAAGGCTGAAAAGTACCATGATGTCCTTCCGGGTCCTTCCAGGAAAGATGTCTACAGCTAACCTGAGGAGCCTGGGCATATCCAAGTCCTCTCAGAGATTGATCAGAAGTCTGCACTGGCCATCCCTTAGACCAGTCCTTAAGTGCAATGATGCTACGATCTGCACCTGTATCAAGTAAGCCCACAATTGATTTACCTTCTATGCTTAATTCCAAAGTAGGGCGATTACTCATATCTAGTGACAAATAAGCACAATTCCCTCCGGTGGTACCAATCTCATTCCCTGTCCGTGACTTTGAGTCTGCAGGGAAATGATCATGTAAACTAGGCAAAACCAGTAATTGAGCAATCCGATCTCCTGGGGAGATGGACACAATGCCTTTTGGAGCTTCCACCATAACCTTTACTATCCCTACAGTATTAGGACTTATGACTCCAGGGAAAACATGAAGACCTTGCAAAATGGAAGATGCACGTCCAATTAGCAAACCTACAGTGCCAGGTGGTAGAGGCCCTTTGAACTCAGTTTCCACCAATTGGACTCCCATCTTAGGTGTTAACACGAGTCTGGAGGTGGAACAGAGGTCCAATCCCGCGGCACCTGTAGTGGCTCTCCGCGTTTCATGGGATGGCGTAGAGATGGCCATGTCTCGGGTTCGGGTGTGACATTCTCCACTGCCCCATATATTTGCGGGCCCTGGGGTCGGGGGCCCCGTCGGCCGTTTTTTGGCCCAGCTGAAATAAGCTGTCCATGGATGTCCCTCACTGATGTACACTCTTTTGCCCAATGCTTCCCCCTTTTGCACCTTGGACACAATCCCGGTGATCGAAGGCCAGTGGAAGGGCCACCGTGAGGAGGTCCAGTAAAATTGACATTTTTGGGACACTCACGTCTGATATGACCGGGTTGACCACAATGGAAGCATGTTCTGGCGGCAGGATTGCCCCCTTTTGCAATCCGAAGGACAGCAGCTGCAAGACCTGCATTAGTTAAAGGCCCTCCAATCTCTCTACACACTTTCATCCATACTTCTATGCCTTTGTTCTTATAAGGAGCGATTGCTGCTTTACATTCCTTGGTGCATTGCTCAAAGACCAATTGCTTAACAAGGGGCATGGCTCTATCAGGATCCCCAAAAATCTTTCCAGCAGCATCCACCATCCTTGCTACGAAATCTGAAAAGGGTTCTGTAGGGCCTTGTAAAATCTTGGTCAAATTACCAGACACTTCTCCTCTATTTGGAAGTGACTTCCATGCCCGAATGCAAATGTTATTAATTTGATCATATACCTCAGGAGGGAATCCTGTCTGTTGATTAGCAAATCTACCTTGCCCCAAAAGCATGTCCTTATCCCAATGAGGATGTCCTGCTGCATGGTTTTGGGCGGCCTGCTCTATTGCGCCCTCTAGCATAAATGCTCTCCAGTCCAAATACTTGCCCGGAGAAACACAAGCCCGAACAAGGCTAGCCCAATCAGAGGGAGTCATACAGAATCTAGACAGACTCTCCACCTGAGTTAATGTGAAGGCGGCATCCACCCCATAAGTGCGTACAGACTCTGCCAGGGTCTTCACAATTTTGAAATCTAAAGGCTCTGAAAATCTTCCCCTATTCTCATCCTGAAAAACTGGATAAGCAAGACCCATCTCAGCGTTAACAGCCTTCCATGTTTGAGCATGGAAAGCTCTCCCCGAAACACCCCCACCATACGGCGGTGGGTCCGGAGGATCACATTTCTTGAGCCCCGGTCTATCTTCGTTCCCTTCTCCAGCAGCTAAACTCCCTAGCTGGCGAGACAGCCTCCCAAGCTCCTCCTCCTCATCCTCCTCTTCTTCTGACCCGCTTCCACATGGGGGTGTGCGCAGCGCACTGAGATCTGGATACAAGCGTTTCCTCCCCTGCTTCTCGCTCCGCACGCTCCCATCCTCCCGAGATACCTCACCTTTTGTCAGAGATAATCGTCTCCTCCCCTGTTTCACGCTCCGCACACTCCCATCCTCCTGAGATATCGCACTGCCTGCTGTCTCCGATTTCTCCTCATGTAACTTTTCTAAAACCTCCTGTCCTTTAGCAAGTGCGTCATGACATCTGCCATCTGTGAGGCAACTACGGACTATCTTCCAAAGGGGAATCACCCCACCCTCCAATATGCCCTGCTCACAAGCAAAGTCAAGATCCTTGCCCAATTTATCCCAACAAGGCATAGTAAGGCTGCCCGAATATGCAAACCACGGTGCAGCAACATCTACTTTCTGCAAAAATCTCTGTAAGATACTATGTTTCACTTTCAGGCCTTTGGAACGTAACAGGCCGTCTAGTGCCAGAAGAAGCGGGCTTGAAGATGTGACACCCATGACACAGCAACAGAACAGATACAGAGGACAAAACGAAAGTACACAGAAACAAAAGAAAAGTACACAGTGCAGCTGCAATAAAATATGAGGCTCTCTCTGTCTTTGTAGAGGAGCTGACTCCGCTTTGATTGCGGGTCCCACTAACCGGGACTATCAGGTCCCGCCCACTGGGACTATCGTGTCCCACTCACCGGGACTGTCGGGTCCCACCCACGGGGACTATGGGGTCCCACTTACCGGGACTGTTCAGTGCACCACCTCTGACGACTTGCAAGTTTTGATTTTCCCGGGTTTCGGCACCACTTGTCGCGACCCCCTTGCCCGCAAGGAAGACGCAACACCGGGAATCTTCTTACAGCTGTTTATTCAAGCTCTCGAGAGTTCTTCTAATCTCCCAGAAGCCCCTCCCAGCCTTAATAAAGTATCCAAACACCCAATGCGAAGCTGCCACGTGGAGCTTTCTCGTAGGGTGTCAAAGAACCATGTGCCAACTCTCCCAAAGAAGGAGTTGTTTATCACAGACCACCACAAGGCCAGCGCCATCTTGTAATGGCGACCACAGTCCGCAGAAGCGGCTCGCCACAAATAGACATCAGTATGCTGTGTTTATGTGAATAAAATTTCTGGGGATATTTTATGACAGTTATTTAGATAAGGGAAATAACTGTCTCTGACCATTCACTGATTAGCCTGTTTATTATAGTTACCATTCCTCGAAATGCTGGCATATCATTTTAAAGATTTCCTTCGGTAAACATATCTTTTGTTTCTTTGACACCCTCTGGCTTGTAGATTTCGAAATTCTGTTTACTCTGTCATTTCTGTCTCTTATTTGGAGATAATGCCATTGGGTCAGTTTATAATACTTTTGACAAAATCCATTGCAAAGCAAATTCAAGAGATAGTAGTAGGTGTGGTGTGATTTGGAATAAGTTAGTTGGTGCTCTTCCCAAATCCCATCTTCAGGGCTGGTTGGTCCATTATACCATTTACTAGGGGATTTATCATCATGGTAAGGCCTCCAGTAAATATACTAACACACTGTAAGGAGAGCTCCTGGAAGTTTGGAAAATCAATGGCCCATGTTAAAGTAAAAATCACAGAGCTGCTGTATGATTGGAAAACAGGGAATTAAAAGTATCAGAGAGAAAGGTTTACTAGAATGGGAAATACCATATAAAGCCAACTATTTTCATGAAAGGGCTCAGAGTACACTCACTTACCAAAGTTACTGATACAAATGTGCTAGGGAAAGAGAAACCACCATCATTGAGAAGTATAGTGGCATTCTCTATAGGCCACAGGCTGATGATAGGATGTATTGTTACAGAACAGAGATTCCAGAATTCTGAAATAAAAAAGGTCAAGACAAAATTTAACCATTAAAATCAAGATGAGCATGATTATTTTAATGACTGGCAAGATTGAAATTGTAGCCAGGACACCTTAAGACCTAGAGAGATACGGATGGTTATTGGAACACAGTGCTCATAGAGGCAAAAAAAGGTAAGCAGGCAACAAGGATATTGATTAATTTGTACAATTCTTTAAACATCAAGAATGAATAATTAGATGATCAGGAAGCTAAGAGAAGACACCCTAGGAAAGCAACAATTCTTAGACCTGAGCCCATTCTCAATTCTAGAACCTATTAACTAAAGGAGAGGCCAATTCTGTAAAGACGGATCCTGCAACATTGCATCAAAATATATTCAGTAGCAATTTTCCCAGTCCTTTCTTAGAAGAATTCATGGCATTCACTTGAACAATTGTGTACTGAAGACAGGAGACTACTCAAACCTGTTAAGGATTGTTGGACACAAGGTCTGAAATAACACTGATATATGGACACAAAGCACCATCATGGCTTCCCTTTTAGAGTAAGAACAAGGGGGCAAGGTAATAAATGAAGCTATGGCCCAGTTCTGACTCATGTTGGGTTGACTCAATCCACTTCATCCTACCTAGAGACCTCTTCCTGGTCCAAAAATACATAATTGCACCAGACATACTTTGTAGTCAATAGAACCTTCATATTGGTTTCTTACCCTGTATGGGAAGAGCTATTATAAAGTCATGCAAAAGCTTTGGAAAGTGTCTCCCATCCCCAACCAAGCCAATAAATCAAAACCAACATCATGCTCTGCAGAGAATGGCAACATTAATGCCATGTAAAAGATTTAAATAAGGTAAAGACTGTAGTTCCTTTTGCATTGCCATTAATTCATCTATCTGGACTCTACAAAAACCATATTGATCACAGTGGATGAAAATAGAGTACTGCAAATATAACCAAGCAGTAGCCACAGGTGTAGCTGCCATGCCAGATGGGATATCTTTGCAAATGCAGAAAACACAGAATTGGTTACCTGGTATAAGGCCACTGATCTGGGTGATGTATATTTTTCCATTCCTGTAAAAGGAAACTCATATATAGATCACATTTATGTGTATCTGATAACAATTTACATTTATAGTCTTCCCTGGGGCTATATTAACCCACATTCCCCATATAATTACATAATCAAAAGGGAACAGTAATTCTCAACTAGGGAAAATTTGCTCCACAGGGGATATTTGGTAATGTCTAGAGACATTTTTGCTTGTCATCTCTAGGAGAGGCAGTGGGGAGGGCTCCTGGCATTTAATGGGTAGAGGCTAGAAATGCTGACAGATATCTTAATATGCACAGGATGCTCCTGCCCAAGAAAATAGCATAAACCCCAAGGAATCTGGAACAAGGATAAGTCATTCCTGTCGTGTTACAGGGACCTGATGGGAAGTAACCATGAAGACAATGCTTCACATCATGATTCGGGTTATGTCAGATCAACAAAGCCACTGGGTTGATAAAGCAAAACAACAATCTCAAATAAGATGGAATTACTAAGAGAAATGCAAATTAAAACTACACTGAGATTTCATCTTACTCCAGTCAAAATGGCAATTATCAAGAATACAAGTAACAAGAAATGTTGGCAAGGATGTAGGGGAACAGGTACCCTTATACATTCCTGGTGGGACTGTATATTGGCGCAACCACTATGGAAAGCAGTATAGAGATTCCTCAGAAAACTTGGAATGGAAGAATTTTACTCAGTTATTCCACTCCTTGGTTTATACCCAAAGGACTTAAAATCAGCATACTGTAGTGAAGCTGCCACATCCCTTTTTATAGCAGTTCAGTTCACAATAGCTAAGCTATGGAACCAACCTACGTGCCCTTCAACAGATGAATAGATAAAGAAATGTGGTGCCTACATACAACGGAATATTACTCAGCCAAAAAGAAGAATGAAATTATGGCATTTGCCTATAAATGGATGGAACTGGAGACTATCATGCTAAGTGAAATAAGCCAATCCCAAAAACCAAAGGCCAAATCCACTCTAATATACAGATGTTAACACACAACAAGGTGTGGGTAAGAATAGAAGTTCCTTGGATTAAACAAAGGGGAATGAATGGAAGAGGGGAGAGGTTGCAAATAGGAAAGACTGTAGAATGAATCAGACATAACTTCTAAATGTTCATATATGAATACATGCCTGGGTAATTCCACATCATGTACAACAACAAGAATGAGAAGTTATACTCCATATGTGTATAATATGTCAAAATACATTCTACTGTCATGTATAACTAGAAAGAACAAAGTTTCTAAAAAAAATTTTAAAGATGAAATTGCTATAAACTTAATGTTTGTCCCTCAAATTCTTATGTTGACTCTCAATCCCCAATATAATGACATTTGATGGTGAGGCTTTGGGGACATCACTAGGTCATGTTGGTGGCACCCTCATGTATGGGATTAGTCCTTATAAGAAGAGGCCAGAGAGGTGTCTAGCTCTCCTTCCACCATGTGAAGACACAACAAGAAGTTGGCAGTCTGCAACTTGGAAATGTGTCTTCACTGGGAACCAACCATACTGGGAACCATTCTGATAACCATTCTGGTATCTTAGAAGTCCAGCCTCCAAAACTTTAAGAATTCAGTGTTTATTGTTTCAGCCACTCTGTTTATGGAATCTTACTGTATCAGCCCAAGCTGGCTAAGATAAAAGTCATGCATTCAAGTTTGGGCATGTGCAGGGTGAGAGGACGTAAGTAAGCTGCATGAAGGGGTATGACATACCACCCTGTTGTAGGTGAAATGAGTCACGAGAGACTTAACTGAATCAGTGTTAATACACTGGTAGGGATAGGCAAGTAGACTGTGGCTGGAGAAGGTGGGTTGTTGGGGGCGTGTCTTTGGGGTACATATTTTGTCAGTGGTGAGGGGAACTCTCTCTCTGCTCCCTGGTGCCATATAGCAAACTACCTTCCTCTACCACACACTTCTACCACAATGTTCTGCCTTTCCTTGGGTCCAGAGCAATGGAGTCAGGCAACTATGGACTGGGACCCCTGAAACCATAAGCCCCAAACTAAACTTCCTACTCTAATTGTTCTTATCAGGTCTTTTGGTCACAGCAGAAAAAAGAAAAAGCTGATTAAAACAGAAATTGGTGTTGAGAAGTGGAGTCATTGCTGTGACTAACCTGGCCTGAAGCTTTTGGAAATTTTTGGAATTTGTGGGAGGAAATTTAAAAAGTTAAGCAGTACAAGCTGCAAAAGCTTCAGATTATTATAAGTGGAGTTTTAAGGGGAATTCTGGTGGGAGCTTCAAAGACCAGAATGCCAAAAGGATGGTAGGCAGCAAACTGAGCTCATGAGGTTTCAGAGAAGGGGAACACAATTGGGAACTGGACTAGAGGACATTTATGTTACGTTCCAGTTAACGAGGTTGTCTACATTTTGCTGATGTCCTGAGACTTTCTGTGAGACTGAATTCAAAGGTGATGGACTAAATAATCAGGCAGAAGAAATTTCTAGGCAGCATAGCATTCAGGCAGTACCATGGGTATTGCTGGCAGTTTTCAGCCACGTTTATTGTGATAATCGGGAACAGAAAGCAAAGCTGAAAATTTTGAAGAGCTAAGGAAGGTGTGGTTGGTTTTATGTCTGTTTTGGTACTAGGGACTGAACTCAGAGGCGCTTACCCACTGAGCCACATCCACAGCCCTTTTTTTTTTTTTATAATTCTTATTTTTTTTTTATTTTGAGACAGGGTCTTGCTAAATTGCTTAGAGTCTTACTAAATTGCTGAGGCTGGCTTTGAACTTGTGATCTTCCTGCCTAAGCCTCCTGAAATGCTGAGATTATAGGTATGCACCACTCAGTGGTGTGATTGTTAAAGACATCACAGCCACCCAAAATATGCTAAATACTTTACTTGGTGACAATAGGAAAAATGACATTCCTTGAGGGCATCTCAAGAATTGACCACACCCATCTCAGGTTCAAGGGTGTAAAAGAAAAAAAAATTCTTTGATAAGAGAACATGGGGGCACTTGGCTTGCATAAAGGGGCCTAGGAAGTTTCATAGTGCTCAGCCACCCAAGCACTCAGAGGCTGCTGCAGCCATGGTCCCTAAAGGCTTGGTGACTGCTTGGGTTCTGCAGGAATGCAGGATGCTGAAGTTAGGGGGTCATGGAGGCTTCGACTAAGAATTCAAAAAAGCTTAGGAGGCCAGGCAAAGTGTAGCAGAGTCAGACTCCCTGTGGGCAACCCCTCAGAGGGTTTTACATGAAGCTGTGAAGATGAAGCTTTAGGGGACCATGGCAGAATTTTATGGTTTAGATATTTGGTGTCCCCCTAAACTCATTGTGAGACAATGAAAGAAAATTTAGAGATCAGATGACTGAGTTGTATGAGCCTTAACCTAATCAGTGGGTTAATGCAATGATAGGTATTAACTCGGTGGTACCTTTAGGCAGGTAGGATGTTGCTGAAGGAGGTGAGTCATTTGTTAGGGATGTACCTTTGGAGGTGAATTGTTGGGGAAGTGCCTTTGGAGTATATATTTTATCAGTGTGAGGGAGCTCGCTCTCTCTGCTTCTTGGTGCAATGCTCTAAGCTGCTTTCCTCCACCCCACTCTTCCACTATGATGTCCTGCCTTGTCTCAGGTCCTGAGGAATGGAGTTGGCCATCTATGGCCTGAGACCTTTGAAACCATGATACCCCAAATCAACTTTTCCTACTCTTTTTATTGTTCTCGTCAGGTCTTTTGGTCATAGCAGCAAAAAAGCTAACTCAAACACCTACTCAGAAGATCATGAAAGAAAATAGTAGCACAAAATTTTCCCAATAGACAGGGCTCCAGACAGTCTATTTTGTCATCCACTTCATATGAAAAGAGTATTAGTTTGGAATAAACCATACATAGAACATAGAAAATGGAGAATAGACTGCCTACTTTCTCAGGGGCTTGGTGGTAGAGAAATGGATTAGAGGATTGGGAACAAGAAAGTCTAAGGATGGATACATGAGAGTAGGAACAAAGTTTGAAGATTTTTGCATCACATGTTAACGGTCACCTCTTCTATTTGCCATAGAAGAGGCAATAAATAACCAAAAGGACAGTATGGCTTGGCCAGTTGATATTATCAAGCCTCTATCATTTCATAACAGGATTATCATATTTCATTAATGAAGTAGTTTTGACTACAGGGATGGAGGATATGCAAGGGTCCCACAGCACAGGCAGCCACTTACCCAGGCTGATCTAGTTTGCTACTGTCAACCTGGCAGCAACTAAGATCTGTGCTAAGCTCCCCATATAGCACCACACCTTGAGACCAAGTATTCCATTGGTGATAAGACGACTGACTGTATGAGAATCTTTCTGCTCTTGAAGGAATAAAAATTCATCTCATATGGGATTAACATTAGGATCAATCTGGAGTCAGAATAAGATATTATATTTCTTACTCCTTGACCTAAGCCAGTACTGCCAAGAATTTAGAAAGTCCTTGATTTACTGGCATGAAATCTCACACAGTGCAGCCAACCAAAGACCTGCTTTATAGCCAAGGTGTGGAGGTAAATATATGATTGTGGGATCCACTGTACCAACCAAATACCATACAATCCAGAAGTATTGGCCTTACAGGGCAGAAAAGAAGGCTCTTAAAGGTGAAAGTGAGGGAATTCTGCAACCCCTTGAGATGTAGAAAGCTGGAGGTTGGTCACTCCCACTCATGCAAAAAGAAAATTTAAGATAAAGTATGAATTCTTAACTTCTCTTGAGTCTATCAGAGAGCTAAAAATCATAGAGCAACCAAATGGCCTGAAATGTGGTCTTCCTAAAGAGACCAAAAGACAAATGCCAGCTCAGATGTGTTAGAGCGCAAGAAGAAGAGATTCAAGGGACCACACATGGAAGGTAAAAACAGTTTAAAATTTTTCATGTAGACAGTGTTCACTAATGTGTGTGTGTGTGTAGAACCCTTAAGAGCTGCAGAAACAAAGAGAGCTCACAATCTCAAAAGCTCTTCTCTAGGCTCTATTGTGTGTACAAGTCTTTAGGGCAGAGCAAAAGATGAAATTTTCCTACAGATGCAAGTTGGGAGGAGAGGAATAAATAGCTGCCACTGCCAGAGAGGCACAAAACCCCCTTCCACCTCTGCCTCTCCACAGAACAAAATCTTTAAGATGCTGCAAGGAGTACAAACCCAGTCACCCCAGAGGTACATGGGTAGATCCACTGTGGAGGAGGGAAGGTTAAAGCAAACACAGGGAAAAACTGTACCTTTGGGGGAAGGAACAAGGGAAACAAACCCATTCCAACTCCTGATCAAATTAATTCAACTCTTCCTTCTACCACCCCACTCATGGTCACACACACACACACACACACACACACACACACACACTCACTCACTCACACACACACAATCTAGAACTAAAAGACATGTGCCGGATTTTAGGCATACATACTATTTACCTCAGTCTCTGCTGTTCTATGATGACTAACATTGAATCAAAACTTTCTTTTTTTTTCAATAACTTTTATAGCATTATTTTAAAGAATCATATAACTGTGACATTTTAAGCAACTAAAATCCAGTTTAGGCAGAATGATTTACATCACTGATTTCTTCTTGTGAATGTCAGTATTAAACACCTAAGATTCATCTGTGCAGCATGGCTTTCAAGATGGAAAGCTGCTTGGGTATAGAGTGGACACACTTTCTTTCTTTTTTTTTTTTCAGTTTTCTCTTTTTTTTATTGGTTGTTCAAAACATTACAAAGCTCATGACATATTATCTTTCATACATTTGATTCAAGTGGGTTATGAACTCCCATTTTTACCCCAAATACAAGTTGCAGAATCACATCGGTTACACATCCACATTTTTACATAATGCCATATTAGTGACTGTTGTATTCTGCTACCTTTCCTATCCCCTACTATCCCCCCTCCCCTCCCCTCCCATCTTCTCTCTCCACCCCATCTGCTGTTATTCAATTCTCTACCTTGTTTGGTTTTTTTCCCCTTTCCCCTCACAAACTCTTATATGTAATTTTGTGTAACAATGAGGGTCTCCTTCCATTTCCATACAATTTCCCTTCTCTCTCCCTTTCCCTCCCACCACTAGTCTGTGTTTAATGTTAGTCTTTTCCTCATGCTCTTCCTCCCTGCTCTGTTCTTAGTTGCTCTCCTTATATCAAAGAAGACATTTGGCATTTGATTTTTAAGGATTGGCTAGCTTCACTTAGCATAATCTGCTCTAATGCCATCCATTTCCCTGCAAATTCCATGACTTTGTCGTTTTTTAGTGCTGCGTAATACTCCATTGTGTATAAATGCCACATTTTTTTATCCATTCATCTATTGAAGGGCATCTAGGTTGATTTCACATTCTAGCTATTGTGAATTGTGCTGCTATGATCATTGATGTGGCAGTATCACTATAGTATGCTCTTTTAAGGTCCTCAGAGAATAGTCTGAGAAGGGCAATAGCTGGGTCAAATGGTGGTTCCATTCCCAGCTTTCCCAGGAATCTCCATACTGCTTTCCATATTGGCTGCACCAATTTGCAGTCCCACCAGCAATGTACAAGTGTACCCTTTTCCCCACATCCTCGCCAGCACTTGTTGTTGTTTGACTATAATGGCTGTCAGTCTTACTGGAGTGAGATGGTATCTTAGGGTGGTTTTGATTTGCATTTCTCTGACTGCTAGAGATGGTGAGCATTTTTTCATGTACTTGTTGATTGATTGTATGTCCTCCTCTGAGAAGTGTCTGTTCAGGTCCTTGGCCCATTTGTTGATTGGGTTATTTGTTATCTTATTGTTTAATTTTTTGAGTTCTTTGTATATTCTGGATATTAGGGCTCTATCTGAAGTGTGAGGAGTAAAAATTTGTTCCCAGGATGTAGGTTCCCTATTTACCTCTTTTATTGTTTCTCTTGCTGAGAAAAAACTTTTTAGTTTAAGTAAGTTCCATTTGTTTATTCTTGTATTTAACTCTTGGGCTATGGGCATCCTATTAAGGAATTTGGAGCCTGACCCCACAATATGTAGATCGGGGCCAACTTTTTCTTCTATCAGGCGCAGAGTCTCTGATTTGATATCAAGCTCCTTGATCCATTTTGAGTTAACTTTTGTGCATGGCAAGAGAAAGGGGTTCAGCTTCATTTTGTTGCATATGGATTTCCAGTTTTCCCAGCACCATTTGTTGAAGATGCTATCCTTCCTCCATTGCATGCTTTTAGCCCCTTTATCAAATATAAGAAAGTTGTAATTTTGTGGATTGGTCTCTGTGTCCTCCTCTGTTCTGTACCAATGGTCCACCTGCCTGTTTTGGTACCAGTACCAAGCTGTTTTGGTTACTATTGCTCTGTAGTACAGTTTGAAATCTGGTATCGCTATACCTCCAGATTCACACTTCCTGCTTAGAATTGCTTTTGCTATTCTGGGTCTTTTGTTTTTCCATATGAATTTCATGATTGCTTTATCTATTTCTACAAGAAATGCCGTTAGGATTTTGATTGGCATTGCATTGAACCTGTAGAGAACTTTGGGTAATATCGCCATTTTGATGATGTTGGTTCTGCCTATCCATGAACAGGGTACATTTTTCCATCTTCTAAGATCTTCTTCTATCTCTCTCTTTAGGGTTCTGTAGTTTTCATTGTATAAATCTTTCACCTCTTTTGTTAGGTTGATTCCCAAGTATTTTATTTTATTTTTTTTGAGGATATTGTGAATGGGGTAGTTTTCCTCATTTCCATTTCAGAAGTTGTGTTGCTGATATACAGGAATACCTTTGATTTATGCATGTTGATTTTATATCCTGCCACTTTGCTGAATTCATTTATTAGTTCTAGTAGTTTCTTTGTAGACCCTTTTGGATCTTCTAGGTATAGAATCATGTCATCCGCAAATAGTGATATTTTAAGTTCTTCTTTTCCTATTTTTATGCCTTTAATTTCTTTTGTCTAATTGCTCTGGCTAGTATTTCAAGAACTAAATTGAATAGAAGTGGTGAGAGAGGGCATCCCTGTCTTGTTCCAGATTTTAGAGGGAATGCCTTCAGTTTTTCTCCATTTAGAATGATGCTAGCCTGAGGCTTAGCATATATAGCTTTTACAATGTTGAGGTAAGTTCCTGTTATCCCTAGTTTTTCTAGCGTTTTGAACATAAAGGGATGCTGTACTTTGTCGAATGCTTTTTCTGCATCTATCGAGATGATCATATGGTTCTTATCTTTAAGTCTATTGATGTGGTGAATAACATTTATTGATTTCCGTATATTGAACCAGCCTTGCATCCCAGGGATGAATACTACTTGATCATGGTGCACAATTTTTTTGATATGCTTTTGTATTCGATTCGCCAGGATTTTATTGAAAATTTTTGCATCTAAGTTCATTAGAGATATTGGTCTGTAGTGTTATTTCTTTGAAGTGTCTTTGTCTGGTTTCAGGATCAGGGTGATGTTGGCCTCATAGAATGAATTTGGAAGAGCTCCTTCTTTTTCTATTTCTTGAAATAGCTTGAAAAGTATTGGTATTAATTCTTCTTTGAAAGTTTTGTAAAACTCCGCTGTATACCCATCCGGTCCTGGGCTTTTCTTGGTTGGTAGTCTTTTGATGGCTTCTTCTATTTTTTCCTTTGTTATTGGTCTGTTTAAATTGTGTGTGTCTTCCTGACTCAATCTGGGACGATCATATGACTTAAGAAATTTATCGATATCTTCACTATCTTCTATTTTATTAGAATATACGGTTTCAAAATACTTTCTAATTATCTTCTGTATTTCTGTAGTGTCTGTTGTGATATTGCCTTTTTCATCCCGTATATTAGTAATTTGAGTTTTCTCTCTTCTTCTCTTCGTTAGCATAGCTAAGGGTCTGTCGATCTTATTTATTCTTTCAAAGAATCAATTTTTTCAATGGTTTTTTTTTTCAATTTTGTTGATTTCCGCTCTGATTTTAATTATTTCTTGTCTTCTGCTACATTTGCTGTTGTTTTGCTCTTCCTTTTCTAGGGTTTTGAGATGTAGTGTGAGTTCATTTATTTGTTGTTTTTTTTCTTTTTTTGAGGAATGAACTCCAGGAAATGAATTTCCCTCTTAAAACTGCTTTCATTGTGTCCCATAGATTCTGGTATGTTGTGTCTGTATTTTCATTTATCTCTAAGAATTTTTTGATTTCCTCCTTTATGTCTTCTGTAACCCATTGATCATTCAGTAACGTATTGTTCATTGTCCATGTGATGTAGGATTTTTCCTTCCTTCTTTTATCATTGATTCCCTGTTTCATTCCATTATGATCAGATATGGTGCATGGTATTATCTCCACACCTTTATATTTACTAAGAGTTGACCTATGGCATAATATATGATCTATCTTTGAGTAAGATCCATGTGCTGCTGAGAAGAACGTGTATCCACTTGATGATGGTTGATATATTCTATATATGTCGGTTAAGTCTAGGTTATTGATTGTGTTATTGAGTTCTATAGTTTCTTTATTCAGCTTTTGTCTGGAGGATCTGTCTAATGGTGAGAGCGGTGTGTTGAAGTCATCCATAATTATTGTGTTGTGGTCTATTTGACTCTTGAACTTGAGGAGAGTTTGTTTTATGAACGTTGCCACACCATTGTTTGGTGCATACAAATTGATAATTGTTATGTCTTGTTGGTGGATGGTTCCTTTTAACAGTATATAGTGTCCTTCTTTATCCCTTTTGATTAACTTAGGTTTGAAGTTGATTTTATTCTATATGAGCATGGCCACTCCTCCTTGCTTCCGAGGGCCATGTGAGTGGTATGATTTTTCCCAACCTTTCACCTTCAGCCTGTGTATGTCTTTTCCTATCATATGAGTCTCCTGAAGGCAGCATATTTTTGGATTTGTTTTTTTAATCCGGGTTACTAGCCTATGTCTCTTTATTGGTGAATTTAGGCCATTAACATTTAAGGTTACAATTGAAATATGGTTTGTACCTCCAGTCATGTTTATTTATTTATTTATTTTAGTGTGGCTAGTTTTTCCTCTTTGGTTATTTTTCTCCCCCTTTACTGAGATACCTCCCATTGTTAGTTTTGGGTGCTATTTTTCAATTCCTCTTCTTGTAGTATTCTGCTCAAAATGCTTTGCAGTGCTGGTTTTCTGCTGCAAATTCTTTTAGCTTTTGTTTATTGTGAAATATTTTAATTTCATTGTCAAATCTGAAGCTTAATTTTGCTGGATACAGTATTCTTGGTTGGAATCCATTATTTTTCAATGTTTAAAATACGTTGTTCCAGGATCTTCTCGCTTTCAAAGTCTGTGATGAAAAATCAGCCGTTAACCTAATTGGTTTAGCCCTGCCTCCTTTCTCTCATAGCTTTTAATATTCTCTCCTTATTCTGTATGTTGGATATCTTCATAATTATGTGTCTTGGAGTTGGTCTATTACAGTTTTGAATGTTTGGGGTCCTATAAGCCTCCAGGATTTTGCAATCCATTCCATCTTTCATCTCTGGGAAGTTTTCTAAGATTATTTCATTTAATAGGTTGTCCATTCCTTTGGTTTGGACCTCTATACCTTCTTCTATCCCAATGACTCTCAAGTTTGTTTTTTTTATGGCATCCCATATCTCTTGGATAGATTGCTCGTGAGTTTTAAGCATCCTTTCTGTGTTGACTATATTCTTTTCAAGTTGATAAACTTTGTCTTCATTATCTGATGTTCTGACTTCTACTTGATCTAGTCTATTTGTGATATTCTTGTTTGAGTTTTTAATTTGGTTTATGGTTTCCTGCATTTCTAGGATTACTGTTTGATTTTTTTTTAAAATCTCTATCTCCTGGTAGAGCTCGTTCTTTGCCATTTGGATTTGTTTATTTATTTCGTTTTCAAAATATACTTTCAATTCTTGGACTTGCTGTCTCATGTCTTCTCTAATATTCCATTCCATTGGAGTTAGGTATGCCTTGAGTTCTTTCTCTGTCCATTTTTTCTGATTTCTCTAGGTCCTCCTGTAGATTTAAGTTGTCCTGCATTGTTTGTAATCCTTTTTTCCCCTGTTTTTTCATGTTGTTCACATTACTTTCCAGCTCTGTTTGACTGCTGTGTTTTTGCTTTCTCCTATAAATTTGTTTTGGCTTTGTATATCTCTGTTGTCTCTCCTATGTGGTGGGAGACTATGCCTAGAGATGTTGGGATTTATTGTATTTTAAAGCTGATTCATTCAATTTATAAAAGGCTTCTGGATTCTGTATGCATATAGGGATTTGTTGTTTTTTCTTAGGACTTTATGTTTAGGTTAGGTGCTATGAAGGTATAAGGGTTAGTATGTCTTGACTACTTTAGAAGATTGCTCTACTGAAGGGGGATACTAACAGTCGATTGGATCGGGGTGTTGACAGTAGCTAGGTATTTAGGAGCCCTATAGACAGCTTCGAAACATTCACCTATTTGCATTTAGACAATTACACGTAATGGAGGACGTAATGCTTGGGATGAAAGTTGGGGGGTAGGGGAAGGAAGGTGCTCTTAAAAAGAAAGAAGGAGAGGGAGATAGATAGAATAGAGGAGAATGGAATGAACAATAAAACTTGAAAAGGGAAAGAAAGAAGAACAAGGGGAGAGAAAAAATAAAATAAAATAAAATAAGAAATAAAATTAGGTCTTAGAGATCCATTTTCTTCTCTTCCAGTAGGCGGAGCTGTGCCCTCCGAGCTGAGCTTCTGCCCTCTATATGTCAACAGCAATCCCTGTAACGCGATTCCTGGGAGTCTCTCAATCCTGTTAGTCCAGAGCCGTTTCACTTCACCGGCCCCTCCTCCCCTTCCTCCTGCCAGCCAGCCAGGTCCTGCTCACGGGAGGTGGTTCCCCAAGGATCTGGTTACACTTTCAGCCCCACCACATGCCCTATTTCCCGAATGACTGAGCACTCTCTCTGTCATTCATCTAAGCCCCAGTGCTGTGGATCTGTGATCTGGGAGCCAATAGTTTAATTTTTCAGGACCCCTTTGGTGGGCACGCCCTTGGAAGCTGGAGGCTAAGAACTTGGGTATCGCCACTGGTGGTAAGGGGAGTTGGGGATGGAAAATCCCCTCTGCTTCCCTCAGCCCCTACAATTATGACCACTCCGCTGGCGGTAGGAGGAGTTGGGGGTCAGGAGTGCCCTCTGTTTCCCTCCGCCCCTACCGTCACGCCCTCTCCATTGGCGGTAGGGGGAGTTGGGGGTCGGGAGTCCCTTGGCCCTTACGGTCACACCCAAGGAGAGATTTTTGAAGTTTCCCAGTTGTTTGTATCTGGTGGGGGTGGGAGTCACACACCTGGTAAAGTGGATTCCGCTGGGAAGGAATCTCGTTGGCCAAACTCTGGTGATGTCACCTCTCTGCTATGGCGGGCCCCAGGCTCCTTGCCGAAGTGTCCGAAAGGAGGGGTGGGACTGGCTTGTCTCTGGTCTGACTCAGTCTCTGGTTTTAGTTCCCAGTTCGCTATTTCATAAAGGCTTGGTTAGAGTCCCTTCGAGTCGCCTGCTGAGGCGGGCGGCCATTTGATGTGCCAGGCGGGGAGGGTCGTTCGCAGAGCCAGGCGGGCGGGAGCCGTTTGAACGTCCACCGCAATGGGTGGGCGGTGGACGTTCAGTGGCAGCCGGAGGGACTGGACCTCTGCACCACGTGGCTGAGATTCACTCGTCTGGGGCAAACTTTCACCTCCAATAAACTTACGAATTCCCGGCAGGTCTCCTTTCAGCGGAATTTTGCTAGAAGTTTCTCAGCAGGAAGAATCTAGGCGTATTAATGCGTCTCTCTGATCCCGTTAATGCGGAGGTACTGAAAGTGCTGCCTCCCCGCCGGCCACCTTGTTGGGTCCCCCTGAATGAAAACTTTCAAAATACACTAAAAGTGAAGTGGGTGGGGGACAGTCAAGAGATAGCACAGTCAATCAAGTCAGACACAGATATCAAAACTATCAAACTAGGATTAATATATCAAAGTTTTCATTTAAACAAACAAATATGCATCTATAAAATGATACCAAAGTTGGAAACTACAAGAAAGGGAAAAATGGAAATGGTAGACATACAAAAAAAATCTGGTATTACTGATAAAGTATGCTTCCCACAGGCTCATCAGTTGAATCAGTCCAGCCAAGAAAAACAGTGAAGTTGAGGATAAGCCAATACAAATCACTTCACCTTAAACATCAAGAGAAGAAATATTGAATAAAACAGAACAGTGAATTAGACCTTGAAGTGCATATACATGAGCTTTTTAACTCTGAGCAATGGGAAAAAAAACAGAACAGAAAATTTGAGAGCTGTAGGACCATATGAGGTGGTCTAGTATGCCAAAAAAAGAAACATTTTAAAAGATGATGGCCAAGAATTTTCCTAAAATAATGAAAGATAGCAAACCACAGATCAAAGAAGCTCAGAAAAACCTAAAAAGAGTGAATACTAAAAACAAGACGCAACAACCATACACACACACACACACACACACACACACACACACTTCAAAGCACATCATATTCAAACTGCTAGAAAGCAGAGATAAAGAGAAATTCTTGAAGGCAAGAAAAAAATGAATAAAAAAGACATACAACGTGCTTGGGAGAAAATATAAATTGTAGCAGATTGCTTGTCATAAACAATATAACCCATGAGACAACAGAGTGACGGATGACTTTAAAATGCTGCAAAGAAAAAGAAAAAGAAAACTTACCTCCTTGGAATTCTATACCAATTGAAAATACCTTTCTAACAAAATCTTAGATAATTCATTATCAGTAGAGCTACACCACAAGAAATATTTTTAATTCTTTAATAAGGAAGAATATATCAGAAAGAAATTTGAATCTACACAATGAAATTAAATATCTCATGATGATTAAAATAAATGTAAAAGATGTTTTTCTTATTTTAATAACTCTAGAAAGTGACTATCTAAATTTAAAATAGTAGCAACAAATTGATGGTTTGTAGTATACTATATATAAAAGTAAAATGATAGCACTAAAGATAGGAAAGGAAGAAGTTCAGATTGGGGTATGAGGTTGGGAAGTTCTTATGCAAGTATGAAGTAATATAATATTATTTGAAGATATATTTGGTTTTTTAGACATATATATTATAAGCACTTGGACAACAACTAAGAAAGTCTTTAAAGGAATTATAAGTAATAAGCCAAAATAAAAGTGGAAATAAAATGGAATTTTAAAATATCCTCAGTGAAAAGCTTCTGTCTTAAGAAAGCTGAAGAAAAAAATACAAGTTAAACCAAAGTAAGCAGGAGAAAAGAAATAATAAAGAGCCAAAACTGATGAATTTGAAAATAGAAAAAAAAATTACAACAATGAAATGAAAGGCTAATTCTTTGAAAAAAATCAATGAAATCAATAAACCTCTAGTCATATTTATTGAGAAAAGATGAAAATTACTAGTGAGAGAAGATGAAAATTACCAGTATCAGAGATGAAAGAAGACATCATTATAGATCATACATTTTTTTAAAGGCATAAGTATTACAAATAAATTTATAGCTACATTATTAATGAAATAAATGAAATAGTTGAAATGGACAAATTTCTTAAACCAAACTACCAAAGCATACTCAAACGGGAATACATACTCTGAATAATGAATATTCTTGTATCTACTGAAGAAAATGGATTTGTGGCTAAAAATAACACCTTCCAACAGTGAAAATTACTGGACAGGTGGCTTTACTAGTGTAGTCTGTCAGACTTGTAAAGCAGAGCAAAACTATTTTTAAGAAGCATTAATCTCTAGGATATATAAAGAATTTTAAAAACTTAACACCAAAAAATAAATAAATAAATAACCCAATCAATAAATGAGCTAAGGAACTGAACAGACACTTCACAGAAGAAATACAATTGAACAGGGCTGGGGTTGTGGCTCAGCAGTAGAGCACTCGCCTAGCACACGCACAGCGCTAGGTTCGATCCTTAGCACTACATAAAAATAAATAAATAAATAAAATAAAGGTATTGTGTCCAGCTACTATTAAAAAAAAGAAATACAATTGATCAACAAATATATGAAAAAGTGTTCAACATCTCTAGCAATTAGAGAAATGCAAACCAAAACTACTCTAAGATTTCATCTCACTCTAAGAATGGCAATTGTCAAGAGAACAGGCAATAATAAATGTTGGCAAGGATGTGGTGGAAAAGGTACACTCATACATTGTTCGTGGGACAGAAAATTGGTGCAACCACTATGGAAAGCAGTATGGAGATTCCCCAGAAAAATGGGTATGGAACCACCATTTGACCCAGCTATCCCACTCCTTGGATTATACCCAAAGGACTTAAAATCAGCATACTGTAGTGACACAGCCACATCAATGTTTACAGCAGCTCAATTCACAATAGCTAGACTATGGAACTAACCTAGGTGTCCCTCAGTAGATGAATTGGTAAATAAAATGTGGTATATATACTCAATGGAATATTACTCAGCTTTAAGGAAGAGTAAAATTATGGCATTTGCCAGTAAATACTTGGAGTTGGAGAATACCATGCTAAGCAAAGTAAGCCAATCCCACAAAACCAAAGGCCAAATGTTTGGGATTTTTTAATATATATTTATTTATTTATTTTAGTTTTTAGGTGGACACAATATCTTTATTTTACTTTTATGTGGTATCTGAGGATCAAACCCAGTGCCTCGCGCATGCCAGGCAAGCACGCTACCACTTGAGCCACATCCCCAGTCCCCAAATGTTTTCTCTAATTTGTGGATACTAATTTACAATAAGTTGAGGGACACCGGGAAAGAATAGCATTACCTTAGATTAGGTAGAGGAAAGTGATGGGAGGGGAGTGGTGGGGATGTGAGGATAGATAGGAAAGATAGTAGAATGAAATAGACATTATTACTGTATGTATACATGTGACTGCATGACCAATATGATTCTGCAACATGTACACTCAGAAAAAATGAGAAATTATATTCCATCTATGTATAATATATCAAAGTGCAGGGGGTTTTTAATGGATTTCTTTAAGAGAGAGAGAGAGAATTTTAATATTTATTTTTTAGTTTTCGGCGGACACAACATCTTTGTATGTGGTGCTGAGGATCGAACCCGCGCACGCATGCCAGGCAAGCGCGCTACCGCTTGAGCCACATTCCCAGCCCCAAATATATCAAAGTGCATAAATGCATTCTTTTGTCATGTATAACTAATTAAAACAAATAAAAATTTTTTTAAAAAAATAGATTCCACATAAACTCCTAAAAAAGTAGAACTCATCCAAAAATAGAAGAGGAATAAACATTTGCTGACTTATACTTAGGTACTCTGATACCCAAAACAAACAAAGACATTACAGCAAACCATTAGTTTTCATGAATACAGACATAAAAACCCTCACAAAATATTAGCAAATTAAATCCAACAGTATATTTCTAAAAATAATACAGCATGACCAAATAGAGTTTATCCCAGAAATACAGTTTGTTTAATTTGAAAAATTCGAACAATACATGGCAAAAAAAAAAAAAAAAACTAAAGAAATTTTTATGGTCATCTCAATAGATGCAGAAAAAATATTTGATAACATTCAACATCATTCATGATGAAAACTCATAACCAACTGCAAGGATAGACTCCCTACTCTAATAAAGGGCATCTCTAAAAGACCTGCCACTGAAATCACACAAAATGATGTGTAACAAGCCTCCCAAGGAATAAAGCAGGGATAACTACTCTCACCATTTCTATTCAACACTGAAATGAAGGTCATAGCCAGTGAGAGAAAGCAAGAAAAAGAAATAAAGGCTACATTAATTATAAAGGAAGAGGTAAAACCACCATTTCTCTGTACATGATGTAATTGTTTATTTAAAGAAAACATTCTAAAGAATCTCCCAAAAAGCTGGTAGGCCCAATAAGTCAGTTTAGCAAGATTATAGGACAAAATATAAAAGCAAAGAGCAAATGAAAGTTTTTTAAAATACAATTTATAATATCAACAAAAACATGAAATACTTAGGTATAAATCTAACAAAGATCTGTATGCTGAAAACTACAAAATACAGATGAAAGAAATCAAAGACCTAAATAAATACAGATATACCACATTTAATGATTGGAAGATCTAATGTTATTGATGGGCCTCTTCACACCAAAATGATTTATAAATTCACAGCAATTTAAATCAAAATCCCAGTGAGATGCTTTGTGGAATCTGCAAGCTGATTCTAAAATGTGCATGAAGAATCAAAGGAACAAGAATAAAATGTAGGGATAGCCTCCTTGCCTTAGTTTGGGACAACTCTAAATGACCAAAAGCTTTCAGAGCTCCCTATAAAATGAGCTGAGGCCTCAATTGCCAGGGAGGGCACTGTGACAGCTTGCCCTGCCCAATCCTGCCTCTCTCATTTCTTTACTGGTGTGAATTGGGGAACAAGCTTCACTGAAACTTCTAGATATAACTCTTCACCTTAAAGTCAGTTTTCAGGAGATCCACTAATTCAGTAAGTTTTAATGAATTGTTATAAATGAAAATGTTGGATATTTAAGGTGTTATTTGATTTTTTTAAATAAGCAAATGACTATATCACTGTGTCAATTTTGGAATAGTATCTTTGAGTTTATCTCTCATTCCTGAAAGAGCCTATATTTTTTTTAAAAGAGGGAAATCTTTAAATGTATATGCATAGAGTATGATTACATATATATAATGTTCTTTAAATGATAAAATTATAGAAAAAAGAACAAGATAATGGGTGCCAGGGCTTCAAGACTATGGGAATGGGAGGAAAGGGAGGTGGTTATAGAATAGCAATATGGGTTGGGGGAGGGGCCTTGTGGTGATGGAAATGTTGGACATCTTTGCTGTTCAATGTCAGTGTTCTAGCTGTAACATTGTATTACAGTTTGTAAAAGAAGTTACCATTGGGGAAGCTGGGTTTTGTTTTTGTTTTTTGTATTATTTCTTAAAATGGCATATGAACCTACAATTATCACAAAATGAAAAGCTTACTTTAAAAAGAAAGAAAACAAAAAATGTTTGTATCTATGGAAAACCCTAATGGTCAACTTTTCAAAATTGATCTTGAATGAGCACAGCTAATCTACCATAGTTTTGAGAAACAGGACAGAGTAAAAGATAGTATGAAACATCAGATCTTTTTCAAGTTACAGTTTGCAGGTTTCATTTGAAGGCTGGTGAAATCCTCAGTCTTAGCAATGAGTATACTGTAAACACAAGTTTTTGGTGGGCTTTATGAATCTAAGAAATAACAGAGTCATCAAATGTAAATACTTTAAATTTTCTTATGCCTTCTGAAATAAATTTATAGCAAATAATCTATCTTGTACATTTTCTTTTGTACCAGGGATTGAACCTTGGGGTGCCTAACCACTGAGCCACATCTGTATCCCATTTTTGTATTTTATTTAGAGACAGGGTCTCAATGAGTTGCTAAATGCCTTGCTAATCTGCTAAGTTTGGCTTTGAACTTGTGATCGTCCTGCTTCAGCCTCCCCAGTTGTTGGGATTGCAGGCTTGTACCACCAAACCTAGCTTATTTCACACATTTTAATGGAAAATATGTTTTCTAAAATAGAAAAGAGACAGAGACAGGAACAGACACATATCTAACTGAAGAGAATTCAAATTCTGCACAGCCCATGAAATCTTTTTCTTAAGCTTCAGAAAAGGCAAAAACGTCCACTCTCACCACTTCTATTCAACATAGTACTGAAAGTTCTAGCCAGAACAATTAGATGAGGGAAAAAAATAAAAGGCATCCAAATCAGAAAAGAGGTGAAATTGTCTATTTTCAGATGACACAATCTTATATGTAAAAATCTTTGAAGACTACACACACACATACATAAAAAAGCCTATTATAACTAAGGAAGAAATACAGTGAAGTTAGAGGATACAAAATCAACATATAAAAATCAGTTGTATGTCTGTACACTAACAAGTTACCCAAAAAGGAAATTAAGAAAACAATCTCATTTACAATAACATCAAAAAGAATAAAATACTCAGGAGTAAACTTATCCAACAAAGTGAAAGACTTGTACATAGAAAATTATAAAACATTGATGAAAAGAACTAAAGATATAAATAAATGAAAGGACTCCCTGTGTACTAAAATCAATCTTAAAAATCTATCAATGGATGAATGGATAAAAAAAATTCTGTATGTGTGTTGGGGGCAGAATATTATTCAATAATATTCAGCTTTAATGTTAGATTGGGACAGAGGAATTCATATTGTTAAAATGTCCATACAATCCAAAATGATCTACACATTCAATGCAATTGCTACAAAAAAAACCCAGTGACATCTTTCACAGAAATATAAAGGAATTCCTAAAATTCATAGGGAACCACAAAAGACTCCAAGTAGCTAAAGCAATCTTGAGCAAGAAGAACAAAGTTGGAAGCACATACTTCCTGTTTTTCAAAATACACTACAAAACTATAGTAATCAAAACAGTATGATACTGGCATATATAGTGATCAATGGAATGGAAAAGAGAGCCTAGAAATAAACTCAATATGTATATGCAATAAACTAACAGTATATGATCTTTGACATGGGTATCAAGAATATACAATGGGGAAAAGATGCTCATTTTAATAAATGGTGTTGGGAAAACTATATCCACACAAAAAGAAAGAAATTGGTCTCTTACACTATACACAAGGAGTGAATACTTAAAACCATGAAACACCTAAAATAAAACATAGGATAAAATTTCTTGACATTGATCAAGTCACTGCTTTCCTGGATATAACACCAAAAGCACAGGTAAAAAAGTAAAACTGGAAAATGATTTTGTTAAACTAAAAAATGTCTGCTCAGCAAATAATCAAAAGGATGAAAAGACAAGGATAACATAAAAAAAATTGCAAATCAATGGACTGGGGATATAGCTCAGTTGGTAGAGTGCTTGCCTCACATGCACAAGGCCCTGGGTGCAATCCCCAGTACCACACACACACACACACACACACACACACACACACACACAAATACAAAATAGAAAAAAAATTTGCAAACCATATATGTAATAAAGAGCTAATACCCAAAATATATAAGAACCTTCTATAACTAAATGGTGAAGAAACAAATCAACTGAATTTTTTAAATGGGCAAAAATAGATATTTCTCCAAAGAAGACATACAAATAGCCAACAAGTATGTGAGAAGATGCTTCATGTTACTAATTAATAGGGAAATACAAATTAAAACTACAATGAGATATCTCCTCACACCTGCTAAGATGGCTATTATTTTAATATTTGTACATTATAGTTGTACATAATAGTGGGGTTCTTTTGACATAATCATAGGTGAATGGGATATAATTTGCTTCATTTCAATTCCCCATGTTTTGTTTTTCCCTTCCGTCTTCCTCCTCCCATTCCCTGTCCTCTACTCTCTTTTCCTTCTATTTATTTATTGTTTGTTTTTAATCGGTGCTTTACATATATACATTTACATTCATCAAAAAAGATGGTGGCCGGGCTGGGGATGTGGCTCAAGCAGTAGCGGCGCTCGCCTGGCATGCGTGCGGCCCGGGTTCGATTCTCAGCACCACATACCAACAAAGATGTTGTGTCCGCCGATAACTAAAAAATAAATATTAAAATTCTCTCTCTCTCTTTCTCTCTCTCCCTCTCTCACTCTCTCTTTAAAAAAAAACAAAAAACAAAAAAAAACAAAAAAAAAAACAAAAAAGATGGTGGCCATTCTTTAAAATGTTGGTAAAGATGTAAAAAAAAAATGGAGTCCTGTACACTGCAGGTGTGAATGTAAATTGGTTCAGTCACTATCAAAACAGTAAGGCAAGTCCTGAGAAAACTTAAAAATAAAACTAACATATAGGATCCAACAATATTACTTCAAGATCCTGACAAGATGTCTGTGCTTTCATGTTCATTGTAGCATTATTCACAATAGACAATACATGGAAGCAATCTGAAAGTCCACTAAGGGATGACTGGACAAAGAAACCATGCTCTATACATAGAGTGGAATAGTACCTTTAAAAAGAAAGAAGTCTTGCCATTTCCTACAACATGGATGCCTACAGGATATTATTATACTAGGTGAAACAAACTAGACACAGAATTGACAAATAATGCATGATTCCTCTTTATATGAAGAGTCTAAAACAGTCAAACTCATAGAAGCAGAGAGTAGGGTGGTAGTTGCCAGGGGGATCTGTAGAGGAGGGGACAGAAGGGGAAGTGTTAATCAAAGGATATATAGTTTCAGCTGTGCAAGATGAGTGAGTTCTAGAGATCTACTGAACAGTATAGCACTTATAGTTAACAGTATTGTTGTAACACTTAAAACTTTACCAGAACAGATCATATATTACATGTTCTATCACACATTTGCATGTACACACAAAGAAATAAATACATATTGAAATATATATATATATATATATATATATACATATATATATATATATATATATATTTCATCCCTAAAAATAAGGATGAAAAGACATGATATTAAGATTTCAACTTAAAATACACCAACAAGAAAAGAAAAATAAATAAATAAAGCAAATATGACTACATCTTCATATTTATTGACTCTGCTGATCTTTCCATGGGGTTTATTCTTCTAGTATCTTTATCTTAGTGTATATTTAATTTGGTTCATAATAAAAGTTTTTAAATTCAGGGGAAATTCTACACAGGTCAAAATGTCCTACATATTAAGGGGAAAATGAACATCTTAATATTGATTTTTAGAAAATACTTCCTTGCAGTTTGCAAGTTATAATTTATGTCACTGATTTGTTTTAAAGGTATTTTTGCATAATTGAGTCAATCAACATCAAGAATTGCAAAGAACCAAAGGCTGAATGTTTTTCTCTGATATGTGGATGCTAATTCACAATAAGTGGTGGGCAGGAAGCAAATAGAAGTAATTTGGATTAGACAGAGGGGAGTAAAGGGAGGTGAGGAGGTATGGGGTTGGAAAGGATAGTAGATTGAACCTGACGGTATTACCCTATGTGCATATATGATTATAAACCTGTGCTGCAGTCTGGCTGGACACAAATTACGAGCCACTCAAGCAGGAACAAACTTTATTTCCGAACTCCTGCGAACACCACCCACGCGGCCTTCTCCGGGACACACCACACACCAACCAGAACTCCCTCCACCGGAACTTCACCAACCAATGCGAACTCTCCAGGAATCCCCGCGAGAGCTCAACCAGAACTCAACGGGGAACTCCGCAAAAACTCAAAAGTACTGGCAAAATGCTAGGCGCCATCCCAACGTGGCTGTGGCTCTCAACAAACCTGTGTAACTCTACATCATGTACAACCAGAAGAATGAGAAGTTATACTCCATTTATGTATGATGTGTCAAATGCATTCTACTGTCTTGTATAACTAATTAGAACAAAAAAAAATTAAAATAGAATTGCTAACTTTTCATGTGACAAAAAATTAACAGATAATATAGATCAGGATGCAGTCATACAATGGAATGCAGTACTACAGTTGAAATAATGAGTCAAATTTCTGTGAAACAATTGAAAGTACCTCTAAGATATTTTAAAGTAAAATAGTGAGGCAAAGAAAAGAGCCATGTGCATGACATGTAAAAATAAAAATAAATTAACCCACAGATAGAGAGCATCTATCTGTCTCTGGTGGATATATGAGAAACTGATACCAGTAGATAAAGGGCCTTGAGCAGAGTTGAGATGGAGGTATGTTTCTCACTGTACATCTTCTTGGGTCTTCTTGGATCTTGGAATTGTGAACCTTAAATCAAAATGTTAACATTTAAAAGAAAAAAGAGAGCATATAAATACATGGATACATTATCCATTTAAAATTACTAGTAGTGAAATGGAGTCACCAGTAAGTAAAATTTATCATTTATTGTTACTGTGGTCTTAGGCAAGTTATTTAATCATTTTTACCTCAAATTTTGTAAAAGGGTGTTTCAGTGTGTAAAGGGCTATTCAGTGGATTAGGTGTAACACCTAAAATAGTCCTCAAGAAGACATGCGACAAACGGCAGCTACTTTGCTCATTCCTACTCTCATTATCCATAGGACTGTGGCCCTAAGAGGCCAATGAGCTAGAATTAATTTAGCAGCTTTCCTTTCATATCTGAGAATGTTTCTAAGGGCCCATAAAACACATTGAGAATCCCAGTGGCATTCCTTATCCTTTTTTCTATAATTCCCATACAGCAAAGACTAGCTGCAAAACACCTCAATCTTATTTAAAACTTTATTTAAAAAAATCTACACTAGATATTTAATGCCATCATCTTAGTTTGGGTTCTAGCAAAAGCAGAGCCTGAGATGAGGCCTTCCATGCAGGTGATTGACCTGGAAGGTGATTCCAAGAAACAGGGGTGAGGGAACAAGGAGAATGGGAGAAGAAACAAGGAAAAGCCAAAACAAGAGTGCACCATCAAGCTCCCCACTGTGGGGGGAAAAAAGACCTGATTCCATCAGTACACCTGAGAAGCATGCACAATACCCCCAGAGCCCTACATCCAAAGGACAGGAGGCTGGAGCACTTACCACTGGTTCTGTGTGTCATTGGCTGAGGGTTGACCTCGGAGTTTTAACACCAACGTGCTTTGGGGCTGCATTTGAATGGGGATAGAGGAGCCTCAGTGGCATCAACAAAGCCCTGGGGAAGAAAGCAGAAAGATACACAGCGAGCACATGAAGTCGGGCATGGTCAGGGCAAGGTGTGTATGAACTTGTATGGAACTGTCCACCACAGTCACAGCTAAAAACAGAGGCAGGCTGATCAGGTATGACATTGGGCCCTAGAGGCATTTTCTACATTACATCACCCAGAAAAATTTTGGCCAAGTAACCGCTGCTAAAAGAACAAACATGCCACAATTGCCATAATTTTCTTCCTTGTCTTCCTTCTCAAAGATGGCAGTAACAATTATGTGTTTAAAGCTTGTGGCATTTCTTCAATGATCCAAACGCTGGGAGAGAACTTCTACCTATTTCTTTGACAAGCCTGAGGAGCTGAGCAGGCATTACCTTGATGCCTGTATGTTAACTACTCTTAATACCTCTTATAACCCATGCTCACTTTTCCATAAAAACGGGCTGAATATTCCAATTCAGGATGACTGATCAATAACATGTTCCTTTTCTCCCTCCCCTAAATCCAAAAATTAAAGAATGAAAAAAAAAATAATCCATTGCAGTGTTAGCAGCATGGGAGAGGAGCCAGCTGCAGATCAAAACAAAAAAGAAATTTCTGGGGAATATAAAGCCGATGAGAAAAAGCTGGCAAAGACAGCAGTCAGGCTTCTTCCTCTGTGACTTGACCTTGTTCTCACTGACATAGGAAGGAACAGTTGTGAACATGGCCAACCTGCGGAAAGAAGAGTACTACAAAAAGTAGATGCAACATGGGAATCCTAAGCATTAAGACACAGATGCCTCCAGCTTCAGTAACTTTGATAATGGTTTATTTCTCTTATGGTAGCTAACCTTGACAGACTACTGTCAGCTATTGAGACTTTGCAGCCCCTAGAACACATATTTTTGAGAATCATTGTAATATGATCTTTTAACAGAGTCTACATGATTGAGTGGCTCACTCCCTTCCAACAAGAGGTATCCCTACAAAGAGTGTAGCCTGTGTACAAAAAGGTTTAATGAAACTCAAGTAGCATTACTTCTTCTTTCTATATTAGATAAACAACTGGTTATTATTGGTTATTTGCATCCCCTCCTCTATATCTTGCCAATAGGAGAATGTTGGACTAGCAAGGGTCAAAGACATGCAGGTAGACAGGTGTTGGCTAGAACTATGTAATCAAGCACGCCGACCTTCATGTTCAGTCTGTCTGACCCAAGAAACAGGGACCTGCAAAAATAAGCTATATGTAAAGTCAGAATAAAGAGGAGGGCTTAGGCAGTGGGCAAGATAACTAATCAACAGCCCAAACAATCAGAAAACCCTATTCTTGGGTCTTCTGACTCCAAAGTTTATCCCCAGAATAAAGCCACGAGAATAGATTTCTAAAAGTGACATTTCTGTCAGGGGAGACTCCTGGATTGCATGTGGCACACTCAATTTCAGTTAACTCAAAGGTCACAGTGGGGGACCATGGTGAATTGTACAACCATCCCAATCACAGATCATTAGGCCTCCCAAAGATGTCCATGTCTAATCATCAGAGCCCAGGAATAAGCTACCTTACCTGGAAAGGGGTGCTTGCCAATGTCTTTATATTAAGGATCTCGTGGGTCTAATGGAATCATAAGGTCCTTACAAATGAGAAAGGAAGACAGGAGAACCAGAGTCAGAGAGGGTGTAAGACAGGAGCAACACAATTGCAGGCTTTGCCGTTGGAAGGGAAGGGGGGGGGGATCTCAAGCCAAGGAATGTGGGAGCCACAGAAGCTAAAACAGTAAGAAGTTTTAGCTCACTTGGTCTTAGTGTTCCCCTAGAGTCTCCAGGGCATAATGCCCACACCTTGATGCTAGCCCCATTTTATCTGATCTCCAGAACTGCAAGACAAAACATTCATCATCATAAGTTTGTGGCCATTTGTTACAGCAGTAGCAGGAAATACATGGCATGGACAAAGTTTATGTAATCAGAGCTCACTGACAGGCAAATGGGGATTCTCACCTGGCAGGGCTAAGTCTATACTAGCTTCCACATATATGAGCAGCTTTAAAGCCTTAACATGAGAGGAAGTGATACATATTTAAAAAGAGAGGAAACAATCCTTAGGACAGGCATTTTATATATGAAACAGTAAATGATTAAATTAGTACAATGAGTATTTTCACAAGTATTTAACAGGAATTCTCGTTCATAAGAGAAAAATAGTAGGCTTTAAGGAATTTAAAATGTGATCGTGAAAAAAGTCAAGCAGGATCTGAAGAGCAGAACAGAACAGCAGAAAAGTAAAATAAGAAGCTAGAACATTGTTGTTGGGGGGCGTGTTTTTTGAGCAGGGGCGTTGGGGGTGAGGGTGTCACACTATGTCACCTAGGTACGTTTCCAAACCTATGAGTTCATGTGATCCTCCCACATCTGCTTTCTGAATACCTGGGATTACAGGTGAGTACCACTATGCCAGGCTTGAGCTAGAAATTGAACAAAGTCATATTCCCAGGACATAATGAAAAAGAATGAAGTCATTTAAAAAAAAAAAAAAATGAGGGGAAAGTTCAAAGGCATGAAAGAACCAGAAGTTCCCATATCTTCATACTAGGTGTTCCAGAAAGGAAAAATAGAGGAAGAGAAAATAGAGGGAGGTCAATAAAGAAATAATGGGGGTGGGAGAATATCTAAGCTAAAGCAAGATTCTAACCTTCAAACTAAATGGGCCCACCAAATGTCAGTTAGAAAGAATTAAACTAAAAGCTATTTTTTTGATACAGTTTGGTAAATTGTCTTTGAACTTAAAAGAAAATCCTCAAGGCTGTAGAGGTGAAAACACAGAACCAAAATTTATGTTAAATCAGACTTTACCCACAACTTTACACAGCATGAGGCAAGTTTTGAGGAAGAGTTGCCTTAAACCTGATATCCAGTCAAAGCCATCACTCAAGTCTAAGAGCAAAATAAAGACACTTTCAGGCACGAGGCTCAGAACATTTACCATTATAAATCCTTTATGGAAAAAAATTACTTGAAAAATAGCCACTAAAATAAAAATGAATTCAACAAAGAAAATGGCAAAAGTAATGAAAGAAACAGTAAAATGTATGCTTAAATAATATATAGCTGTGGATCTTCAAGCAATATTAGTTCCTAATAAAGTATAACCATAATCTTATTTACATGATAACAATCTGTTGCTAAAATTCACATAATTCTAAGAATAAAAATAAGAGAGGCTATGGTGATAGGCTCTAGATAGAGAAAAATTCATTCTTAAAAATATAAGTTCAATAAGAGAGCTCATGTATAATGGCATAATTTGCCATGAACATACTTTATATACAGAGTTATGTAATATTGTGCTGTGAATGGATAATTATGAATGTAATACATTCCACTATTGTCATGTATGAAAAAAATAAATAGAAATTTAATATATATATATATATATATATATATATATATATATATATATAAGTTCAAATGTTATTAGTTAAAATATAACTACTAGAAGAAAAAAATATGTATGATGTCAAAACTTTAGATTTTTTTAAACATAACAAATAGAAGTATGTCAATCAAATCAGGAAACACATGTCATCATAATCAATGAGATGTGTTCAACTTTCCTATTAAAGCAAAGATTCTCAGATCTATGCTTTGTCATTTCTGTTATGTTTTTAACCCAACTAAGCATTAGTTATCTGTAAGGAACAGCTTAATCAAAATCACATACAAAGGCGAAAACAAAGTGATGGGGAAGAATAATGAATTCCAGGTAAACCTAGAAGATTGAGCACATGCATGCATCTCTACACTACGCTGGAACCCTCCCAAATGGCATGTGCAGAAAGTGCAAAATCATAGACAGAGACTGCAGGAGAGGAGATAGTAAGAGCCAAGAGACACAAACAAATTTTTAGGAGAGGAAGCAGAAGAATAAAGAGAACTGCAAAAGATGAACACTAAGTGTTTATGGAGGGGCATGCCAGCTAAAATGGAGCCACACTTCTGTACCCTGGAAGCCATACTCCAGAACTTCCATATTGAGATGGCAGGGATGGGATTAGGCCTAGAAGTAGAATATTTGTTGCATGTCTAAGTGAGGAATACTGAGTACTAACGTGAATGGCTTTCTATATCAAAGAAGGACTTTTTACACTGGAAAATTATGTTTAAAAGACTTAAAATATTTAATATTTTTATTTAAAATGTTAAACTTAAAATCCAAAAATTTTAATACTTATATTTCCCTGAGCCTTTAAATTCAATTTATAACCTTATCAATCTTTTTGTAAGTATAGAAAATAACATAAAAGTATTATCTTTCAGTATTTCATCAAACCAGTTTATACACACTAAATTCACCTAATACAATCTCAATTACAAACTTGGTTTTTCAAAGAAAGCAGACATTTTAAATAATATTTATAAATTTAATATATTTATTTTTAAGCACTAAAAATTTTTAATGGGGGAAACATACAACCCTAAAAAGCAAAACCTATCCAAGTACCTTAATAATTCTTAAATCAATAAACCTACTAATTTAGTTTATAAAAGTAGTAACTCCAAAGTTCCTTAAGCCTTTCAGTATTGTTTTTTTGTTGTTGTGTTTTGCTTTTGGGGGTATAAAAAACAAACTCAGAGGCATTCAAACTCTGAGCCACATCCTCAACCCTATTTTGTATTTTATTTAGAGACAGGGTCTCACTGAGTTGCTTAGCACCTCACTGCTGCTGAGGCTGGCTTTGAACTCACAATCCTCCTGCCTCAGTCCCCCAAGTCACTGGGATTACAGGCATGTGCTACCGTGCCTGGCCCGGTATTGTTTTTAAATTGCTTAAATCTCTTGTCATTTTAGCTTAACATACAAATCTAATGTCAAATTTTATTTAAATTTATCATAATGTTAATCTAATAGGAGTCTTTAACTGTGAGACATAAACATAGATTTTAAAATCTATGCACTTGCTTAAAATGTAAGATTAAAAATGCTGCATGATCAAAAATATGAATGTCCATAAACATTTAGTATTTCTTTTTTTTAGGTCAACAGACTCTTACTTTCTATTTTCAAAAAAAAAATGATAACACCCTTGACTACTATTATCTCCTTTTCTTCATTAGCACTTTATTTTTTTTTTAAATTTTTATTGTTGGTTGTTCAAAACATTACATAGTTCTTGACATATCATATTTCACACTTTGATTCAAGTGGGTTATGAACTCCCATTTTTACCCTGTATACAGATTGCAGAATCACATCGGTTACACATCCACTGATTTACATATTGCCACACTAGTGTCTGTTGTATTCTGCTGCCTTTCCTATCCTCTACTATCCCCCCTCCCCACCTCTCCCCTCTTCTCTCTCTCTACCCCCTCTACTGTAATTCATTACTCCCCCTTGTTTTTTTCCCCCTTTCCCCTCACTTCCTCTTGTATGTAATTTTGTATAACCCTGAGGGTCTCCTTCCATTTGCATGCAATTTCCCTTCTCTCTCCCTTTTATATAAGTTGATTTTATGAATTTTCCTAAACTCACTCAAAAATATTATTATGGGTTTAATTTACTATCTATTCATGTTTAATTCTCAACCATCATGGGGTTCAAAGACACTGAACAATCAGAAAAATAAGTGTACCATCTTAAGAAAATTGAGTTAATGAGAGGATAATTTACTGACATAATACTTAACTTCTCAGGTAGGCTCAGGTTACTACACAGTTGCATATGGTCGAGAAACTATGTCACAGAATCAGGGAGGTTACATCAGATGATTTTTCCTGAGGCTTCATTATTTTTAAAGTCATTGTGACAGTAAGGAACTTCAGAATTAGTCCTTAGATAGTCCTGGATTTGCCATCCCTGATCCTCTACATTTAAATTGCACTGTCAAACAATTCTTTCATGTGATATGCATAAACAAAATTGTTTTCATTTCCTTCACTTAATATATTTATTTTTCACATTTCTCTTTGACTAAATCTAGTATCTCTCCATTGGCTCTAAAGATAAGTTGAATCCATTCTACCATATCCTAAAGACTTCTCACATTTGTGCCACCATTCTAAGAAGAGTTAAAGCCCCAAGTCTACTCTTCCATTCATCCTTCTTAGCAAGGCAACTATGCCTCTCCTTATGAGGCATACAGAACTTTAGTCAGCAGAGAAACATAAACTGAAAAGCTTTGCACTTGGAACATAGGTAAGCTGAGGTTGGGGGAATCATCAGACAGAATATGAATGTTAAATGAAAGTCCATATATGAATATGGTAAGACCCAGAATGCCAGAACTCCTTATTTTGGATTAGCTTCTGCATATCAGAGAAAACATTCAACCTTTGAGTCTTTGGAAGTGGCTTATTTCACTTAGCATAATAGTTTCCAGTTCCATCCATTTACCAGCAAATTCCATAAAGGTATTCTTCTTTATGGCTGAGTAATACTCCACTGTATGTATGTGTATGTATTATATATATATATATATATATATATATATATATATATATATATATATATATATCACATTTTCTTTATCCTTTCATCTGTTGAAGGGCATCTACATTGGTTCTATAACTTGGCTATTGTGAGTTGTGCTGCTATAAACATTAATGTGGATATGTCACTGCAATATGCTATTTTTTTTGATATATACCAAGGAGTGGGATAAGTGGATCATATGGTGGTTCCATTTCTTATGTTTTGTTTTGTTTTGCTTTTAGAAATCTCTACACTGCTTTCAGGAGACATTGCACTCACTTGCAGTCCCACCAAAAATACATGAGTACACCTTTTCCCCTACACCCTCACTAATATTCATTATTATTTGTATTCTCAATAATTGCCATTCTCACTGCAGTGAGATGAAATCTCAATGTAGCTTTCCCTAATTGCTAGACATTTTGAACATTTGTTTCATGTATTTGTTGACCAGGCACTCTGCCACTGAGCCACCACTCCAGCCCCCATTTGAATTTCTTTTGATAAGCATGTCTGCATAGTCCTTTTACCATTTAACTTATTGATTTAATTAGGTTTGGGGGGTTTTGTTGTTTTTTGGGGGGGTGTGATAAGTTTTTTGAGTTCTTGTATATTCTGGGTAGTAAAGACCTATCTGTGGATGAGGTGGTTAAAGATTTTCTCTGACTTCAAGATGGTTGGCCAGAAAGAGGCTGCATCCTGTGTCACTCCATGACCCAGGTCTCACCTAGTCAGAATACAACATCTCAGAGAGTGTGACAGGACCCCTATACAGCAGATTTTCACAGAAATCACCAGTACTGTGACCCCCCGCGCAGAAATCAGAGCCTCTGCGTTCAAGTAGGACTCCAGACTCTGGATCCAAAGCCAACAGTTCTAGCTCACCCTCGGCTCTCAAGCGGCTTAGCAGAATCACCTATTAGCACCCCTGCAGAACTCCAGACTGAGCTCTGCTCCTACAGAGGTCACTCGGCTGCTACCTATCCACACCACAAGGCCATCGCCCAGCTCCCCCAACCTCACCAGACACCCCACCACTGGAAGCAGACCAACTCCATCTTGGAAAACCTTCCTTGCCATTTTGTGGTAGGCATGGCTATCAGATCAGATCACCATCTGAGCAGGTATCTGATTTCCAATACCCACCCCTCCTCAGCGGCAGTAACTCAGCACAGTGACCACTCAACTCAAAAACAGTTCTCAGTTGCGCAGGTGTGCAGTGTGACTAGGGTGTCGCCCACCTGGTGTGAGCCTGGGGGTGAGAGGTCTCACAGTTGGGATCTGATAAGTAAGAGAAGGGAGGGGACTAAAATCTGGAGAATAACAGAGAGAACAGGATCTGGAAAATCTCCAGGCAAGAGAGGGAGATAATACCTCAGATGAGCAGTCCCAAAAAAGAGACCTGTGAGGTGCAATTTCCCTGCTGGGACTGCTGGCAGCACTCCCCACTTCCAGATGCTCTACACCAGCTCCAGTCTTTTCACCCTGGCTACCTACACCATCCTGAGGGCAGAGACACCAACTTAAAACAGAGAACCCCACCTACTGGATGAGAAGAGAAGCAGAAAGAAACGTATCTCTGAAACTAGCAGCAACCCTGGTTTCTTCTTCCAAGTATTTTTTTTCTTCTTCTTCTTTCTCTTCTACCCTTCTATCCTCTGGCCCTCACATCCCCAACACATGTGGAACCAAGAACTTTGCATGGAATGAGACTTTGAGGACTGAATCACCTGAATAATATAATATAGAGGATTTGCATAAGCCCCTTTTTTTCTTTTTCTCTCTCTTTTTCTTTCTTTCTTTCCCTTTTTTTCCTTACTTCTTCTTTCACCCTCCAAATTTTAATATTTTTACATCCTGTATTTTTCTAAATACATGTGTGTGTTTGTTTTATGTCCTCTACTGTCATCCCACATACTTGTCTACCCTAAATTACTTCCTGTCTATTCCCCTGCTACTAACCCTCTTCATTAGTTTTCTCCTTCACATTTCCTAAGATATATTAACTCAATACCCTCACATCTTTTCCCCTCAGTATATTGTCCTACACCCAACCCCAAGTTCATTGTCCACCACCAGAAACTGTAAGACTTTTTATGAAACTACTGATTATAGTTTAAATAATAATTGAATCCAACATTTCTGGATATTGAGACTAAACTGTAAATGTCTCAATAACAACAAATTGTTCATGGGTGATGTATTGTTGATATTGGGATCTGTTAACATTGTCCTTCCCCACAAAGGAGAGATCTTGGAACCATATAAGAGGAATACAAATCTGTAGGGTAAAAACAATAACACACCAGATTCACAGAGCTGGAAAGGAAGACACATGAGCAACGTGAAAAGACAAGGGAAGAAAGTATCACAAACAAATCAAGACAACACATCATTAGAATCATTGGCAGCTAAAGAAGAAAAAAATGACAGAGAAAGATTTCAGGATATACATGGTTAAAATGTTTTGGGATCTCAAAGAAGACATAAGAGAACAAATACAGGCAGTTAAAGATCACTTCGATAATGAGCTACATAAACAAATCCAAGAAGCAAAAGATCACCTCAACAGGGAGATAGATTTTATATATATATATATATATATATATATATATATATATATATATATTCTTAAAATGAAAGAAATAATAAACCAATTTAAAAGCTCAAATGAAAACATCATCAACAGAGTAGACCACTTGGGAGATAGGACATCAGACAATGAAGATAAAATATATCATCTTGAAAAGAACATAGATCTCAGTAAAAATGGTAAGAAATCATGAGCAGAACATTCAAGAAATATGGGATAGCATAAAAAGACCAAATTTAATAGTTACTGGGATAGAGGAAGGCACAGAGGTCCAAACCAAAGGAATGAACAATCTATTCAATGAAATAATATCAGAAAGCTTTCCAAACATGAAGAATGAATTGTAAATCCAAATTCAAGAAGCCTACAGGACACCAAGTGTAAAAAATCACAACAGATCCACACCAAGTCATAGTATAATGAAAATGCCCAACATACAGAATAAGGAGAGAATTTTAAAAGCCACAAGAGAAAGGAATCAGATTACATATAAGGAAAAACCAATTAGGATAATGGCAGATTTTTCAACATAGACCCTGAAAGCTAGAAGATCCTGGAACAACATATATCAAGCTCTGAAAGATAATGGGTGCCAACCAAGAATCTTGTATCCAGCAAAATTAAGCTTTAGATTTGAAGATGAAATAAAAACCTTTCATGATAAACAAACATTAAAAGGACTTATATCTAGAAAGCTGGCACTACAAAACATCCTTAGCAAATATTCCATGAAGAGGAAATGAAAAACAACAATGAAAATCAGCAAAGAGATGTAGTACACTAAAAATAAATAAATAAATAAATAAAGAGGAAAACCAAGTCAAGTTAAATAATAAAAATTAAAAAAATATGGCTGTAAATACAAACCATGTCTCAATAGTAACCCTAAATGTAAATGGCTTACACTCACCAATCAAAAGACATAGGCTAGCAGATTGGATTTAAAAAAATACCCAACAATATGCTGCCTCCAGGAGACTCATCTGATAGGAAAAGATATACACAGAATGAAGGTGAAAGGTTGGGAAAAATCATACCACTAACATGGACTGCTGAAGCAAACAGGGAATACCATCCTCATATCAAATAAAATAGACTTCAAGCCAAAGTTAATCAAATGGGATAAAGAAGGACATTTCATACTGCTCAAGGAAACCATACACCAACAAGGCATAACAATCATAAATATATATGCCCCAAACAATGGAGCATCTATGTTCTTCAAACAAATTCTTCCCAAGTTCAAAAGTCAAACTGACAACAACACAGTAATCTTGGGTGATTTTAACACACCTCTCTCACTGCTGGATAGATCTTCCAAACAAAAGTTGAATAAAAAAACTATATAACTCAATAACACAATCAATAACTTAGACTTAACTGAGATATATAGAATATTTCAACCTGCATCAAGCAGACACACTTTCTTCTCAGCAGCACATGGATCCTTATCTAAAATAGACCATTTAATATGCCACAAAGCAACTCTTAGCAAATACAAAAAAGTAGTGATAGTACCATGCATTTTATCAGATCATAACGGAATAAAATTGGAAATCAATGACAAAATAAAAAATAAAAATTTATTCATCACCTGGAGACTAGACAATATGCTATTGAACACACAATGGGTCACATAAGACATCAAGGAGGAGATTAAAAAATTTTTAAAGGTAAATGAGAACATACACACATCGAAATCTCTGGGATATTATGAAAGCGGTACTAAGAGGGAAATTTATTGCATGGAGTTTGTTCCTTAAAAGAAGAAAAAGTCAACAAATAAATGACCTCATACTACATCTCAAAGCCCTAGAAAAAGAAGAACAAATCAGCAGCAAAAGCAGTAGGAGGCAAGAAATAATTAAAATTAGAGATGAAATCAAAGAAATCGAAACAAAAGAAACAATTGAAAAAAATTGACAAAACAAAAGTTGGTTCTTTGAAAAAATAAATAAAATTGACAGACTCTTAGCCAAACTAATGAAGAGGAGAGAAAAAACTCAAATTACTAACATAAGTGATGAAAAAGATACTACAGAAATACAGAGGATAATTCGAAATTATTTTGAAATCTTATACTCCAATAAAATAGAAGACATTGAAGGCATCAAAAATTTCTTAAGTCATACCATTTGCCTAGATTGAGTCAGGAAGATACACACAATTTAAACAGACCAGTATCAAATTGAGGAAATAGAAGACACCATCAGAAGCTTACCAACCAAGAAAAGCCCATGACTGGATGGATACAGAGCTGAGTTCTACAGACCTTTAAAGAAAAACTAATACTAATATTCTTCGATTTATTTCAGGAAATAGAAAAAGAGGTAGTAATTCCAAACTCATTCTATGAGGCCAATATCACCCTGATCCCAAAACCAGGCAAAGACACAAGAAAGAAAGAAAACTTCAGACCAATATCTCTAATGAACATGGATGCAAAAATTCTCAATAAAATTCTGGCAAATCGAATACAAAAACATATCACAAAGATTGTGCACCATGATCAAGTAGGGTTCATCCCAGGGATGCAAGGTTGGTTCAACATACAGAAGTCAACAAATGTAATTCACCACATCAATAGACTTAGAGATAAGAATCATATGATCATCTCAATGGACGCAGAAAAAGCATTCAACAAAATACAGCATCCCTTTATGTTCAAAACACTAGAAAAACTAGGGATAACAGGAACATATCTCAACATTGTAAAGGCTATCTATGCTAAGCCTCAGCCAACATCATTCTAGAGGGAGAAAATTGGAAGGCATTCCCTCTAAAAACTGAAACAAGACAGGGATGCCCTCCTTCACCCCTTCTATTTAACATAGTTCTTGAAACACTGGCCAGAGAAATTAGACAAAAGAAATCAAAGGGATATGTATAGGAAAAGAAGGACTTAAATTAGCACTATTTGCTGACAATATGATTCTAACCTAGAAGACCCAAAGACCTCCACCAGAAAACCTATAGAACTAGTAAATGAATTCAGCAAAGTAGCAGGATATAAAATCAACATCCATAAATCAAAGACATTTCTGTATATCAGTGACAAAGCCTCTGAGAAGAAAATGAGGAAAACTACCCCATACACAATAACCTCAAAAAAAAAAAAGATACTTGGGAATTAACTTAACAAAAAAGGTGCCATGTAAAAATGTGGATGTGTAACCGATGTGATTCTGCAATCTGTATTTGGGGTAAAAATGGGAGTTCATAACCCACTTGAATCTAATGTATGAAATATGATATGTCAAGAGCTTTGTAATGTTTTGAACAACCAATAAAAAAAGGTGAAAGATCTATACAATGAAAACTACAGAACCCTAAAGAGAGAAATCAAAGAAGACCTTAGAAGATGAAAAGGTCTACCTTGCTCTTGGATAGGCAGAATTAATATTATCAAAATGACCATACTACCAAAAGCACTATACAGATTTGATGAAATTCTGATCAAAATCCCAATGGCATTACTCATAGAAAAAGAAAAAGCAATCATGAAATTCATCTGGAAAAATAAGAGACCCTGAATAGCTAAAGCAATCCTTAGCAGGAAGAGTGAAGCAGGTAGCATCACTATATCAGACCTTAAACTATACTACAGAGCAATAGTAACAAAAACAGCATGGTATTGGCACCAAAACAGACTGGTAGACCAATGATACAGAATAGAGAACACAGAGACTAACCCACGAAATTACAATTATGTTATATTAGACAAAGGTGCCAAAAACATGCACTGGAGAAAAGATAGCCTCTTCAACAAATGGTGCTGGGAAAACTGGAAATCCATATGCAACAAAATGAAATTAAACCCGTATCTCTCACCATGCACAAAACTTAACTCAAAGTGAATCAAGGACCTAGAAATTAAACCAGAGATTTTGTGTCTAATAGAAGAAAAAGTAGGCCCTAATCTTCATCATGTGGAATTAGGCCCCAACTTCCTTAATAAGACCCCTATAGCGCAAGAATTAAAACCAAGAGTCAATAAATGTGATGGAATCAAACTAAAAAGTTTCTTCTCAGCAAAAGAAACAATTTGTGAGATTAAGAGAGAGCCTATATCCTGGGAGCAAATTTTTACCTCTCACACATCAGATAGAGCACTAATCTCTAGGGTATATAAAGAACTCAAAAAGCTAAGCACTGAAAAAACAAATAGCCCAATCAACAAATGGGCCAAGGACCTGAACAGACACTTCTCAGAAGAGGATATACAATCAATCTCAAATATATGAAAAAATGCTCATTACCTCTAGCAATTAGAGAAATGCAAATCAAAACTACTCTAAGATATCATCTCACTGTAGTCAGAATAGCAGCTATTTTGAAGACAAACAACAATATGTGCTGGCGAAGATGTGGGGGAACAGGTACACTCATATATTGCTGGTGGGACTCCAAATTGGTGCAGCCAATAGGGAAAGCAGCATGGAGATTCCTTAGAAATCAGGGAATGGAACCACCATCTGACCCAGCTATCGCTCTCCTCGGACTATACCCAAAGGACTTAAAAACAGCATACTACAAGGACACATCCACATCAATGTTTACAGCAGCACAATTTACAATAGCTAAACTGTGGAGTCAATCTAGATGCCCTTCAGTAGATGAATGGATAAAAAAAAGTGGCATATATACACAATGGAATTTTACTCAGCAATAAAAGAGAATAAAATCATGGCATTTGCAGGTAAATGGATGGCGTTGGACAAGATAATGCTAAGTGAAGTTAGCCAATCCCAAAGAAACAAATGCTGAATGTTTACTCTGATATAAGGAGGCTGACCCATAGTGGGATAGGGAGGGGAAGCATGGGAGAATAGATGAATTCTAGATAGGGAAGAGGGGTGGGAGGGAAGGGAGGGGCAGGGGATTAGCAAGGATAGTGGAATGTGATGGACATCATTATCCAAAGTACATGTATGAAGACACAAATTGGGTGTCAACATACTTTATATACAAACAGAGATATGAAAAATTGGTGTAATAAGAATTGTAATGCAAAAAAGACAAAGTACATGTATAAAGACATGAATTGGCGTGAATATACTTTATATACAAAGATATAAAAAATTGTACTCTATATGTGCAATAAGAATTGTAATGCATTCCACTATTGTGTATTTTAAAAAATCAATAAAAAAGTTGAATATAAATAATTTACTTTTTTATTTTTTTAAATATATGAAAATCTATGAGAGTTAATTCAGTTTATTCTAGTGATATTAGAAGTCAGATATTTTATATCACTAGAGATTTATAATTAAAAGGATAGGTGAAAAAATGAAAGTATTACTACATGTAAGGCTGTCTACATGTCTGTTTACCATTTTAAAATATAAATAAACATAATTTATTTGGATTTTCCAGAAAAATAAAATAAAATAAAATGAAGGGAAAAGAAAGGTTAGGATAACATAAAGAACCAACAAAATATAAATTAATAGACAAGTGAAAGTAAGTCCATTAGAGTAGAAGAAAGGAAAAGGGAACTAGAAGGGACGATGGGAGGGGAAAAGAAAGGGAAAAACAGGGGGTCATGAACTGAAATCCATTTCCATGCATGCGTGAGTTTTTCAGGATTAACCCAACTACTATTATGTAACTATAAAGCTCTAATTTTAAAAAATTACATACCCCAAAAAACACTATAACGTATTAAATTGATATTATTTCAGCATAAATCAAATGCAGTAATTAAGACAGAAAATAAATAAAAATAGAAATAGACCATGACTATAATCTGAGCTACTTGGGAGACTGAGGCAGGAGAATCACAAATTCAAGGTCAAACTCAGCAACTTAGTGAGAACCTATCTCAAAATAAAAGGGCTGAGGATGTGGCTCACTGGTAGAACAATGCTGGGTTCAATCTCTAGTATCAGAAAACAAATAATAAAATAAAATATTTCTAAAATGACAGAGATGAATGAGGAAAATAAAACAAAGGTAGTTTTGTGTGGCCATATCTGAAAACACAGAATTCAAGCCCAAATTTCAAAAAGAATCAAAAAGGGAAAGCAACTATTAAGAATATGAAACTGTCATAAACCTTTATGTACCTAACTGTTTGAAATGAAACTGTTTGATAAAACTGTTTAAAATGAAACAAAAATGTGGCAGAATCTCAATTGGGGGAGGAATTCCATTTTCAAAATTGACAAATAAAACAGTATACAAATAAATTTTAAAAGTAGGGTGTTTGAATAATATATTTTCAAATGTATGGTTTAAAGTCTCACATAGAGAAGTCTATACCACCAAAGGATATATTTTTAAAAAAATTAATGAAACATTTACAAAAGTTGACCATGTACTAATTCCTCAAAGAAATTTTCATAAAATTTAAAATATAAAAGTCAAACTCTCTAATACATCATCCAAATTCAGAGAATGGGGGGCTAGAGATACAATTCAGTATTAGAGTGCTTGCCTAGCGTGCACAAGGCCCTGGGCTTGATCCAGTTTATAAAAAAGAAAATAAGAGGAAAGAAGAAAGGAAAATAATGTGGTTGGCAATTTTGAAACACTCTTTCAAATAACTGTTGAGTTTTAAAAGATTAATAAAGATAACTGAATAAAGGAAAGGAAAAGAACACATCTGAAAAAATAAAAAATATTATTCCAAGAAAGTTCTGAAAAGGGAGAAAGGAGAAATCTGTGCTTCAAGATATTAAAATGAACAATAATTGTACAAAAATTAAAAGTGTAGTATTGACCAGAAGCTCCAGCAATACATTCAAACATATGTAAGGACAGAACTTTAGATAAGTGCAGAAAGAAATACAAGTGGTCAATAAACATTAATGAAAATACTCAACTTAATATTAATTAAAGACATACCAATTAAAACACCAATAATATGCCTTTTTTTTTTGACCTGGGAAAATGACACACTGTTGTTGGGATGGAAAATTGATACAAACTTTCTAAGCAGTATTTTGGCAGTAGACATCAAAAGTCTTAGAAATGTGTGATTTTTAATCAAGTTGATCCACACTAGGAAATTGTCATAGGGAAATAATTAAGAATGCAAAAAAAATAACTGACTTGGGATATTTATCACAATGCTCTCAGGAAAAAAATTGACAACAATTTAAACATTCACCAAATTATATATTCAGTAAAACAGATGATGATACATGTATGTGGATTAAGATGCAGCCACTTATAATAATAGCACTGAAATATACTAGCTCATATATGAAACACACACTGGTAAAGAACACAAAAAGATTATTTAAGTGTAAAGGCTATCATTTATCATTTATATCTATTCTGTTCACTTGTTTATGCCAAATGTCTAACACATAATAGGCTCTTAATCAACATGTTAAGTACATGGACTATAAAAAACAATTACATATACTTTATATATAATCATGCAGAATTTAACTATAAATGTTAATTCTATAATTAAAAATGATAAATTTTAATGTTAAAATGTAAGATAAATTTTAATAATGTAAGAAGAATATGTTTGTCATGCCATTTAATAAAAAGACAGAATACAAATTATAAATATGATAAATATGTCTAGAAAAAAAAAGAGTGGAAGAAAAGATTAGTTTTTTGGATAATAAAGTGATCATTGATTTTATTTTTCTTCTATCTTGATTTTCAAAAATTTTTGGCAATGAACATTTTTTAATGGAAAAGAATGTACAAGTTCTAGAATACTATGCATTTTACATTATATTTTAAGAATACTCATTAGTGTGAAGAATGGTCACAGTATATTATTAAATAGAAACAATGGGTTAAAAATATTACATTCAGTATGACTTAGATTATGTGTGTATACACATACACATACAGAATCAAAATAAAGCTATACAAGTTTTTCATTTCTGGGAAATAAATTTTCATCTTCCTTATAATATTCTGTATTTAACAAATTTTTTACCAAAAAAAATCTCTTTTGTAATCAGGAGAAATGGCGGCAGGAAGAAGAAGAGATGTTTTTGCTTTTAAAAATGGAAAATATATGAATGGGGCAAAGATCAAGCCATCAATCCTTTGCAGATTGTCTCAGCATTGTGGGAATTCATTCTCAATGTTAAACTTATTTTTCTCTCATGTGAGTATTTTCTACAACTGTTCATGCTGTTGTCTCTGAAAACTATTAAAATATTAATGCATTCTTCTCAAGTTGTCCTCTCCTGTTGCCCACTTTCTGAGTAATAAATCTATACTTTTCAATCTCTGAAAGAGCAGAGCAACTTGCCGAAGGTGATGCAGGCTTGTTGGTGGAGATAGGACTAGAACACAGTAGTCCTGGCTCCCAGACCATGGTCCTCCTCTTGGAAAGCAAGTTTCTAAAAACCATTAAATGATTTTAATATGTTCAGGTTTTATGTCTCCAAATCAGGAACAGGAAAAATTATGACCACTTCTATCATGGACCCAATTCCAAAAAGCCCCTTGGGGCTCTTGCCCTGTAAGAAGAATTATGTAATCATAAAATAAACATTAATGTTGCCCATAGTAGTGAATACATTAGGAATGTTTGGTACTCATTTTTATTAAATTGTTATACTGCTTCATTGGTAGAGGAAGCCTGCAAGATGAATTGCTGGTGCAGGAAATTGATAGCTTTAGCTGTCACTCGAAGTCTCCCTACCCATGTTTGACGTCCCCTGGAATCCTGGAAAGCTTCCACCAGCACCAGAAGGCTGACATGCTTGGGAAGAAACATTTACACTTATGCAAGGCATATATACGCTTCACACATAGCATTCTGCCAAGCCCCTCCCCACAAAAAAAAAAAAGAAGAAGAAGAAGAAGAAAGGAGAAAGAAAAAGAAAAACCAAAAAACCAAAAACCAAAACAAAACAGATTTCAACAATCTGTCAGATCCATAAATGGCATGTCATTTAATAATCTGCAGTAGGTTCTAAAACACATCAGATCATTCTTTCAAACGGTAAATTTCCATGAACTATTAATGAAACAGCATTGCTCTCTTTTTAAAAATTCCTCAAGTCTAGCATTTGAATTTAATCTAACTCAGAACTCTTTAAACATCAAATCCAACTCTCGTGCACAGTAAACACAAAGTCCTGAAAGCATCATTAGCCCTAAGTTAGCAGTGAAGTGTTTGCTGCTGTTTCTTCTCATCATAATAAGAAATGCTACTCAATGGGGGATGATTAAAAAATCCATATACCACATGAACCTCATGAATATATCTCTCTCAGTTGCTTAAGTATCAGTTATATAAAGCAAACTAATACTGTGTCTTAATGTGCTTTTTACCTTGCCCAAAATTTTTTCCAACAACTACCCTCATTTTAAAAAGCAATAAAATCTAATTAATTTCTTTGCAAGGTAGCGCACCATTTACATCTCAGTATGTATATAGAGACCATTTTAATCTCCATCCAAAAGAAAGAAGAGCAGAAGCCCTTGGTATCTCTCTCGGTGTGACTTCTACTACCATATTCTCAATCATGTTACAAAAAGAAAATAAGTAATACCCTTAAATAAATAATTCCACTGTAAGCTTTTTCATCCATCATGAAGTTCCTCTTTAGTCATAAAACAGAATTTCACATTTTGGAATTTAAGAGTGCTAAGATAAATATCCTTTTATGTTTAAGGAAAGCAGATTAACTTTTGAGGAAATCATCATTTCTTGTTAGAAAGACAAAATAGCACATCAAGGAAAAATATACTAATTGATGGCTTTCTAAATAAAGCATGATCATTGAGTAGTACTAAATTGGTTGTCTTGTGTGTCAAATTAAGCTCTTCATTATGTGGAACCAGACTGGCTATTTTGTGTTTCAATCCATCTTTAAGAGCAGCATTTGATTAATCAAGTTAATGATGACAGTTTTTAGCTAGTGACAAATGATACATTTATTCAGGCCCTTTTTCATATCATCCAAATTACTGTGAGCAAAAGAAAAAGAAACATCAATTTGGAAGACAGAATTAGTATACCTAGTGTATACTCTATACTCACTTCAACAAATGAGATCAGAAGTAAGGGTTAATGAATAAATCTCCATCATAAAACACAGAGTATCCAAACTCTTTTTTTTTTTTTTTTTTTTTTTTGGTACCGGGGATTGAACTTGACCACTGAGCCACATCCCCAGCCCTATTTTGTATTTTATTTATAACTAGGGTCTCAACTGAGTTGCTTAGTGCCTGGCTGTTATTGAGGCTGGCTTTGAACTAGCGATCCTCCTATCTCAGCCTCCCAAGCCACTGGGATTACAGGCATGCACCACCAAGCCTGGCTGCGTCCAAACCCTTCCAGATCATTTTACGTAAAGGAACAAACTAAACAACTGTGTATTTGGGTCAACGTAAAGTTGGTAGAGCAACCAAATGCGTGATTTCAACCCAGCCACCCACATAGTGAATTTACTAAGATCAGAAATATTTAGAAGACTCTTCTTGAAAATAACTTTTAATACAGAATAAGAAGGCAGTTTATCTGTCCCTCTTCACTTACAGTAATTGTAAATGGTTAGCCCAATCTAACATTTATGCAAATACCCTAAATATAGGGGATGAAAGATTGCAGCCTAGCTCACAAGCCAAATCCAGTCTGTCCCTTGTCTTTGTAAATAAAGTTTTATGGTACATACTACAGGGACATAGTAACTAAGAATGGTATTGGCATAAAAACAGACATATAGATCAATAGAGCAGAATAGAGATCCCAGAAATAAATCCACACATCTATAGTCAATGGATTCTCAGCAAAGACACCAAAACCACATTGTAGAAAGGACAGCTTCTTCAATTAATAGTTCTGGGGAAACTGGATAACTACATGCACAAGAATGAAAGTTGACTCTTAAATCTGTTATAACATACAAAAATTACTTAAAATGGAAAAAAAACCATTTAGGTAAGCTCTGAAACCATTAAAGTTCTAGAAGAACACATAGGAGGAAGACTTAAAGACATCAGTATAGGTAATGATTTTTTTTTTATAAAACCCAAAAGCACAGGCAACGAAAGCTAAAGTAGAGAAATGGGATTGCATCAGACTAAGAAGATTCTACATGATCCACTACAGAATGGGAGAAAATATTTGGAAATTATTTATCTCACAAAGGGTTGCTGTTCAGAATACACAGGGAAATAAAAATAAATAAATAATCTAGTTTAAAAATGGGACAAATGATCTGAATACTTATCAAAAGAAGAAATATAAATAACCAATAAGTATATAAAATATTCAATATGACTAGCCATCAGGAAAATGCAAATCAAAATTACAATAAGATATCATCTTGCTCCATTCAAGATAGCTATTACCAAAAAGGAAAAAATAATAACAAATGCTAGCAAAGATGTAGGGAAAAGGTAACTTCTAAGCCATTACTGGGAATATAAATTAGCATGGCCATTATGGAAAACAGAATGAAGTTTCCTTAATCCCACAAGTAGGTATATATCTAAAGGAAATGAAGACAGAATATCAAATAGATGCCTGCATTCCTATGTTTACTGTAGCACTATTCATAATAACCAAGATATGGAATCAACACAAGGGTCCGCTGATGGATAAATGGATAAAGAAATTATGGTAGATACACATAATGGAATATTATTCAGCCATAAAAATGAACTAAATCCTGTAATTTGCAACAAGATACAACTGGAGGACATTATATTAAGTGAAATAAATCCTTCACAGAAAAGCAAATACTGCTAGTTCTCTCTTCTATATGGAAGCCAAAAATGCTAATCTCAAAGTGTAGAAAAAAAAAAGAAATACTAGAGGCTATGAAGATGGGGGTTGTAGAGTGGTTAGGCAACAGGATGAAAACACACTTAGAATAAATAAGTTGTGTTCTGCAGCAAAATAGAGTGCCTACAGTTCATGATAACTAATTTTATAGCTTATGAAGAAAGAAAAGAAAGAAGCTCAAAGGCTCCAAATAGGAAGAAATGATAAGAAGATGGAAATGTTAATTACCCTGAATTAATAGTATACATGGTAAACATGCATTGAAATATAGCACTGTACACCATAAATACACACAATAATTTCATGTTACATTAAAAAATAAAATTTAAAAATACATAAAAATAAAGTTTTAATAGGATACAGCTTCAACAATCATTTGTGTATTGTCTGTAGTTGCTTGTGCACTATGGTGGCAGAGCTGATCTGTTGTGTCAGAGACTACATGGCCTACAAAACCTAAAATGTTAACCATCTGCCCCTTTCCAGAAATTGGCTGACCCTTCCTAAAATATAATGGTTTACAAATTTTTAGAGGTTAAATCCTTTTGAATAAAACGTACCAAAAAAATCTAAAAAAATATCTGAAAGCAATATTTTATTAGTATACAATAATTGCATAAGTTAAATTGTATAATATTTACTTAATATAAAGTCAATCAATGGAACAACCAGCAGTTTTTTTAAACACAGAATTAAACATAGGAATGGTAGATGACAGTTGCAGTCATAGCAGTATCCCTATTTTTTGGGGGGGGGAGTTTGCAGGTGTGTGCATTTTGTTTTGGTTGCAGAGAATTGATTCACACAGATAAGTGGTTGCAAATAGTAACAGTTTTTTAAAAGCTCCCTGGCAAACTCAATATACTCTACAATTAAAAGATGATAGAAGTTTTATTCCAAGAAACTGCACAACTTAACCTGGCAGCCCAAGTTAACACATTGCTAATCTCTAAGGTTTCAAAAACATTTGGTTTGTGTCCTTTTTACTACCGTTTTTAAAACTGATTATTTTTAGTTTTTAGCTTGCCGTGAGAGTTGATTATATGTAAAATATATAAAACTGTCTGCCAAGTGTTCCCTCCCACTTCTTTCAGAAAATCTTTTCCCCAGTCTTCAAACACCTGGTCTTAGTAAGAGTCTCCATATTTCTCATGGTACCACCTTCCCAGAACAGGAATTGACCCAGGCCAACCTAATCATACCTGCTTTCCCAGGACACCTTATCTGGGAGTAGAGATATTTCACTTCTTACTTGAAGTGAAGATACGGGAGGTCTGAATGTTGCCAGAGATGATACTTTGCAGTCTTGTAAATATAGTACATACATAAGAATGATACTGACACACCATAAAAAGCAGAGGGAAGAGATGAGGAGAGTCTTAGTGGCACTGAAGTCTATGCTTCCAGTTATCCTTAATATCTAGTTGCCTCCTGTCCTCTCTGTGGTTTGGCTAGGAAATAACTAGAATTCCAGATCAATGTCCAAAGCCAATAAATTCTCACCCTTTTAGTCTGTGGTAGTTTGAACTAGGTTTGAGTTGGTTATTAAAACTAAAAACAAGCACACACAAGATGAAAATTTTAATTGTAGTGTATGGGTTAAAGTCTGGGAAAATGCATATGATAGTAGATGTCTGTCAATCTTTCTATCTACTCCTTATAGGAGCTCCTTTCTTAAATTTGGGCAATTCTTCTTTCTATAAGTCTTAGTGGGAAGTAGAATCAAATTCCACTACATAATCTGGAATCAAGTTAACACTTTATATACTCAGTAGATGTATCATGAACTGTTTTAAGGTTCCTAGAATAAATAACTTACACTACAACTCCATTAAGCAACTGCAACTGTTATCCTTATTTTACAGATGAGGAAACTGAGAAAGAGAGGTTGAGTAATCTACACAGAATTATAACCAGTAAGTAGAAGTATATACTGCAGCTCTGTATAGTTCCAGAGTCTCATCTCTAAAACTTCTCTGATTTTATCTCTGAAAAACTCAGATCATTTTTTCCCAAGTCACCATTGCATCTAGGCTAAGCCAATCCAAGAACCCAGCCCAGTGGCAGGAACTAGGGAGATATGTATATTTGGCAGTGATGGTAGTTGCAGAAGGAGCCAGTTCCAGGGAGGAAATAAGTAGAATGCCAGATCAATGTCCAATCTTTCCTGTGAGACATTGCTAATGGTATAGGCCCCAGGATCTACCCCACATATCCATGACAGTGATAGTTTCAGTGCTGTTTTGGGTATTGCTCTTCACTATTCCAGTTGCATCGTTTTCCACTTGGTTCTGACAGCTAGTCCATATCCTTTTAATATATTTCTTTCCTGTTTAATCCAGACAGCAATTATGAACCTCCACTTATAAATTAAAGTCAATCAAAACTAAATTTGTCAAGATCATTGTATTGTCATGTGCAACTAATAAAAAAATGAAAAAAAAATAAATTTGTTAGTGCTCTTAAGAATTTTTTATAAATATATTGCTAACTTAATTACTCTAGAGAATTATACTTAAGAAAAGGTGTTTTTTTCATTACTTTTTATATTTTAATATTGTTCTAGTTTTATGCCTCAAAAAACGCTTTCCTGGGACTGGGGATATAGCTTGGTGGTATAGTGCCTATCTTGCATGCATGAGGCCCTGGGTTCAATCCCAGTACTGAAAATAAAAAGTTACTCACAACTCTTTCATCCAGTTTTAAAAAGACCCTGTGTTCCACCCTAAGTGCTTGGTCCTTATCCTTCATGCAATGGAAGGCCACTGGAGAGTTCTAAGAAGGACAAAGCTCCGGCAGAGAAATATCACAGAGCAGTATGGAAAATGACTTAGAAGAAGTCAACATTACATGCAAGAGGAACTGGGAGAAGTCAATTGTGATAGTACTGGAAGCTCATTTTCAGGGCTAAAAATGGGGTGATGTTAAGACAGATGGAAAAAAAAGGACAGATTTGAGAGCATTTAAAAAGGCAAATTTGGGCTGGGGATGTGGCTCAAGCGGTAGCGCGCTGGCCTGGCATGCGTGCGGCCTGGTTCGATCCTCAGCACCACATACCAACAAAGATGTTGTGTCCGCCGAGAACTAAAACAATAAAAATTAAAAAAAATTAAAAATTTTTCCCTCTCTCTCTCTCTCTCTCTCTTTCTCTCTCTCTCTCTCTCTCTCTCTCTCTCTCTCTCTCTCTCTCTCTCTCTCTTTAAAAAAAATAAATAAATAATAAAATAAAAAGGCAAATTTGGTAGAGCTTGGTGCCTACATGGACATGGAGAGGACATAATGAAAGCTGTCAAGGGTAATTTCACAGTTTTTTGTTTTGGTGACTAGACAACAGTGATACCACCACGTAAGATAGAATAAAGAAATGGAAGCAAGCTTATAAAAGATGAGGATGAATTCTGGTTGAACTTGTTGAGTTCTGAGTATCTATGAGATATCTAAAAAGAAATATACAACAAGTTAGAAATAGCTACTTGATGTTCATAGATTCAATATAGAGCAGAAGCAAATATAGATATACAACAATGCCTTATCCATATATGTATAAATATCAACATTTAGATGATAACTGAAACCAAAAAAATGAGGGTCATCTAGGAGAGCCTAAAGTGTGAGATATGATGAACAGTGAAATGGGAAAATTGAATGCAGGCAAATGTCAGATATGGGCAAGGAAATAATAGAATCTCATCAAAGAAATGGAAAAAATAGAAAGTTTGAAGAAAAACAATTAATAAGCAATATTCAGAATCCAAAGGTCTATAGAACTTCAGAAATGCAGGCAGAAACATCAACTATGTGAAATTCAGCAAAAAAGAAGAAAAGGACTGAACAACTTCCATGGATTTTGTAATTAGAATGTACCCAAAGTGCATGTGAAGGCATTTTAGGGAAAGCTGGTTTAGAAGGATTTTCATTTACAAAATGTGTTTAGGGACCTAGAATTTAAGTGTAAATAACAATATAATGACATGAAGAAAAAAAGTTAATATATAGAAGTTCTGTGTAATTGCCCACTTCAAGTGATTGGGCTCTGGTTCTGGAAGGGGAAGGCAAATCTTTATATCTTCTCTGTAGGCTCAGAAACCCATGGAGTATGATTCTTCACTCAGCTGAAGGAATTACAAACGATCTGCTCTTGAATACGCATACACACACACACACACACACACACACACACACACACACTCCTCTGTTTTTATTACATTTTAAATAAGACTTTAAAATGCTAACTTATCAGAAATACACTAGAGGAAAAAGAAACAGCATGGATGTAACCCCCTACTAATGAGGCACTAATGCATAATTATTATTATACACGTACTGTACTTCTCTCTACAGACGAATATTTATAAACACTGAAACAGTCTAGTTTGCAATGAAGTCTTATGTACAGATTGTTTTTCTCTTGTGGTTTGTCGTTTTTCTTATTGTGGTAATATTTAATGAAATTCACAGGCTCTGCTCATTCTCTGAAACTACTGAATGAACTTTTACACATAATGTGTGCTGCCTCCAACAAGTATATAGAGATGAGGTATTCAGCAACATTAAACACCACCATCAGTAAAAGACAGTTATCTCCGTTTTGAATACTCAGAGTTCAGTTAAAACACAATATGTTTAAATCAAATCCACTTAAATTAAGTAGTTTCAACAAATGATATTTATAGAAGGGGGTCTATAATTAAAGTAATTCAGATTAAAAACTGATAAGATTTGAGGTAATTTGTTAAATAGCACCCTTTTCTCAGCCTGAGCTCTGATCCAATCGAGAGCTGAACAAGAGATGGAGACCAAAACAGTAGCAGTATTACCAACAAAGGCCAGTCTAGATTGAAGGACATGGCTTAGGTGTGTACCAACAATGAAGGAAAGTAAGCCCATTCACTCAGTTCCATGCAGCATTGAAATGCCATCCAATAGATCAAATTGAAGAAAAATATTCTCCAAAGATCTCATTTAACATTGCATAAATATTACCTTTTGTTCATTCAATTACTTTTATAGAAAATGTATATAGAAAAAACATACTCAAATGTGTACTTCCTTATGCAGTTGTACACACACATACATAGAATGGAAGAAATTAGCTAGGTTTTGCACTCAGTTCTTCTCCTAAACACATTAGTTACATAATTCACTGTGCCTCTATGATTTGAAGTAAGAAATAAGTCAAGAGAAGAATTCCTCCCGATGAAAACTAGAAGATTGAGTAGGAAATGACTCTCATTGCCCCTCTATTAAATGCAAATGGTTATTAACTTATTTCATTAGTTTGCTTTGCTTTTTATCAAGATGGGGTGCAAGGTGGGTATAAACATGTTGCTATATATATATATATCTCCCTGACCTTTGGATTTTTTTGTCAAGATTATGATAAGTCTATAGATATTCATTGAATGTGTATATACAGACTCACTGGTAGAGCTTTAGGCTGAATTACTGTTCCCTGAATAAAGATCTAGCTACTGATTATGGAAAGTTAACAAAGGAAACACATTCCTCAAATTACATTCTGTGTATATAAACACCATCATTCAGTCCTTTGACAAGTTTTTGTTGAGAGTCAACTATATTCCAAGCAGTGGGCTAAGACATGGGATACAAAGATGAATCATATGAAATTCATGACTTTTAAGAAATAACCCTTGCTATGGTTCTATATGGTTTGAGTATGTCCCCCAGTGGTTCACATATTGAAATTCCATTTCCACAGAGTTATTAAGAGTTATTAAGAAACTTAATCTATCTAAGTTGTTTAGAGATGAGGCTGTTGAGAGGTGATTTGGGTTAGGTAAGGTCATTGGGATGGAACCTCCATGATTGCATCCTGATGGCTTAAAAAGAATTGAGGAAGCATCCAGAAGAGGACCACAAGGGTGCTCCTATCTCTTACCATGTGATGCCCCGCACCAACTCAGACTCTGCCAGCCAGAAGCCATCACCTGATGTAGGTCCCTGAACCATCCCCCCAGGAAGAACACTAAAACTTTCTACTTGGGGGAACCAACCAGCTCAAAAGACCAAACATACTGACATTGGGAGACTCCCAGTGAAAAATTATATCATTCCTATAATAGAGCAAGGCACATGAGTCTGATCCAAATTAGAATAGAGGAGCAATTTATTTGCCTGTCTGATTGTTTGAATAAAATGCGCATTGTATCTCTCAGACTGATCACTGGACTAGCACATATAATAAAAAAAAAAACAAGTTCTCCTATCCATGAATAATAGCTGTCCATGACACTTAGGCAGGAAATAAAGATGTGATTCATTTGTAATGTGTACCACAGATGTGAGAGGGAATGTAGTCATATAGGTGATGATACTCCATAACAACCTACATTTATTGAAGAACTGTGATTCATCCTTTTTTTTTTTTTGTACTCACTCATTCAGTGCTCATGATTGAAGTTGATACTATTCTTATGCCTTTCAACAGATGAGGAATTTGCAAGTTAGAGAAATTAAACAACAGATTGAAAATACAACTACCAGTTTGTTCCTTCCAGAAACACCACCCATTTTATTTCAGATAAGGCAGGCAATATTTTGAAAAATGGAACATCAGTAGAGAATAGTAATGATTTAGTGGACGTAAGAGCACACAAATCTTAGGTTGGCATTGAGTAAAGCAGAGAACCAACACAATTCATAAAGCAGAATCCTTGCTATGGCTGGGAATTAGAATTCCAGTTCTTCTGAAAGTGAGGGTGAAGGAGGAAAGATGACTAAAAATTAAGTCAACTAGCTGAAACCTTTGGGAGAAGGAGAAAAAGAAGAAAAAAAAAGGATGTCATGAGAGAAGGGAAACCATTAGGGTAAAGGAGGGAAACGGGGGAAATATTAGAAAGTAATATTGACCAAATTATGTTATATGCATTTAGGAAGGTACCACAATGAAACCCAGTCTTCTGTATAATTAATATGCACCAATAAATAATTCTTTTAAAGAAAGAAGCACTCATCCCTACATCTCCTCCTGCACTCCTGCCCATCTCATATCTAGGAAAGAGGAACAAAGATTCTCTGCAGAGTATTAAAACAGGGTCTTTGACTTGTGGAATACTGGGCACAGTTAAGGGCATGAGTGCTGTACTGAAAATATACTTCTATCTCCTTGAGCCCCAGAACACTGGCCAAGCATGAGTTCTTCCAGCAGGAAATTGCTAGAATCAGAAGCCCCTCCAGAGTCCCAAGAGGAAACTCCTAAAGATACTGGCCCTAGAGTGTTCCAACCAGGCAGAACTTTCAGGGAAATCACCTTAACAAGATACACTCATAGTAAGAGGAGCTCCCAATCCATTTCCAATCATATACTATTATTTACCACAAGATTGACAAAGCTAAAAATATGATAAAAAAACTAATATTGGCTAGACTATAGGGAAACTGGCTCCCTCATACATAGCAACTAAGAATGTGAATTGGTGCAATTTTTTTTAACCCTACTGTGCTGGGGATGGAACCTAGAGTATCCAGTGTGCCAGGCCAGTATTCTACCACTGAACCACACCCTCAGTCTAGAATAACTCTCTGAAGAGCAATATGACTATCTTTCAAAGCAACTTAACTGCCAGGAATTCACCCTTCAGCAATTTCACTAGCAATTTACTTGCAAAAACAAGCCAAGTTATATGTGCAAAGATGTTCACTGAAGTATGTATCCTAAAAAAATGTAAGGGTTAAAGATATAGCTCAGAGCTAGAACATTTGCCTAGCACACAGAAGGCCCTGGGTTTGATTCCACAACACCAAAAAAGGGGAAATGAAAAATATAAATAAATGTATTAAATAACCATCAATAAAAATGCAGGTTAAGAAATTAGGTCCACTTGTGTAATGGAATACTAGCAACCATTAAAAAGAACAAAGTAGATCTATGTGTTTATATTGTATGCTCTCTGAGGTAGAATGAAAAATGGAAAATATAGCATGCAGATGACTAAATATACTCATCTTATTCTATTTCTGCTGCTATAACAGAATACCTGAGACCAGGAAATTGATATATAATAGATATTTTTCCTCCTATTTCTGGGAAGTCCAAGATCAAGGCACAGTATCAGGTGAGTCCAACATCTGCTTCCAAAATGGTACCTTGAACTTTGTATCCTCTGGAGGGGACCAGCACTGTGCCATAATATGGCAGAGGTAGAAGGGCAAAAGAGAAACAAATTCACTTCCTCAAGCTCTTTTCCATCTGCCCCCATGATTCAATCACAAGGCTACACCTCCCAACACTGTCGCAGTGTGTGCATTAGAAAGTTCCCCTTTGGGAAAACCAGCTAGCTCAAAGGACTTATACATAATGACATTTGGGGATCCTAATAAAGAGACAGCTGGTCACTTTATCATCCCATAGTAAGAACAAAGTAAGGCACAAGCCTGCATATAGGAGGAAACAAAAAAACACCCAAACCATTTCTACTTGTATACATGTGTATATACTTATATTTACACACACTCCTATTTATGCACATATGCATATATGCTTGTACTCAAAGAAAATACTGGATTATACATTTCCTAAAGCTACTAATAATAGCTAAATCTAGAGGGTGGAATAGTGGATCTGGTATGGAAGAAAGACTTAGTTTTTGGTTTTTGTTTTTATTCTATACATGTGATTTTTACCATATGCGTGTATTTTTAATTTAAGATAAAAATATTGACATTTTTAAGTTGTGTAATTTTATCTGAAGCATTAGCTACTATTTGAAATAAGACATTCTTAAATCTATATCCTTGACCTAAAATTCTATCTTTTTTTTTTATGGTTCTGGGGATTGAACCCAGGGCCTTCTGCATGCTATGTAAGTGCCCTGCCAACTGAGCTATATCCCCAGCCCTAGAATTCTATCTTGATGCTGGCCCATATGAAACTAAAACTCAACATTCCAAGTTAACCTCCTGATCTTGCTGTCTCAACCACTGCTGCCACCACCATCCCTCATGTTTTGGTTACTCGTTTGTAATTTGATGACCCTCCATCCAGTCTCTTGAGTCAGAAACCTGGAAGGTATACAAGATTCCATCTTCTCCCTCACCTCCTATATTCAATCACCAAATGCTGTCAATAATTATACCTTCTATATATTATTTTTAGTGATTCTTTTTAGTTATACATAGCATCAGGATTCACTTTGATATAACTATAAGAGAATGGAATATAATTAGTTCTTATTCAGTCCCCAAAACTTCCCCTTCGCTTACCCTCTACCCTCCCCTTTTCCCTTTCCTCTTCTACTGAACTTTCTGCTCTTACAAGTTTTTAAAATAGTATCTTGTAGATGTACATGATGGTGATATTCACTGTGGTATTATTCATATACGTACATAGGAAAGTTAGTTTATATTCATTCCACTGACTTTCCCTATCCCATCTCTCCTCCCTTGCCTTTATTCCCCTTTGTCTTCTCCAGTGATCTTTCTTCTATTCTTTCACACACACCTCAGCCCCACTTATTTGGATTACCTTTCACACATCAGGGAAGACATTCAACCTTGGACTTTTTGGGAGCAGCTAATTTCACTGAGCACGATATTCTCCAGTTCCATCCATTTACCAGCAAATGCCATAAAGGCATTCTTCTTTATTTTTTTTTCTTTTTTTTTATTGGTTGTTCACAACATTACAAAGCTCTTGACATATCATATTTCATACATTAGATTGAAGTGGGTTATGAACCCCCAATTTTACCCCAAATGCAGATTGCAGAATCACGTCAGTTACACATCCACAATTTTACATAATGCCCTATTAGTAATTGTTGTATTCTGCTACCCTTCCTATCCCCTACTATCCCCCCTCCCCTCCCCTCCCATCTTCTCTCTCTACCCCATCTACTGTAATTCATTTCTCTCCTTGTTTATATTCCCATTTCCCTCACAACCTCTTATATGTAATATTGTATAGCAATGAGGGTCTCCCTTAATTTCCATGCAATTTCCCTTTTCTCTCCCTTTCCCTCCCATCTCATGTCTCTGTTTAATGTTACTCTTTTCTTCCTACTCTTCCTCCCTGCTCTGTTCATAGTTGCTCTCATTATATCAAAGAAGACATTTGGTATTTGTTTTTTACGGATTGGCTAGCTTCACTAAGGATAATCTGCTCTAGTGCCATCCATTTCCCTGAAAATTCTATGATTTTGTCATTTTTTATTGCTGCATAGTACTCCATTGTGTATAGATGTCACATTTTTTTTATCCATTCATCTATTGAAGGGCATCTGGGTTGGTTCCACAGTCTAGCTATTGTGAATTGTGCTGCTATGAACATCGATGTGGCAGTATCCCTGTAGCATGCTCTTTTAAGGTCTTCAGGGAATAGTCTGAGAAGGGCAATAGCAGGGTCAAATGGTGGTTCCATTCCCAGCTTTCCCAGGAATCTCCAAACTGCTTTCCAAATTGGCCGCACCAATTTGCAGTCCCACCAGCAATGTACAAGTGTACCCTTTTCTCCACATCCTCGCCAGCACTTGTTGTTGTTTGACTTCATAGTGGCTGCCAATCTTACTGGAGTGAGATGGTATCTTAGGGTGGTTTTGATTTGCATTTCTCTGATTGCTAGAGATGGTGAGCATTTTTTCATGTACTTGTTGATTGATTGTATATCCTCCTCTGAGAAGTGTCTGTTCAGGTCCTTGGCCCATTTGTTGATTGGGTTATTTGTTATCTTATTGTCTAATTTTTTGAGTTCCTTGTATACTCTGGATATTAGGGCTCTATCTGAAGTGTGAGGAGTAAAAATTTGTTCCCAGGATGTAGGCTCCCTATTTACCTCTCTTATTGTTTCTCTTGCTGAGAAAAAAACTTTTCAGTTTAAGAAAGTCCCATTTGTTGATTCTTGTTATTAACTCTTGTGCTATGGGTGTCCTATTAAGGAATTTGGAGCCCGACCCCACAATATGTAGATCGGAGCCAACTTTTTCTTCTATCAGACGCAGAGTCTCTGATTTGATATCAAGCTCCTTGATCCATTTTGAGTTAACTTTTGTGCATGGCGAGAGAAAGGGATTCAGTTTCATTTTGTTGCATATGGATTTCCAGTTTTCCCAAAACCATTTGTTGAAGATGCTATCCTTCCTCCATTGCATGCTTTTAGCCCCTTTATCAAATATAAGATAGTTGTAACTTTGTGGATTAGTCTCTGTGTCCTCTATTCTATACCATTGGTCCACCCACCTGTTTTGTACCAGTACCATGCTGTTTTTGTCACTATTGCTCTGTAATATAGTTTGAAATCTGGTATCGCTATACCGCCTGATTCACACTTCCTGCTTAGAATTGCTTTTGCTATTCTGGGTTTTTTATTTTTCCATATGAATTTCATGATTGCTTTATCTATTTCTACAAGAAATGCCGTTGGGATTTTGATTGGCATTGCATTAAACCTATAGAGAACTTTTGGTAATATCGCCATTTTGATGATGTTAGTTCTGCCTATCCATGAACAGGGTATATTTTTCCATCTTCTAACATCTTCTTCTACTTCTCTCTTTAGGGTTCTGTAGTTTTCATTGTATAAATCTTTCACCTCTTTTGTTAGGTTGATTCCCAAGTATTTTATTTTTTTTGAGGATATTGTGAATGGAGTGTTTTTCCTCATTTCCGTTTCAGAAGTTTTGTTGCTGATATACAGAAATGCCTTTGATTTATGCGTGTTGATTTTATATCCTGCCACTTTGCTGAATTCATTTATTAGTTCTAGTAGTTTCTTTGTAGACCCTTTTGGGTCTTCTAGGTATAGAATCATGTCATCTGCAAATAGTGATAATTTAAGTTCTTCTTTTCCAATTTTTATGCCTTTAATTCTTTCGTCTGTCTAATTGCTCTGGCCAGTGTTTCGAGAACTATATTGAATAGAAGTGGTGATAGAGGGCATCCCTGTCTTGTTCCAGATTTTAGAGGGAATGCCTTCAACTTTTGTCCATTCAGAATGATGCTAGCCTGAGGCTTAGCATAGATAGCTTTTACAATGTCAAAGTAAGTTCCTGTTATCCCTAGTTTTTCTAATGTTTTGAACATAAAGGGATGCTGTACTTTGTCAAATGCTTTCTCTGCGTCTATCGAGATGATCATACGGTTCTTATCTGTAAGTCTATTGATGTGGTGAATAACATTTATTGATTTCCGTATGTTGAACCATCCTTGCATCCCAGGGATGAATCCTACTTGATCATGGTGCACAATTTTTTTTGATGTGTTTTTGTATTCGATTCGCCAGAATTTTATTGAGGATTTTTGCATCTAGGTTCATTAGAGATATTGGTCTGTAGTTTTCTTTCTTTGAGGTGTCTTTGTCTGGTTTCGGAATCAGGGTGATGTTGGCCTCATAGAATGAATTTGGAAGAGCTCCCTCTTTTTCTATTTCCTGAAATAACTTGAAAAGTATTGGTATTAATTCTTCTTTAAAGGTTTTGTAAAACTCCGCTGTATACCCATCCGGTCCTGGGCTTTTCTTGGTTGGTAGTCTTTTGATGGCTTCTTCAATTTCATCCATTGATATTGGTCTGTTCAAATTGTGTGTATCCTCCTGACTCAGTCTGGGCAAATCATATGACTTAAGAAACTTATCGATGTCTTCACTATCTTCTATTTTATTGGAATATAGGTTTTCAAAATAATTTCTAATTGTCTTCTGTATTTCTGTAGCATCTGCTGTGATATTGCCTTTTTCATCCCGTATGTTAGTAATTTGAGTTCTCTCTCTTCTTCTCTTCGTTAGCATGGCTAAAGGTCTGTCAATCTTATTTATTTTTTCGAAGAACCAACTTTTAGTTTTGTTAATTTTTTCAATAGTTCCTTTTGTTTCAATTTCATTGATTTCCGCTCTGATTTTAATTATTTCTTGCCTTCTGCTACATTTGCTGTTGTTTTGCTCTTCCTTTTCTAGGGCTTTGAGATGAAGTGTGAGCTCATTTATTTGTTGGTTTTTTCTTTTTTTGAGGAATGACCACCAGGCGATGAATTTTCCTCTTAAAACTGCTTTCTTTGTGTCCCACAGATTCCGATATGTTGTGTCTGTATTTTCATTTATCTCTAAGAATTTTTTGATTTCCTCCTTTATGTCTTCTGTAACCCATTGATCATTCAGTAACATATTGTTCATTTTCCATGTGATGTAGGATTTTTCCTTCCTTCTTTTATCATTGATTTCCAGTTTCATTCCATTATGATCAGATAAAATGCATGATATTATCTCCACCCCTTTATATTTACTGAGGGTTGCCCTATGGCATAATATATGGTCTATTTTTGAGAAGGATCCATGTGCTGCTGAGAAAAAAGTATATCCATTTGATGATGGTTGATATATTCTATATATGTCAGTTAAGTCTAGGTTATTGATTGTGATATTGAGTTCTATAGTTTCTTTATTCAAATTTGGTTGGAGGATCTGTCCAATGGTGAGAGAGGTGTGTTGAAGTCACCCATAATTATTGTGTTGTGGTCTATTTGATTCTTGAACTTGAGGAGAATTTGTTTTATGAATGTCGCAGCACCATTATTTGGTGCATAAATATTGATAATTGTTATGTCTTGTTGGTGAATGGTTCCTTTTAACAGTATATAATGACCTTCTTTATCCCTTTTGATTAACTTAGTCTTGAAGTCGATTTTATTCGATATGAGGATGGCCACCCCTGCTTGCTTACGAGGACCGTGTGCGTGGTATATTTTCTCCCATCCTTTCACCTTCAGCCTGTGTATGTCTTTTCCAATCAGATGTGTCTCCTGGAGGCAGCATATTGTTGGATTTGTTTTTTTAATCCATGATACCAGCCTATGTCGCTTTATTGGAGAGTTTAAGCCATTAACATTCAGAGTTACTATTGATATATGGTTTGTACTTCCATCCATGTTTGATTGTTTATCCTTTTTTTTTATAAAAAATTTAGTTTGTTTCTCCATGATTATCTTTCCCCTTGCCCTCTGTCTTTACTGAGGCACTTCCCACTGATGGTTTTGGTTATTGTTTTTCATTTCTTCCTCGTGTAGTGTTTTGCTCAAAATGCTTTGCAATGCTGGTTTTCTGGCTGCAAATTCTTTTAACTTTTGTTTATCATGAAAGATTTTTCTTTCGTTGTCATACCTGAAGCTTAATTTTGCTGGATACAGAATTCTTGGTTGGCATCCATTGTCTTTCAGTGTTTGAAATACATTGTTCCATGACATTCTTGCTTTCAGTGTCTGTGATGAAAAATCCGTTGTTAACCTTATTGGTTTACCCCTGAATGTAATCTGTCTCCTTTCTCTTGTAGCTTTTAATATTTTCTCTTTGTTCTGTATATTGGATATCTTCATAACAATGTGTCTTGGCGTTGGTCTACTGTGATTTTGTGTGCTCGGTGTCCTGTATGCATCTTCAATTTGTATATCTGTTTCCTTTTTTATTTCTGGAAAGTTTTCTGTAATTATTTCATTCAGCAGGTTACTCATTCCCTTGGTTTGAATCTCTGTACCTTCTTCTATCCCGATGACTCGTAAGTTTGGTTTTTTCATGTTATCCCATAACTCTTGGATGTTTTTCTCGTGATTTTTTACCAGCCTTTCTGAGTTGGCTAGACTCTTTTCAAGATGATATGTTTTGTCTTCATTATCTGACGTTCTGGCTTCTACTTGCTCCACTCTGTTAGTGATAGTCTCAATTGAGTTTTTAATTTGGTTTATCGTTTCCTTCATTTCTAGAATTATTGTTTGATTCTTTTTTATAATCTCTATCTCCTGATAAAGATGCTTAACTTCTTCTTTTATCTGTTTATGTAATTCATTCTCAATGTGTTCTTTTGCTGCTTGAATTTGCTGTCTTGTATCCTCTTTAAGGTTCCATTCCATCTGTCTAAGTTGTTCCTTGAGTTCTTTATATGACCATTTTTCTGATGACTCTGGGTCCTCCTGAATATTTAGGCTGTCCTGCATTGTTTGTACTCCTTTCCTTCCTTGCTTTTTGAAGCTGCTCATGTTACTTCTTGTTCTGTTTGACTGATGAGTTACTGTTTACTCCTATAAATTTATTTGATGCTGTAGCCGCAGGTTTCAATGAAGTTATCTCCTCCGCCGCAGTCTGATGACGTCAGTTCTCTGCCATGGTGGTGTTTCTTGCAAATGGCGACAGTTCGTTTCCCTTTGCCGGGCGAACAATGCAACGGGTGGGTCCTTACTCTCTCTCCCAAGCCCCGTTTCAAACCTGTGGCCACTACTTATGAAGGCTCGGTAGGCATTTACCTCCGTAGGATGAGAAGGGCTGACCAGTTGTTTCAGCCGGATGGATTAGTGCTGAGTCACAGCTGTTTGTCTGCAGGAAGCAGGCAAACGGGAGCTTGAATTCAGCCGATCAGGGCTCAGTGTGTGTTCTGAGAGGCCCAGACTGTTCGCCCCAGATCCACGTCAGCTCAGCATTGCCTAGTGATCCTGAAGAAACAGATTTAGGTTGTTTACGACTCCCTATGCCTGCACAGCTGAAGAGGTCAGAGACTTGATCTCTCCGCGCCCACCGCCATGTTGGAATCCTCAAGGCATTCTTCTTTATGACAGAATAATACTCCACTGTGTATATATACCACATTTTCTTTATCCATACATCTGTTGAAGGGCACCTAGTGTTATTCCATAGCTTGGCTATCATGAGTTGGGCTGCCATAAACATTGATGTGGCTGTATCACTGTAGTATTGTGATTTTAAGTCTTTGGGGTATATGCCAAGGAGTGGGATAGCTAGGTCACATAGTGGTTCTATTTCTAGTTTTTTAGGAATGTCCATATTGCTTTCTAGAGGGCTTGCACTCATTTGCAGTCCCACCAACAGTGTATGAGTGTACCTTTTTCCCCACATCCTCACCAACATTTATTGTTACTTGTATTCTTTATAATTGTAATTCTGACTAGAGTGAGATTAAATCTCAATGTAGCTTTAATTTGCATTTTCCTAATTGCTAGGGATGTTGAACATTTTTTCATATATTTGTTGACCATTTGTATTTCTTTTTTGGAGAAATGTCCAGTTTCTTTGCCCATTTATTGATTGTGGGTTTATGTTGGGGATGGGTGTTTGTTTGTCTTGGTGTTAAGTTTTTGTTTTTGTTTTTTTAATTTCTTTGTATATTCAGAATACTAATGCCCCTGAGGATCAGATGGCAAAGATCTTCTATTCTATAGGGTCTCTGCTCATGCTCTTTATTATTTTCTTTGTTGTGCCAAAGCTTTTTAATTTGGTGCCATCCCACTTATTGATTTTTTATTTTATTTCTTTTGCTTTAGAAATCTTGTTAAGGAAATTAGTTACTCTGACAACACATTTGAGTGTTGGGCCTACATTTTCTTCTAACAGCTACAGGTTTCTGGTCTAATTCCTATATCTTTGATCTACTCTGAGTTGATTTTGTACAGGGTGAAAGAAAGGTGTTAAAATTCATTCTTCTACATATAGATTTCCAGTTTTCCCAGCATGATTTGTTAAAGAGGCTCTTTTCTCCAAAGTATGTTTTACCTTTGTCTAGCAGCAGATAACTGCATGTATGTAGGTTCGTCTCTGTATGTTTATTCTATTCCATTGATCTTCATACCTGTTTTGGTGCCAATACCATACTATTTTTGTTACTGTAGCTCTGTAGTATAATTCAAAGTTGGTATTATGATGCCTCTTTCTTGGCTTTCTCACAAGAATTGCTTTGGTTATTCTGGGTCTCTTATTTTTCCAAATGAATTTTAGTACATCTTTTTCTAGTTCTGTGAATAATGCCATTGGAATTTTGGTGGGGATTACATTGGATCTGTATTGAACTTTTGGCAGTATGGCCATTTTGACAATATTGATTTTGCCAATCCAAGAACATGGGGAAGTCTTTCCATCTTTTAAGGTGTCATGAATTTCTTTCTTTAGTATTCTTTAGTTTTCTATAGTAGAGGTCATTCACCTCATTTTTTAATTTATATATAACAGCAGAATGCATTACAATTCTCATTATATAGAGCACAATTTTTCATATATCTGGTTGTATACATAATATATTTACACCAATCTGTATCTTCATACACGTACTTTGGATAATCATGATCATCACATTCAACCATCATTAATTACCCCATGATCCCTCTCTTCCCCTCCCACCCCTCTGCCCTATCTAGAGTTCATCTATTCCTCCCATGCTCTCTATCCCTATCCCATAATGAATCAGCCTCCTTATATCAAAGAAAACATTTGGCATTTGGTTTTTTTGGGGATTGGCTAACTTCACTTAGCATTATCTTCTCTAACTCCATCCATTTACCTGCAAATGCCATGATTTTATTCTCTTATATTGCTGAGTAAAATTCCATTGTGTATATATGCCACTTTTTTTCATCCATTCATCTATTGAAGGGTATCTAGGTTGGTTCCACAATTTAGCTATTGCCTTCACCTCATTTGTTAGATTGACTCCCAAGTTGTTTGTTTGTTTGTTTTTAAGTTATTTTAAATGGAATAATTTTCCTAATTTCTTTTTCAGAAGATTCATCATTGGAATATAGGAACATGATTAGTTTGAGTGTTGATCTTGTATCCTGTTACTTTGCTGAATTCATTTATGAACTCTAGAAGTCTTTTGTGGAGTTTTTTGGGTCTTCCAAATATAGGATCATGTCATCAGCAAACAGAAATGATTTGAACTCTTCTTTTCCTATTTGTATCCCTTTAATTTCCTTCTCTTACCTGATTGCCATGGCTAGAATTTCAAGGACTGAATAGATAGGAGTTGTGAGAGTAAGCATCCTTGTCTTGTTCCTGTTATTAAAGGAAATGCTTTCATTTATCTCCTTTACTGCTCACAAATTTATACCCAACCAGACATCCACTGTGCCTTAAGTAACATAGTAATTAATCTTACTTCAATGTTATTCTTATCAACTCTCTGCATCCAGTACCTCTTGAATCTATATTCCCTATAATCCTCAGGGTGATCTCTCAATAATCCCAATATTATCAAGGCATTCCCTGTCTTAAAGCCCTTGTGTTCTTCAGAATGCAAGTCTTGGGAATACAAGTTCTTCACAATAAAATCTAAATTACTTGGCATCTTACATCATTGTGAACTGGTCCCTGCTTTTCTCATCTACCTTGGCAATACTTTCTTTCCTCCTCTCAACACAAAAACCTGCCACTCCATGTACTCAGACATTCCCATTTTCATCCTATGAAGCAGATGCTGTTCTCTTGGAATGCTTTTCCTCTTTTCTACCTAATTCCCATTTTTCCTCTTCACTGTTTCACTTGTATCTCAACTCTGAATATGAACATATAGACATCACCTCTTTTATTTTTTATCCTCAGATCCCATTATGGTGCCAGATATATAATGAGATCTCATTAAATATTTATTAAATAAATGAAGCAAGCTAGACAAAACAGCTGTTGTCCTAAAGCAGATAGTGACAACTCTTCCAACCCAAAAAACATTCTTCCTTAAAAACAATGAATGTGGTCAATTCATCTTTTTATTTTTGTTGGTGGTCTCCTGACTCACACCTTCAAGATACCTTTGATGTATAATGCTTTTACATTGTGCCTTAAAAATCGAATCATCCATCCGACACAGAAAGGCCCACTGAGAGAACTACTGATGAATTGTGAAACAGAATAAACGACTCAAATCAGAAGGCAAGAATTTCCAATCAATTAAGGGTAATAGAAATAAATTGTAAAGTATTAAAGGACAGTTTACAGACTACCTGTGGTTAGTCCTTTAAAATCACAACAGTGTATGTGGTATAGGAAAAAATTTCAATCCATGTAACAGAAGAAAGGTTATAGACCATGATAAATAATATTTGCAAGAACAATGAAACCTGGAAGAGAAAAATTCAAACCATATAAAGCCCCTGTGTGGGATGTAAAACATTCAAATCTCAACTCATTTTGCTGTTGCCTAAATGTCCTGTACTTGCAGAAACATTCTCCATCACCTTGACAGTTTTCTTTTGTATACAAATTTTATTTACCTGAATTATTAATGCTGCCTTTTGTTTGTGCCCGTATCTTAATTTTTCTCTTTTCATTCACGTGTCGTGAGTGTTTTGAATCACATTTTAGGAGATGATGAACAAAATACTTCTTTGGGAAGCTGGATAGTGTCACCAATGTTTTTGTACTACTGAGAAATCATTCTGTTTTTCCAGTTTAAAAAAAAATGAGCATTTCTTCTTTTTATAAACTGTCAATCACTGGAATTTTTACTTTAAACCGTATTGAATGGATAAAAGATAGACTTTAAAGTGTGGATGGTATGTCAGATGAAAAATATTATACATAGAGATTCTGGTGGGCAAGCAAATCATAATATGAAATAAGTTCCTTCAGGAGAAATTCCTAAGGCCAATAGTAGTAAGACAGCAATTAGTAATGCTCATAAGGGAATTATTTCAATCATACAGCCAAAATCTTTTTTTTTTTTACTAACATCACACTATACAGCACACAATGTTCAGGCCCAAAATCTACTTCATTTGGTTGAGGCAAAGCTGTAGATAGAAAATACTCAAGGGCTGGGATTATAGCAAAACAAATTGCACACCTTTAGTCAAAAAGGAGTGGGGGCAATTAACAGTCTTTCAAATCTCTTTAAAAATGTACTTGTACACTAATATGGCAGTATGTAAAAATGTGATGTGTAACCGATGTGATTCTGCAATCTGTATTTGGGGTAAAAATGGGAGTTCATAACCCACTTGATTCTAATGTATGAAATATGATATGTCAAGAGCTTTGTAATGTTGTGAACAACCAATAAAAAAAAATAAGAAATATAAATACAACCATAAAAAAATGTACTTGTAGTTTTCTCTGTTTCATTTAACAATAAAACAAGCTGTGATTATTGAAAAGGAAGAGAAAGCAAAACTGTCTTTTTTGCAAATGTTCCTTGAAACCCTGCGGAAGAACAATGTCTCACCAACTCCCACTGAACTCACAGAGACACAGCTGAAATATTAGGAGACCATATGTACAAACACCCTGTGATTTCAAACAGACAAGCTTATTGGGAAGAGAAAAGTTTTCCGTCTTTGATTTCTTTTAGAATGATAAAATGAAAGGGACAGTAATACATATTTTAAGCCCTGTGAATTCACAATGGGGCTTTAGAATAAAGAGGTAAAAACCTTTGAACTAACAAAGGTCCATTGCCGTACATGTCTTTTCTCACAAATGCCTTGTAAAGGAAATTATGCTAGATCGGGGAACCAGCTGGCTTTTGCCACTGCACCTTTGGTAGCATAGCACATTTTCAGACGGTATCAATCCAGCCAGAATGGACCATATCATTGATTCCTCTTGGACCTCTCCTCTTATCATAGAGCTGGTTTAGTCCAATGCCCTGGGAAAGCATTCACTCACCGGCTTACATCTGAGTGTCTCTTTGTACTAGTCCAAAGCCTGAAGTCGACAAATTCCATTAAATTGATTAAAGTAGTCCCAGAGACTACCCAGGCTTTTACACTGCCCTTAGATTAAAGACCAAAGCAGCCTCCTTCTTCTGAGGATGCTTCCGATGGGGTTGGGAAAGTAATTTGGTTGAGGTGTTGAGTTTTGTGGATTTTTTATGGATTGATTTTTATTTTCTCTGTAATTTTCAAAGAGGTCAACAAAAATACAAAGGCTCTTATATCAGAAAAAGAGAGGAGGCTTTTATTACAAATGATCTCTAATTACTTCTTTGTTCCAAAAAGACAGCAGTTATAGCTGCTGGAACTTAAAAAGCTAGCACTCTGTCCTGATAGGGTATTCACCAGAGCTCTAGAGAAAAGAGCCTGCCAGAAGAATCAGAGATTTCCCTAAATTTAACTGAATGGAAATGGCTCCTCAAATTGAAAACCTCAAGGAAAAACAGGGAAGCCAAGAAATCAAATAGTGGACATGCAAATTGATGATAACCCCATGAAAGAAAGGAAACTAAAGGGGATGTGGCACAAATTGAATATCTATTTTCTACCATATGAGGAAAAAGGATAGCTTAGTAGTTACAGAAGTTGAATCCCCTAGTTATTTGACCAGCTTGACAAATTCTATGAACTTAGGAGGGTTATTTAACCTCAAACGTTCAGGGTTTTTATCTAGTAAAGTGAGAATAAGAGTACCTATATATTAATAAAAGACTTTAAAAGTTTCTTGCATATTTAGCACTATACCTGACATAAACTCCACACTCAATGCATTTTAACAAGTTATTGTTATTCTATGTGAACTTTTTCTGTAGTTCAACAAAGTTTAGATAATAGTATATGGTATGGCTTGGAACAAGGAGGCTTAGCTCCCAAAGACCTGGATTTTAGTTCTGGTTCAGCTACTGACTTGTTGTGTGACTATAAATGAGTTTCAATCTAGAAAATGAAGAGTCAGTCAGGATTGGATATTTGTGTCTCCAAATGTCCTCTGGGGAGCAACACTCTGTACTCAAAACTGAATTACTGCTATTCCCCCCCCCCCGAATTCTGTTCTCCTTGACCAAAAGAGAACTTTTATTGTTCTCTCCTGAACTTACATCTCAATAAACTTTCCCATTTCAATACATAGCACTGTTATTTAACTAGTCTTTCAGGACAAAAACTTTGGAATTGTTCTTAATACTGTTGTTTCACATTCCATTCAAATCCAACAACATATCCTATTTGAACCCATATATTGGATCCAGAATGTGATTATTTCACCTTGCATCCACTGGGCTACCTTCCTGGTTTGAGTATTGTCATCTCTGGTATCAATTACTGCAATAGCCTCCTTCCTGTTGAATTATATCCTTTATAACTATAAAATATAAATCCTATCTCTAATAATGCTTCTCACCTTAAAAGTATACCTTGTCTGATATCAATAAAGCTGCAAAAACTCTCTTTTATCCAGTGTTTTCAAGCAGAATAGCCCTCCCTTATTCATGGTTTCGCTCTCCAGGATTTCAGTTATCTGCAGTCAACCATGATCTGAAAATATGAAGTGGAAAATTCTACAAATAAACAATTCACAAGGGTTCAAGGGCATGTAATTCTGGGCAACATGATTAAATCTGAAGTCATCCTGCTTCGTCTCATCAGGAACACGAATCATTTCTTTGTCTAGCACATCTACACTGTGCATGCTACCTACCTGTCAGTCACTTAGTAGTCATTTCTGTTATCAGATGGACTGTTGCAGTAGCACAGTGGTTATGTTCAAGTTACCTTTGTTTTACTCAATGATGGCCCAAACATGCAAGGCTAGTAGTTCTGCAGTGCAGATGTGCTAAAGAGAAACTTCAAAGTGCTTCCTTTAATTGAAAAGCTGGAAGTTCTCAATTTAGTAAGAAAAGAACAAAACTGTATGCTGAAGTTGCTGAGATCTGTGGTAAGAACAAAGCTACCCATGAAATTGTGAAGAAGAAAAATAACTCCATGTTAGTGTTGCAATCACACCTTAAACTTCAAAAATCGTGGCCATAGGGCACAATATATGCTTAACTAAGATGAAAAAAGACAGAAAATTACAAGATTCAGTACTAACTGCAGTTTCAGGCCTCCACAAGGAGTCTTAAAACATCTCCCACAGATAAAGGATGACCCCTGTATATCTTTTCCAACCTTCTAACTTTTAACCTTCTGTATCCTTATATATTTGCATCTTTTATTCTTTGTAGAAAGTATATAGTTGGGCTTTGTATTGTCCAGTATCAATCTTTGTCTTCCATGTGGTGTATTTAATCTATTTACTTTAATAGAATTATGAATATAGTAGTTTAGAGTTTGGTTTTACCATGCCATGTGCTTTATAATTTACTCTCTGTTTTATATTCCTTTTATTTTCCTTTCTTTTTCCAGAATCATCAAACCTATTTTCATGTGTTAACTTACATCATTCTTTTCATTGTTCCCCTATAGATTACTTAGATTGCATCATAAACACTTGAGTTATCACTTTCTAATATAAATTGTTACTTTTCTCACTTCCCATTATTGCTAGAACCTTAGAAAACTAGAATTCTATTTTTTTAATCTTTTCTTATATTTTGCATTTTTGTTGTGCATTTTATTTATACAGTAATTTAAGACTCCAAATACTTTACTGTTGTTGCCAATACCAAGATGTTTTTCTTTTCTGATATTTTCCATTCCCTCTTGAATTTACATGATTTTTTCCTGAAGATATTTGTTTACTATTTCTTTTAATATGGGACTACTGACAAGAAATTCCCTTCATGTCTACTTATCTAAAGATATCTTTATTTCACCTTAGTTTATGAAGTATATATTCATCGGGTATAAAATTGCAACTTGGCCATTATTTTCTTTCAACATGCTAAAGATGCTATTTTATTGCCTTCTGACTACCATGGTTCCAGTTAAGAAGTCAGAGGTAGGTTTTATTGACATTCTTTTGGGAAAAGTCTTTCTCTGGATACACTTTCTCCACTTATTAGCTTTCAGCAGTTTTGCATATGAATTACCAGGAATCATTTTCTTTCAATTTATCCTACTTTAATCTGTGGATTGATATCTTTCATCAGTTTTAGAAAATTGCTAGCTTTTAACTTGAATTTTGTTTCTTACCTAATCTCTCCTTTTGCAGTTTCAATTACATGTTCTCTTAAGCATGCTTTATATTACTCTTACTGATGGCTTTGTTGTTGTTTTCATTATTTTTCTTTCTATACTTCTGCTTGGATATTTTTCTATTGGCCTGCTTTCCAAAACCCCCATCCCATATACAGTCTCTGAGTGATGTTATCGTTCATCAGACATGTTAATAGCATGGTCAGGTATTTGAGGAACTAATCATTTCAAGCTAATAAGGAATCCAGCTGAGTTGAAACTACTATGATATTTTGGTAAAATTCAATCTAACTCTGTTTGACCCTGAGGCATAGCTTCCTAGGACTTTTCATCATAAGCCTGGTAAGACTCTGGTTCACCAAATCTGAAGGACCAAAGAAGATTCAGTTCTGCCCTTCAGAGGTTTACAGCTTAGCTCTTGAGCTTCCTGCCCCACAAGCTTTGAATGTGGCAAATTCTTCCAGGAAGACCAGCTATGTGTGAGGCTCCTAAGTCTCTGATTCTGTTATTTCAGCACCTCAAAATGCCAAATTCCAGGAATGGCTTTCTGCCAGAGGTAAAGCCTAGATTTTCAACCTCTACATGAACCTAGATTTAGTAAGTGTCTCTGGTGAAAAATGCCTAGAGATCAATTCACTACTCCTTCAAGGGATTTTATCCCTTGCATATTTCATTATTTAGGATCCTGTCTTGGAGAATTCTGGGTTTTCTATGCACCAGAAACTGTCTTTTACTCTACCTTTCATAAGCTTTCAACCTCGCTCTTTAATCCCTGGAGAAACCTCAGATTTCAGCAGATGTCATATGGAGAAAACTAACCATGCATTTGAGATCCCTCTAGTCTCTAATTTTGTTACTCCAGCCCCAAACAAGCACTGAAATCTTTATTTCCTAAAAAGTGTCCCTCAGCTTGGGTCAAGTTCTGATCCTCTTAGCCCATGCCCAGAACCATCAAGTGCAAAAAGTGGAGAAAGGGCTCCTGATCACCCGCTTCCTTTCTAAAATTGTCTTCATTGCTGCTGTAGCCTTCTATGCTTTTAAAACTGTAAGTTTTGAAATTTATCCAGCTTTCTCTACTTGTTTTTAGGAGAAATGCCTTAACACAACCCAATACATTGTGTTCAGAACTAGAAATCTATAGACAACTCCCAACAGGGTTTGCTGCTTCCATTCTGGACACTCTGTAGGCTATTTGCCACACAGAAGCCAGACAATTCTTTTAAATCATAAATCAGATTAAATCACTCCTGCATTTGTAATAAAAATCTTAACTCCTTCTCACGCCTTCCAGGCAAAATTGTTCTTGATCTGATACCCCTCGGACCTCATCTCTTAGCCCTCTCACAGGGCTTTCTATTACTCCTTAAGATGCTAATTGGAAATCTGTTCTTCTCCCATGTCCCACCCTATTCCATGACATGATCAACATGAGATAAGGAATGTAATCTACCTGTTCAACCTCTTTATTTATTTATTAATGTCTGGTCATACTGTAGGGACTAGATACATATTTAGGTAATAAATGAATAAAATTGAAGCTGTCCTGCCTTAATATGGCTGGGGTTCAGAAGCCCTGCCTGAAAACTTCCCCCTTTGCCATCTATGACAGCCTACAGAATTGAGAACTGACCTCATAATTTTTAAGTAAAAATTTTATTGAAATTCTTACAGAAACGCTAAAGCAAATTGAAATTACGGGGATCACAGTTTGGAAATCAAATGCATCACTAAGATTCCTTCCAGTTCTAATATTTTAGCCAAAATAAAAAAGTGTTAGGGGGAAAGCTAAAGCTGAATATTACAGCAAACTATTCTACTAGAACTGTTTTTGCATCCTCAGCTGCCATAATAATTAAGAAGCTGAATATTGAAGGTGAAAATAGCTTTAGTTGTGCATGTATTTTGTAGCCCTAACTTATTTTCTAGGGAAACCTTTTCAACACTAGTGAAATTAGTTCTAAGCTTCCATCTGAACAAAAAAAAAAGAAGCTCCTCCAGAATGCTCTAGATTCTAGACAAGGAGCTATTTTTATGGCAATTCAATATGTGTGGCTTAAAGTTTTGCATTTTGGAGGGCATTTTGGTGCACTCCTGTAATTCCAGGGACACAGGAGGCTGAGGCAGGAGAATTGCAGGTTTGAGGCCAGCTGCAGTACTTTAGTGAGGCCCTCAGTAACTTAATGAGATGGTGTCTCAAAATTTTAAAAAAAGAAATAAAAGATGGGGGAATGAGGATGTGGCTCAGCATCCCCAGGTTCAATCCCCAGTAACAAATTAAAGTTTTGCAGTTTTGCTGTTTGAGTTTTTTTTAAATGTTAGGCGTAGAAGCCAGGTGTGGTGGTGTATACTCGTAATTCCAGCTACTAAGGAGGCTGAGGCAAGAGGCTTACAAATTCCAGGCCAGCCTCTGCAACTTAGAAAGACCCTATCTCAAAATTTTAAATAATAATAATAATAAACAATAAAATTAAAAGGACTGGGGGTATAGTTCAGTAGTAAAGTGCCATGGGATCCAATTCCTAGTACAAAAAAAAAAAAAAAAAAAAAAAAAAAAAAAAAAAAAAAAAAAAAACCTATGTATAGAACTATACAGCATTTCATTGTGAGAAGGAGAGGGGAAAAGTGTTCGCCCTGACCTGTGCTCTCTTTTCCCTGAGAATGAAAAAGAATTCCGTGCTTATGGAACTTCACAAAAGTAATGACTACATAAGGTCCAAACAACTCCAGTCCCTGGAAAGAACCGCACTTCATCAAAAGAGATCTTTAAAGGGCTGGGTCTGTGGTTCAGCAGTAGCACACTTGCCTGGCATGTGTGACGTATTGGGTTCGATTCTCAGCACCAAATATAAATAAACAAACAAACAAACCAATAAAGATCTATTGACAACTTAAAAAATATTTTAAAAAAAAAGAGAGATCATTAGAAATCACTCACACACCACTGGTATTTTCTTCTCACCTCTACAAAAAATAACCATTTTTCCTCTTTCTGGGCAGCTCCCATCATTACTCGAGACAAGATTTGCCTGAAGCACCAGCTGAGAAGGCAACTGGGTGCTGAGGTAGATCTCTGGTACCTCTCCTTTGTCACTGCAACACATTATTTTCATGATTTCCTTGGTCCACATGGTGTATGGTTTGGTTTAATTTAATTAAATAAAATAGCACAAAAGAAATATTCATTAAAAAGGCAAAAACCTAAATGCACTACAACTTAAAATGAGAAATAATTAACTCAAACTATGGCAAAATAATTTTGAAACAACCTAACTGCATGGCCAAAAGCAAATTTTTTTCCAGTGGTACTAGGGATGGAACTAAGAACCTTCCACATGCTAAGTACATGTTTTAGAACTGAGCTACACAACCAAGCCCTTTATGGAAGAGAGAATGCAAAATTTTTCTGGTTTATTCTTAGTTCAGTATATTAGCATCATCAAATATTACTCTTCAACACCAATCATAGGCCACAGCTGATGTTTTATATCTAAAAGAGACATTCAAGATCATTTAAGATTTACACAAGTTCTAAGCACCATTTGATCATTGATCTTGATGCATTTTTGATTACTAATTATTCATGTTAGGTGTAGGTAATTATCAAATAACAACTCACCTGAGTTTATAGCTAGACTTCTCAGAGATGAAAACACTTCTTTCTTCTCACTTCTGATATCAAAATTGAAAGTTTTTTTCTCCAAATTTTTAAGGAGCATGATAACCAAATAAATAATAATTGTTTACTCTCACCTTACAGAATAATCCAGAAGTTTCAAATGTTAGCCAACAAACCAAATCCACTCTACAAATGAGTTTTATTTGATCCACACAGAGGTTTTTAATTTTTTAAATCCATTGCCAACATCTGAAAATCAAGAATTCCACTTTAAATTCCAAATATCCCACTTCTCTCAAAAAAATTCTATATAGATTCAGCTATCCCACTCCTTGGAATTTATCCAAAAGAACTAAAATCAGCATAGTTTAGTAATACAGGTACATCAATGATCATAGCAGTTTGATTCACAATAGCCAAGTTATGGAACCAGCCCAGGTGCCTGTCAACAAAACAAATTGATAAAGAAACAAATGGGGCTTTACTCAACCATAATGAAGAATTAAATTATGTCATTTGCTGGTAAATGGATGGACATGGAGAACATCATGCTATGTGAAATAAGCCAGACCCAGAATATCAGGGTCCAATGTTTCTTCTCATATGTGGAAATTAGAAAGAAATAAGGAATTTTTAAAAGGGAGGAACCCAATAAAAATATAAGGGAAAGCAGTGGAGTATAAAAAGAAAATGGAAGGGAAGAGGAGAGGGATAGAAAAAGGGAGGATCTGCAAAATGAAATTGACCAAACTCTGTTATGTGGATGTATGAGTATTTCACAATGAATTTCACATTTGTGTATATTTCTAATGCACCAATATAAATAAATAAATAGATAGATGATAGATAGATAGATAATAAAAGAAATGGAAGACCAGTAGAATAGAGGAAGAGAAATGAAGGGAGGGAAAATGGAATGGAAGTACTGGGTACTGAAATGGAGCAAATTATATGCATGTATATAAATGTCAGAATGAACCCTACAATAATGTACTAATAAATATAATGTACTAATAAATACATTCTTTCAATGACTATAAGAGTCAGGATATAGGTCAGTGGTAGAGTGCTTGCTAACATGTGCAAGTCTCTGGATTTGGTTCTCCAGCATCACAGAATTATTTTTTAAAGTTTAAAGTTATAAAGGCTGTTCCCTGCACAGGGCATCAACCTAAGGGGTTAGTGGGGCTAGCTCCAGGCTCCTCCTTCCTTTGCTAAGCCATGTATACAAGGTCTGCATTCATCAGCCAGACTGGGTCTACATCCATGAACGGGAAAGTGTGTTATTTTCCAATTTGCACAAACATGCCATAGAGTTTAGCACTGATGTTATCCTGGGCAGTCAGGCACACATAGCAGCAATCACCTGGAATATTGAGACAAAGCAAGTAAGCGTGAATTTACCATACTCCCAACCACTCCCTATTTTTATCCTCCTGTTTCACTACTTTATGAAACCAGCTTACTTTCTCTATAAACATTTGAGTTTGCAACTTTTCGTCAGCATCAAAGGAAGTGATACTTCTGATTTATTCATCTAAATTATGTAATTTTAAATTCACTTAGCAGAGGAAGAGAGCTCCAGAGCCCAACAGAATCTCTCAGGAGTTAGGTTTATGATCAAGTAGACCTGGATAGCCATGTCACATTGAAAAAGTCATGGGACCTGTCTGTGTATCAATTTCCTTATCTGTAAAATTAAATTAACATAATCTCTTCTGGAGGATAGCGTTTGGTGGATACTAAATACTCAGAAAATGAAATTTTATGTTAAAATTGCTGAGACTGTGTTATCTTTCTGGTCCTGAAGCAGAAATGTTGTCAATTATTTCAGGAATCATGAATATTCATTCAAAATTATTAGAGTTTATGCAACATGAAAGCAGGATTAATGTCTACCTTTCAGTAGTCTCTGCCTAACAATGGCACACAGAAGGAATTTTGAACTTATTAGTAGAACACTTGAATGAATGAAATTACTTTCCAGTCTGCAGGACCTTTCTCAGTCTAACCAGGATACTTTTCCAACAATAATCAGGGAACACCATTAAAACAGGAACATATGCCAGAGTATCAGGAAAGGTGCACTTGAGCAGTATAAACAAGATTCAACATTTACCTGAGATTGGCATAGAAGTCCTGTGTAATTGAACTGCAAAATATCATAGTGCTTTAAATTCAAAACAGAGGGAACCCAATTTCTCTCACCACCAAATAAATGTGTTAAAAATCTATTAATGGAAACACTAATTCAGGGCATTGATCCAGATATGAAAGAACTATAGACTATTATTTTTCAAGTGGCCCCAGGAAAAATTTGTGGTGAAAGATAACTATTTATTTAAAGGTAGAAATTTTTTTAAATGAGAGATGTCCCACAGGTGGTCAATAAAATGAGCCAACAGCAGAGTTCCCAGGTTCTTCAACATCCTGTCTCCTTTTTAAAAAATAAAATTCAAACAAACAAAACAACAACAATTAGTACACCCAGAAGACTAACTTGTTCTCTATCAACAGAAAACACCAAGATTTTAGCAATGTTTTCTCAATGAAAGAAACAAAGTGTGACACCCTCTAGTTACCCAACTTGAATTTAAAATGTAAAAGCAAGTAAGATTTTCTTAAATTCCTAATCCCTTCTTTGTGACAGCATATCAGGCTCATTCACCTTTCCACTGACTTCTCTTTGAAAAGATGCAGGACTGGTACACTATACCTTGATGATCCAGGCTCCTCATTTTTATATTAGTACAACTGAGAAATGTGATGCCACCTCTGTGTGTGTAATGTAGCACAAAGGTATGCTCACTGAGGCATACAGCCAGAATGTGTCAGTTTGGAGGGGGAAGAAAATCCTCCCATCTTTGGCAAAATATTTTACACTATAAACTATAGTTACTTCCGGTGTAAGACTTACTAAGTGATATACCCAAGGAGAAAGTGGCTTCACATTGCAATAAATACCTGATTGCACAAGCTCTAGTTTGATCTACCTTTTTTTTTTTTTAAGAATAACGAATTTTTTTTTTAGCTGTTCAAAATCTAGGCAATTTGTGATCATATATTCCCTAACATGGAAGGTTCCATTGGCTTCACTTTAATCACCTAGATCTTATACTGTTGGGGGAAAAAATGTATTAGATGCTGCTACTTTGATATAAAATGCTTTGTTTTTAAAGAAAGAAAAGAGACTTTTCTATTTCTACCAGTGAAAAGGCTATGAGCAGAGCTGCCATTCGTTGATTCCTGTTACTTGAGTAGGTGCCTGTAAAGGGCCAGGTGGTGTTTATGCAGATGACTGAGCAAGTTACAATGTGTTCTTCCTTTTGGATAAAACATTAGTGTATCAGATGTGACAAATCAGATGTTCATCTTCCACACTTCTGCATTATTTTACATTGAGAATTAGATGATGTGCTGGCTTAGCTCTTTGCTTTTGTTTTTTTTTTTCTGGAGAATAAGTTCATAAATAAAGTTCTCACTACACTCTGCATAATCGTAGTCTCACAGAATAACTAACTGGCTAGGTAATATGATAATTACGACTATACCTGTCTTGCATTGTAGAAGAGAAAAAAATATAAGGTCTGGGTAACAAAGAGCACACCATTCATATACTCTAAGAGCTGTTTAACATATTCTCCATTCCTATGCTATTGTCAGGGGAAATCACCAACTTCTCATAAGCATCTTGAGATGAAGCACCTGATGCTTCAGTGTCCAAAAGGAAACTGGCATCTGCTGAGCAAGCACCAAAATGCAAGACTCATAACAAACTTCTAATCCAAAAGCAGGCCTTATATTTAGAAATACTCTAAGTCAGATTTTAAAAGAGTCCCCAGATAATTTTTAGGTATCCAGATAACATTCCCACCTATGAGATCTGCAGGAGCCTTACCCCCAGTTAGCATTAGAATGCTTTCTGCCCACTCTGGTCCCACTGGTTACTTTCCACAGTGCTGCCGTTCTGTTCAAGAGAAGACAGAGATATCCCATGAAAACAGACTTCCAATAAGAACCACTGAAAACTTAACTGTTTTGTCTATTTATTATCATTATTTTGAAAGCTCCTATTTAATGACTTAAAATGGAACTCTGTCACTAGTGAGAAATGAATAGAGCAAGGCAAGTGAATATCTTCTAGGTTTCTAAATATTCTATTAATGTTCTTAATTCACACATCCACTTAACAAATATTTGTTTCTATCATACGTAGTTTCTATCGTATGCAGTTCAAAATAAGACCTTTTCCACCCTCAAATAATGAAGGAGGAGATATAAATGCCATGAAAGAAATGTAAGTATACAAATGTGAAATTCCAGAGGACAGAGTCGGGAAAAGCTTTATATTGCAGAGCCCTGGAAGATGGATAAGCTCAAAGATGTGCAGAGCAGGTGCAGAGAAAGTGGAACAGGAGGAAGGGGTCATAATTCCAGACCTCTTAGGTGATACGTTACTGCTAAATGTGGCCACCAATTTTATTACTTGATGACAATGATTAATAATGTGTTTTATTAAATAAATTTGAAATTATAAAATGCTGATATTTTAATATTATATTTTTATATATTCAATTATTTCTTTACTACTAACTACTAATATTAATAATAATAATAATAATATATTTTGGTGATAATACTTATAGTTCACATTTAATAAGCATTTTTATTTGTATCATACACTATTCTAAGCAGTAGAGTAACTCATTAAATTCACAGATATAACATGAAGTAAGTACTGTCAGAATTCCCATTTCACAAATGGAAAGTGAACAGAGATTAAGTAACTTGTTCAAAGTCACCTCACAAGAATGTGAAAAAGCTGGGTGGCAAGCAAAGCATTCTGATTCCAGAGTCAATATTCATAAGAACTGTACTCTCTACTAAAGGCTAAGGGATAAAGGATCAAACGAGATAATAAATTACAAATATGAAATGTCATATTATTCAATCATTTTTCAAAAAATATTTTTTTAGTTGTAGTTGGACACAATACCTTTATTTTATTTACTTATTTTTATGTGGTGCTGAGAATCTAACCCAGTGCCTCCCATGTGCTAAGCTAGTGTTCTTCCACTGAGGCACAACCTCAGCCCCTCAATTATTTTTTTTTATTTTTCTCTTCTCATCCTCTATCCCCACCACTTAATTATCTTTAAAGTCCCATCTCTCCTATCTCCTGAATAATTCTAATCCACTCTCCTTTCCACTGCCACTGACTTTAAGCCCTCTTTAACTCTTTTCAGAATTAGTCCCAGAATCTCCTGTTTTCAATTCACTTACTTTTTAAACATGTTCTTTTTAGATATACAGACAGTAGACTGTATTTTTGATATATTAAAGACACATGGAATATAACTTATTATAACTAGGATCCCATTCTTGTGGTTGTACATGATATAGAGTTTCATATATGAACATAGAAAAATTATGTCCAATTCATTCCACTGTCTTTCTCGGTCCTATTCCCCCTCCCTTCCCTTCATTTCCCTTTGTCTATTTCACTGAACTTTTATTCTGCCCCTGACCATTGTGTATTAACATCCATGTATCAGAGAGAACATTCAATCTTTGGTTTGGGGGGTATTAGCTTATTTCACTTAGGATGATCATCTCCAAATTCATCTATTTACCATCAAAAGTCATAAAGTCATTCTTTTTGATGACTGAGTAATCTCCATTGTGATATATACCACGTTTCCTTAATCCACTCATTTGTTGAAGGATAACTTTGTTGGTTCCATACTATCATGGTCATTTGTGAGGCATGCTGTAAATAATCTGCTCCAGGTCTTAGATAGACTTATAAAGTTTACAAAAAGATTTTACCAATAAGGAATTGGGTGAAAATGATATAATTTGCCTAGAGTCAAGCAGCTAGTAAAACCAAGAGGTTGAATTTTTAAACCCAGGTCTATCGAACGCCTAAATCACTACTCTATCCCCTATGCCACACTTCTGTTTTTGTTTTATTTTTTAACTTCAACTGTGAATTCAGCACTTAAATAGGCATATTACATGCATTAAATTTAATTCTAACAGAGCCTTCCATGGAGATTCTTCTCATAGCATTTTGCTTATGCCTTCCTTACAGTATTTTTATGAATATGGCTTATATCATTGTTAGTCATCACAATTATATCTTCTCCTACTTCTATAATATCAGTTCCTTTAGGGAAGGAGGGGTAATATTCATTTTGATATCTCTTCAGACCCTAAAAATGCAACTTACATATGCCAGTCACTCAATCCATTGTGGTCTCAGATCATTCAAAAATTGTTTCAGAATCATCATCAAAAACCTCATTCAATATTAACAGCACTGATAACATTAGTGAAATAATAGAGAATACTGGAATAACTAACTGCCTTGGGTTGTTGTATGAGTTTACTATTGGTACATAACAAGTGGCCACAAAATTAGGTGCTTAAAGCCATCTATGTGTATCAATCTTACAGTGTCCATGGGGCAGGAGACCAGGCATAGCCTGTCTTGGATGGCTCATATCGCACAAGGCTGCTGCAACCCAGGCATCAAACACAATATGTGCCTTTCTGGAGCCCACATAGCTGCCGACAGAATTCAGTTGCTTGCCTTAGGGCTGAGGTCTCCAATCTCTTGCTAGCTATTAGTCAAGGGCCACCCTTAGGCCCTCATGACCCAGCAGTTTCTTGCCCTGTGACACTCTCACACATGACAGCTTACTTCTTCAAGCTCAGCAAGACAGTCTGCTAAGACAGAGTCCTACAAAATCAAGGGAATGATTTTCCCATCATCCTTGCTGTACAATGTAACTGAGTCAAGGGAATTAATATCTCATCATATTCACAGGTCCTGCCCATGTTCAAGAAGAAACTATACAGGGTTTGTATACCAGGGTATATTGAGGGCCATCTAATAATTCTGCCTACCACACTGTGTTCCCCAAAAGCAGACCCCGGGGCAAAAATTTATGTAATAGCTATTTATCAAGAGGTGGTCCATGGAAAACCAACTAAAAGAATAGGGAAGTAGGCAGGAAAGAAAATGAAGCTAAGCAGAAGTACCAATATTCAAAAAGCTCCTATGGGAGATAAATGTAGCTTAATTCCACTAAGAAGCTCAGCAGACAGTTTAGGTTACATCTAAGGGTTGTCCAGATCTTGGGTAAGGAAAATGGAGTATCATACATCTGTTCCTATCAGCCGTTGGTATCAGGGATACTCAGGGGTGTATAAATTCCCAGACTCCTCAGATATCCACAGGAAAACTTGATACCCACAGGCTATGATCAAACTTATTGAATAAATAGTGCAGGTGCTGTATGTCAATACACTGGAAATCAACATGAACAAAAAATGGTGAAAGGATAAAAGGAAGTAATTATGGAACATTGGCAGCATTTGCTACATGAACATTTTGTAAAAGTTTCAAATATCACATTGCAAATTGCATGATTTTGTTGTAAAAAAAAAAGATTACATGATTGGAATTAATCATTTAAGAAAATATGAGGATTCTAGTGTTGGCAACATGAACCCACTCATAGACACAATAATCACATAGAAATGCTGAATAAATAATAGAAAACAGTCAATGAACAAAGGCCTGGAAAGGAACAAGCTGAAAGAAAAAGAGAGATCCTTTAAATCTCTGTATGAAGCCTTGGGTTCAATCTGAAGGTGCATGATATTGACAAGAATCTGAATAGCAAAGTTTTTCAGAACTGAGCTACAGTGTAGACCACAAATGGAAGATGTCATCGGTGAAAACCAGAATAGCCATTTTGTAAAGTCTTTGAAAACTAAAATGATATTAGAACCAAGCCCACAGATACCAGATCAGGACTTGCAATCTAAATCCAGTAGGGTTTAGTGCCTTCTTGGAATAAAAAGCCACTCTCCAGATGGATTTAAAAAGGCTCAGAATTTCATTTCACAGGATTCAAAAGGACCAAGATATAATCCAAATTACTTAATATACAATGAACTAGAAAAATAAATAGCAAAAAAAGGAAGTCAACAAATACCAACATTGAGATATTGAGATGATCCAAATGTGGAATTATCAAACACGCATACACAAAAAATCTATGGCAATTATTATGATCATGTCTCAGTGAAGTAAAGCAAACAATCTAGAAACAAATGAAATGATAAATATTCTCAGAAAAGTAATAAAAACGACATAATAATAAAAATTCTAAAACTGAAAAATACAACAAAATTTTTCTAAGTCACTAATTACAGAATGAGATGAAAGATGAATCAGTGAACTTGAAGTTAGACCAAAAAACACAGTTCAACTATCTACTTAAAAATAGTTCAGGTCCAATCTAACAACAAATGGGAAAAAGTTGAAAAGTGAACACACCCCAGAGACCATTGGAACAACGTCAAAAAAAATCTAACATTTATCATATTGCAGTTACAGAAACAAAGGAAAAAGAAAATACAGAAAAAAATTATTTGAAAGAAAGACATAAATTTACAAATTCAAAGAACTTTAGCAAAACACAACAGAATAAAATTTTTTAAAACCTATATATATCATAATGAAGCTATTGAAAACTAATAAAGTTTGAAAATCTGGAAAATAGCCAGATAAAAATTATATTGTAAATGAGTAACAAGAGGTCTTAATTACTATATCTTTTTATCTGAAACTATGGAATTCAGAACATAATAAGAATAGTATTTTGAAAATGCTGAAAGAAAAAAACAGGTCAACCTAATCCTATAGTAAAATTATCCATGGGAATGATGGTAAAATATGGACATTCTTAGAGGAAGAAAAGCTAAATTTTTAGTTGATGCATTTTCAAAGAAAACAAAGGTCCAATTAAACTAAACAAAGGTCTTTCAGATATGTTTTTAATTGTTTTCAGTTCTACTTATGGCAATTAAAAACATATCTGAACAATCCCTCAAACACTCCAAATGATATGACATGCTACTAAATAATCCACAAGTCAAGGAATAGTCTCAGAGAAACTTAAAAATATTGTAACTGAGTGAAAATTAAAATACAATATATCAAAATTCATGGGATACAACTAAAGTAGTGGACAGAGGAAAATTTATGGTTTGGTTTGTTTTATTTTGTTTTGTTGATACTGGAATTGAACCCAGGGGCACCTAACCACTGAGCCACATCCCCAGTCCTTCTTTTATATGTTTTATTTAGAGACAGGTTCTTGCTATGTTGCTTAGGGCCTCTCTAAGTTGCTTAGTCTGGCTTTGAACTCATGATCTTTCTGTCTCAGCCTCCCAAGTTGCTATAGGCATTCGCCATCATGTCCAGCTGACATTTATGGTCTTAAAGGCATATAACAGAATTAAATAAAGGGGACAAATCCATGCTTTAAACCTCTAATTTAAGAAACTAGAGAAAGAAAAAGCACAATCAGCCTGAAAAAAAGAAAAGGAAGAAAATAACAAAAAGGAAAACATCAATTAAGTACAGAAAAACAAAAGAGAGGAATGATGAAACCAAAAGCTGTTTCTTCAAAAAAATTAAAACATACATAAAACTCTATGATCAATATTGATCAAAACTCAGATTGATCAAGAAAGAAAAAGAAGACACAAATTGTCAACACCAAGAATGAAAGAGGGAATATCACAGCAAAACTCACAGACATTAAAAGGATAATGAAAGTATACTACCAAAAAAAAAACTTCTTTGCATATAAATTTGACAACCTAGATGAAATGAACCAATTCTTCAAAAGATGCTAACTCCCAAAATTCACTCAAAAGAGAAATAGATAACTGAACAGTTGTATATCCTTTATATAAGTAAAACTCACAGCTTAAAAGCTTTTCAATAACACAAATCCTGAACCAGAATTAGCAAATTATTTCTTCCAAATATTTAAGAAAAAAAAATTCAGTTCCACACAACATTTTCCAGAAAATTATAAAAGAAAAAACACTTTCAAATTCATCTTAGGAAGCCAGCATCACCCTGATCCCAAAGACAATACAAGAAAGCTACAGACCAATATCACTTAGAACAAAGATTCAACATACTCAACAAAATATTAACAATTTGTATATGCAACAAGCACAACTTAGAGAAGGAAAAGTTTATTTGGGGGACATAGTTCCAGATATCTCCGTCCATGGCTGGCCAACTCCATTATTCTGGGACCAGGAGAGGCAGAACATTATGCATAAGGTCATGGCAAAAGAAAACTGCTCACCTTATAGTAGCCAGTAAACAGAGAACTGTAATGATTACTTTGAACCCCAAACTTTATTGGATTAAGAAAAGCCCATTATTAAGTGGCTCATGGGTGTGTCGGAGAGGGTGTGTCTAGGAATGATTGGCATGTGAGATAGCCAACTGAAATGGAGACCCTCCCTAGGCATGGGGTGTACCATCGAATAGGGTGATGGCTTAGATGGAATAAAAGTTGGAAGAACAAGGAAGTGACCGCAGACACAAGCTTGATTCTTCTTGATCAGGTGCTTGGTTGCTGCTGCAATAGTCTGAGGATATTGTGCTCTCACTTCTTAACTCTTCCAAAGTGGACTCTGCCAGTGATTCTCCAGAAGCCTTCAGTCTCAGAGTAGGAGAGAACCATTCTGGGAGTTTAGCCTCTTGAACAAGGCAGCTACTGGTTCTGCCAGCTCTCTGGCCTGCAGACAGCCATTGTGGACTATCCAACTTCTGGTCACATAAACCAACCTAATAAATCCCCTTTTTATAATTATACTTCCTGTTGATTCTGTTCCTCTAGAGAACCCTGACTAATACAAGGACACACAAGGAGCCATAGACAAAAATATAAACCCCAAAGGTCCACCCCCAGTGACTTACTTTCTCTAGCCATGCCCCTCCTGCCTACAGTTACCCCTCAATTAATCCATCCAAATTAGTAGTCCATAAAATGAATTAATCCACTTTTTAGGTTACAGCTCTCAGAATCTAATAATTTCACCTCTAAACATTCTTACAATCACATAGTTTTCACAAAACACCTCATATACAAATCACAACAGTCTTCCCCTGCCTCCCAACAGCTCATGTCCATCTCCAAGAGTCCACATAGTCTTATCAGTTTCAGTATTTTTCAAAATTCCAAATCCAATGTCTCCTCCAAAACTTAAGGCAAACTCTTGGCTGTGAGCCCCAGTAAAAATCAAAAGTAAGAGATATATACATCTTCAATATATAGTGGCACAGAGTAAATACCTACATTTCAAAAGGGAGAAACAGGGGCATAGATAGAATGGATGGGACCAAAACAAGATTGAAACCCAGCTACACAAGCAAGTCCTGTAGCTTCATGTCCAGCATCTGAGGCACATAGTGGTAAAGAATGATCTCCATGGGGCTTGTGCAGCCTACTTTATGGTCCTGCTGGTTGCAGCCCACCTGGCCTCTGTCTTAGGCTGACTCAATCCACAGACAGCAGCTTTTCTTGGTAGACAGTCCAGGTTACTAGCTTCTCTTGATTCTGGGAGTCTCCACTGCAGCTTCAGCTTCAGCTTCACCTTCACAGTTTCACATATCTCTCTCCCAAGGTGTTACCAACAGGGTATCTGGCTCTACTGCACTTTGCCTAGCCTCCCAGGCCTTCTTCTTTCTTTAAAATATTTTTTAGTTATCAAAGAACTGTTTCTAAAAAAAAAATTTTTCGTTGTAAATGAACACAATACCTTTATTTTTGTTTATTTATTTTTATTAATTTATTTTTAAGTGGTGCTGAGGATTGAACCCAGTACCTCACACATTCCCAGCAAGTGCTCTACTACTGAGCCACAACCCCAGCCCTCCCGTCGATGGACTTTCATTTAAATATTTATATGTGGTGCTGAGAATCGAACCCAGGACCTCACACATACTAGGAAAGCACTCCACCACTGAGCCATGACCCCAGCCGTCCCAGGCCTTCTTTTGAAATCTCAGTGGAAGCCTCCATGATTCCCTAACTCCATGTGGATAACATCAAGGTCTAATACCAGCTGTGTTGGTAACTGAGGCCTCTTGGACCATGGTTTCAGTGGATGTAGTACCTGGGTGGCTGAGTACTTGAATTGAATCCTGGTAAAACATCTTTCTAGGTACCCCTTTGTGAGCAGGGTACCCCCAGGTTCTCTTAAATGTGTTTTCATTTCTACACCCTTGATCATGAAATGGTTGTGCTCTTGTTTATTCCTGAGATTCCCTCAAGGCATCTTTCCTATTGTCTCTGTGCAAAGTTCTTAACTTCTCTTTAGTGGTGCCAATCTCTTCAACAACCACACCATCTTGGCCCCAATATTACATGCAATTTTATGACCAAATAGTAAATTTTTAAAATCCTTTTTCCCCTCCAATCTGCTTACAATTCTCACAGTAAATCTTACTAAAAGCTGCCAACAATATCCAGGCCAAATCTGTGCTGCCTTGAAATTTCCTCCACCCAATTAATTTAGTCTATCACCTTTAAATTCAGCTGAAAGAAAATCTCAGGACATGGGCAAAATGTAGGCAAGTTCTTTGCTAGGATATAACATGAATGGCCTCTATTTTAATTCTCAATAAAGTAGCCATCCCCCTCTGAAAATTCATGAGCACAGCCTTTACTGTCCATATTCCTATCAGCACTCTGTTGTTCTGAGTTTGCAACAGAATTGCCCATTGGGCTCTGATTACAACATTTTTAATGATTTTCCAGGCTTTGTCTCCAAACTTTTCCAAAGTCCTCCAGCAAAAAGTTCCAAAGATTTCTGAACTATGTGGTCAGGTTAGTCAGAGCAAAGACCCCTTTCCTAGTACCACCTTCTGTATTATTCGGCTTTTTACCACTGTAACCAAAATACCAGAGAATAACTTAGAGCAGGAAAAGTTTATTTGAGGCTCACCATTTCAGAGGTTTAGCCCATGGTCAGCCAACTCCATTGCTCTGGGCTGGAAGTGAGGCAGAACATCATGGAAAAGGGTGTGGTGGAGGAAAGCTACTCAGTCCAGGAAGCTGGAACCTCAGAAAACTGGAACCAATGATACAGTCCCAATCCGACACTGAAAACCTAGAAAAACCCTAGAGAATTGCTGATTGGAGTTTTCTTTGGAAGGGTGAAAGAACTAGAGTCTAATGTCCTCAAGCAATCCAGAAGCAATCCAGAAGCAATCCAAGCACCCACTCAAGAAGAATGAAACTTTGTCTGCATTGGCTTCTTCCTTCTCCCACCTTTCTTCATCAGCCTACTGGACTGTGCCACTCACATTCAAGGGAGTTCTCTCTCCTCAGTTTGCTATCCCACGTGCTAATCATCTCTGAAAACACCCTTATTTATGTACCCAAAAGTCTCTTAATCTTAGGCATCTTTTAATCCAATCAAGTTGACTCTAGATTAATCATCACACAAATAAAATTTCATATATAAATATAAATAATAACACATCTTAACCAAATAGGATTTATCCCAGAAATGTAAGAGTAATTTGCCAATCAAAGTAATCCACCATATTACAAAGTGAACAAAATGATCCACTTGATCACAACAATATATGCAGGAAAAGCATGTGAAAAAATTCAATATCCATTCATGATATTTAAAGAAGAAAAAGGCCAAATAAATTACTCAGCAAAAAAGGAATAGAATGAATTTTCCTCAATGTGACAGAAGGCATATACAAAAAAAAAAGAAAAGAAAAGAAAAAACCATACAACTAGGATCATACTTAATAATGAAGGACTTAATGCTCCCTCAAAGATCAGAAAATAAACAAGAATAATTTACTCTTACCATTCTTATTCAATATTGTTCTGGGATTCCTAATGAGTACAGTAAAAAAAAAATTTAAAGGTTTTCAGACTAGAAAATAGACATAAAACTATCCCTATCAAAGATAACATGCTTGACTATGTGGAAAAATCCCAAAGAATCTACAAAAACTCTGAAAGCTAACAGGTGCATTTAGCAAGGTCACAGGATACAAAGTAAACATAACAGAAGTCAATTGTTTTTTGTTTTGTTTTGTTTTGTTTTGTTTTGTTTTTTGGACCCTGGCAATGAACAAATGAAAACTGAGATTTAAAAGCAGTACCAGTTACAATAGCCTCTAAAAAATAAAACTGTGCAAATCTATATGCTGAAAACTATAAACCACTTAAGAAAGAAGTCAAAGAAGTTCTAGATAAAAGAATCCTCCATGTTCGTGGATTAGAAGATTCAAAGTTAAGAACTTTGCACATAGACAATAGGAAAGATATAGATCAATTTCCCCCCAAAGTGATCTATACAATAGCAATCAAAATTCTAGAAGGGCATGGGGCACAGTGGTATAGCCTATAATCCCAATGGCTCAGGAGGCTGAGGCAGGAGGATCCCAAGTTGAATGTCAGCCTCAGCAATTTAGGGAGACCCTATGCAGTTTATGAAGATTATGTCTCTAAATAAAGTATAAAAAAGAGCTTGGAATATGGCTTAGTGGTTAAATGTCCCTGGGTTCAATATACCTAGTACTAAGAAAAAAAAATTAGAAAGGCATTCTATGAGGGGCTGGGATTGTGGCTCAGGGATGGAGCGCTCGCCTCGCACAGGCGGGACCCAGGTTTGATCCTCAGCACCACATAAAAATAAAGGCATTGTGTTGTGTCCATCGACACCTAAAAAATAAATATTAAAAATTTTTTTTAAAAAGAAAGGCATACTGTGAATACAGACAAGCTTATTCCAAAATTTATATGGAAAATAAAGTACAATAGTAAAAACAATTTTGAAAAAAACAAAGTAGAAGCATTCATATTACCCAATGTTAATTAAGCTGTAGTTATGGAGACACTGGTGAAAGATGAAAGATGAAAGAATAGACACACAGAAAGTTCAAAAATAAATCGAGGTAGATGCAGGGCTGCTTCTTCTGAAGGGTCTGAGCTCCCCACCTCTCTCCCAGATTCCCTGGGCTTACAGGGATATCACTCCAATCTCTGCCTCCATCTTCACATGGCCTTCTTCATGGAGTCAGTAGAGTAGAGCAAAAGGACCAGAGGGAGAAAAGAGGGGAGAGAAAGGGGAAGTCCTGGGGAATGATACTGGCCAAATTCTATTCTTATATTGTGTGCATGTGTGAATATGTAATAAGAGAGCCCACCATTTTGTACAACTATAATGCACCAATGGAAAAAAATAAGGAAAAAAAAGGGAAAGTTCAAAAATATATCCACATAAATATGTTTAATTAATTTTGGATAAATGTACAAAATAAATTCAATGAAGAAAGAATTTTTTGATAAATGGAGCTGGATCAATAAACTATGTCTGATATCATTTGCAAATATTAGCCCAAAAATTAATTAGAGGCATAAATTGTAAAATAGTAAAACAGAAAACTCCAAGAAAATGTAGGAATAAATCTTCAGGACCTTGGGTTAGTCAAAGAGTTCTTAGGACAATGCTGCATTTAAAAATTCTCAAATTGGACTTTATCAAAATTAAGATATGTTGTCCTAGGAAGAATATCATAAGGAGAATGAGAAGACAAGCCATCAACTGGGAAAAATATTTAAAACTACACATATGACAAAGAATTTGTTTACGAAATAAAGAGCTTGTACAACTCAGCAATTAGGTGCAGAGGAACCTAACATTTTTTAACATGAAAAATATATAAACAGATAATTCATCAAAGAAAGCATGAATACAAAAAAATGAAAAAAAAATATTTGACATCATCAAATGACATGGAAAACAGATTCAAACCACCATGAGATGGCATTGCCTGTCTATTAGGATGGCTAAAAACAAGAGCAAGTGCTGAAGAGGATGCAGAACAAAACTGACAGTCTCAGACATCACCAGTAGAAAGGAAATATGGTACCACCACTGTGGAAAACAGTTTAGCAGCTTCTGTAAAATTAAACCTATACTTTCCATAGGATTCAATAATCCCACTTCCAGAAATCCATCCTAGAGAAAAGAAAACTTACGTTTGCGGAAAACTCACCCACAAATGTTTATAAGAAGCATACCCACCAGATTTAGGAGTCAGTAGAAGAAAGCTGCTTTGCCCAAGGTTTCACCTCCTCCCTGGGGAAAGCCTGCATCCAGTAGCTACCAATGCCAGGAGATGAAGGCTTGGCCTCCTACATTCAAGGCAGACAATTTTTTTGCTGGGCAGACCAACTTCAAGACTCTCTGTAGGGTCAGTTAAAAAGTCTGTTATGACTGAATCACAGTTCAACTTTTCCCTTTACCCAGTTCTTCCCTCATTCTTCATGGATATTATTACTGAAACCCCCCACCAAAAAATGTGCATATACAAATCTCAGAGTCTCGGGGACTGTTTCTGGGGGATCCAACCTAAAATATAGCAAAATTAAATTTACCTCTAAAAGGAAAGAAAAGAAATGGGCTTTAGGACAAGAGGCAAAAGTGAATCCTGGTGTCTGTTATAATATCTTTTTTTGTATTTTTGAAATATTTCATAATTTTTATCAATATATGCATGTCTTTCAAAGACATTGCTACATATATATTATGGTCATTCAAACCAAATATCTGTGCCAGTTACATAGTAATTTCTAGAAATGTCATTAAATATAATATAATGTAATGTAATAATCTGGCCAAGGGGAGAAAAAGTGTTCAAATATTGAAATATCAGGTGAAAATATCTATTGTGCTTATCTTTTTTCTTCTTCTTCTGAAAGTAACTTATAAAGTAAAAAACCTTCAAAATATGGGGGGGGGGAGAAATTAATTAATTCTACAACAAAAACTAATAGGAAAAAAAAACACTTCCTATTTTCTCAAGAGCAAAGGGAGGTCTTTCTAACATGAGTTTTCCCCATCCCCAATTGGGATTTTATAGCAACATGAAGAAAAAAATTTTCAAGCTGGGTGTGGTGACTCAGGATGGTACTCCTAGCTACTCTGGTGACTAAGTCAGGAGGATTGTATGTTCAAGACCTACCTGGTTAATCTAGAAAGAACCTGTCCCCCCCAAAAAAAATGAAAGGGTTAGGGATATAGCTCAGTAGTAAAGCACTCTGGTTCAATTCCAGAACTTCAAAAATAAATAAATAAGAATATTGAAAAGAAGTTTCTATTGTATTTCCCATATATCATTTCATTACTGATAAAATAAGGTCATGAAACCTGAAATTGCACAGGCACAATGTGAACATTAACCTTAATTTTTCTCTTTCTTTTTTTTTCTTTTTTTTTACTCTAATTTGTTATATATAACAGCAAAATGCATTACTATTCATATTACACATATAGAGCACAATTTTTCACATCTCTGGTTGTATACAAAGTAGAGTCACACCATTCGTGTCTTCATACATGTACTTAGGGTAATGATATTCATCCTATTCCACCATCTTTTTTACCCCCATGCCCCTTCCCTACCCCTCCCACCCCTTTGCCATATCTAGAGTTCATCTAATCCCCCCATGCTCCCCCTCTCAACCCCACTATGAATCAGCCTCTTTATATCAGAGAAAACATTCAGCATTTGGTTTTGGGATTGGCTAACTTCACTTAGCATTTTATTCTCCAATGCCATCCATTTACCTGCAAATGCCATAATTTTATTCTCTTTTATTGCTGAGTAATATTCCATTGTGTATATATACCACATTTTCTTTATCCATTCATCTACTGAAGGGCATCTAGGTTGGTTCCACAGTTTAACTATTGTGAATTGTGCTGCAATAAATATTGATGTGGCTGTGTCCTTGTAGTATGCTGTTTTTAATTCCTTTGGGTATAGTCTGAAGAGAGGGATAGCTGCATCAAATGGTGGTTCCATTCCCAGCTTTCTGAGGAATCTCCATACTGCTTTCCATATTGGCTGCACCAATTTGCAGTTTCACCAGCAAGGTATGAATGTGCCTTTTTCCCCACATCTTTGCCACACTTATTGTTGTTTGTGTTCTTAATAGCTGCCATTCTGACTGGAGTGAGATGAAATTTTAGAGTAGTTTTGATTTGCATTTCTCTCATTGCTAGAGGTGTTGAACATTTTTTCATATATTTGTTGATTCTTCTGGCTACTTTAAGTAGAACTTCAGACCATCCAAACTACAGGACTAGGATGGGAAGTCACAAAATAGGGAAAGCTGCTATCTTACAACATCAACAGAATCTGAAGAAGCTGTTGCCTATGTGAGTCATCAGGGACAAATTCACCCTCTTCTCTTCACCCCACCTCCAGATTCTAAAACTAGCTGAGGACAATTGAAAGGGCCTGCTTGGTGAGAAAATCCTGTTCTCTTTCTAATGTGTGCACCCAGACACTGCTTCAAGTTCACAAGCCTGCAGCCAAATGAACCTGAAGAAGAGAGATGATCCTTAAAAAATCCATATATAAATGCCCATAGGGACTGAACTTCCAGGATGCAGATAGACTGAAGGACATATTAGCCCAAAATTCTGTGTTTGCAGAATAGATTAAACATCAAAAAGGAGAGACAAAAAATTCCCCTTAGAGTAAAACTTTTTGTTTAGTACTTATTTTTAATGCTTTCCCACAGAGAATAGAATATGAAACCAAGGAGCCCGATCTTAACTCAGAGAAAAAAAAAAAACATTAAAGAGCATAAGAAAGAGAAATGAAGAGTTATTCAATAGGCAAAAGATTGGCGTGCTTTGGTGGTATTTCTTTTTTTCTGGACGATGACTTAAACTACAGGAGCCTGGGGGAAAGACTAAAAAGTCTTGGATAAAGGCTAAGACTGTAAGAAAGACTTGGGCTAGACAACAGGACTGGCTCTGCAGTGGCAGCCAGAGGCAGTTTCAAGGGTTGCCATCTGCTTCCCAGGACTGGAGCTATTTCAGTGATTGTTCCTAAGTCTGTGTTCAAAAAAACAAGGCAATGTCACCAAAGAGATTTGGATTAAACAAAAACATTTGGATCTGCCAACACTGGGTAAATGACCACAAAGTAAAGCATTCTCTGTCCAGATCTGCTTGTCCTACTAAGAAAACTAAAGCCAGTTGCTTGCTTTCCAGAGCTTTCTTATTTCATATAGGTGAAAAACAACATCTGTATAACATAGGGCTTTTTTTAAACCATAAGTTTATGTCTATGATTAACAACTTTTAAGAGCAAAGTACTTAAGGGAGATAGGAGAAAGCAAGGATAGAATAGGGTGATTCTGATCAGACTGTGGACACAATTGAGAACAATGGGTAGGTATTTCCCAGATGAAGCAAGTTTTTTGCATTTATCTTGAAAGTGGCAGATGTCATGTTTCTACGAAAAGAAAAAGAAGAAGAGGTAACAGAAACAACTATCATCATTATATAGAGTTCCAGGGCAGAAATGAGATAAGGGTGCTGAAGCACTTGTTCAGATGCATCTCCTACCCACCCCCCAAAAAAAAACTGCAGGCAATTAAAATGGGAGGTAAGTAAAGGTTTGCAAATATGATCAGTTTTCATGTGGGAAATGAATAAAATAATTGAAAAGGGGCATGGTTACAGCTTTAGGTAGGGTTGAGGAGAATGGGATAAACTGTCAGAAACTATGACAAGTCTGAGAATTCACCTGAATCACAAGCTGACATGTTAAACTGCAAGTCATAAGATCCTGGATCAGAGACAAAGGTCCTAATCACTCATGGCACAGCAAGCCACATGAGTGTTGCTTTTTCTTCAGTTAACACTTTTCTTCCAAGTGTCTGGGCTTATGCAGAAGGGCCTATTTGAATTCTGCATCACAGCTAAGGAACACCAACCTTATAAAACCTGAGTCTTTTATAATAGGCAGTCAGCAAATCTGTCTGACCTTTGATCTAGAGGGAGTTATGATCTTTTTTTAAATATATGTTTTCATGACTTTATTTTATTTATTTATTTATTTATTTTTATGTGGTACTGAGGATTGAACCCAGTGCCTACCCTGTGCTAGGCAAGTGCTCTACCACTGAGTTACAGCACCAGGCCTGAGTTATGATCTTATTATACTGGACAGTAAACAAATCCACATCCTCAAAAAGATCATCCAGTGGGCTAGGGATATATATATAGCTCAGTTGGTACAGTGCTTTCCTTGCATGCATAAGGCCCTGGATTCAATCCCCAGCACCAAAAAAAAAAAAAAAAAAAAAATCACCCAGAACAAAGAGACAGCATTTCTGCTAAGAAGATATTTAAAAACTGTAAGACACCTACAGAGCGTTGTTTCCCAACAAGTAGAGGATAGAAAGCCCCACAGAATGAGCATATGGAAAAATAAGAATTAAGAGATGAAGGAATATAGTGAAGCAGTAAATTAAATAAATGAAGGGAAAATAATATCACTTCTTTGCAGAAGAATCAGCAAAAAAAAAAAAGTATTATGACCTGAAGGTCTGAACATTTAGAAAAAAGGCTGAAAGGAAATAAGTAGGTGAGAAAGGTCAAACAAAACTATGTTGCATTAGTTATCTATTGCTGCATAATAAAATCACCCCAAAACTTAGTGGTATAAATCAAGAAATATTTATTATCTCACCCCATTTCATGGGTCAGGAATCTGGATACAGCTCCTGGGTAGTTCTTGTTCAGGGTTGTAATGAGGTTGCAGAGTCATTAGCTGAGGCTACAGTAACCCAAAAGCTTAGCCAGGATGAGAAGATCGCTTTCAGGCTGATCACACATTTTCATACCTGGCCAGTTGAGTTTTAGGTGTCTTCAGGAAACCTCAGTTCCTTGCCATGTAGATTTCTCCCAAAGGATGCATAAGCACCCTCATGATATGTGAGCTGGCTTGTCCCAGAACAAGTGATCCAACAAGAAAGACCAAGGAAGAAGCCACAGTGCACAGTGCTTTTTACCATACAGATGCAGTCTGAATGCAGTCTGCCATATTCTATTTATTAGAAACAATGAGGTATGCTCATCTCATGCTCAAGAGAAGTTAAATTAAGTTCCACATACTGAACAGTGAAATATCAAAGGCTATCTGGACATATTTTAAAACCAGAGGGATTCAAGATGGTGGGACAAAGGGAAGCAGCATTCTGTATCACTCTGTGATCTGGATCTCAACTAGTGGAAATACTGCTTCTCTGAGAGTAACAGAGAACCCTACACAGCTGCTGTTGTGCAGAAATCACCAGTACTGTGCCCACTGCAGGGCTCTGTGCCTCTGCATTAGAGCAGGACTCCCAACTCCTGATACCCAACTCCCTACTAGCCCACCCAGGGCTCACAAGTGCCTTAGCATGATCACTGCATAAGCACTGGCGCAGAACTCCCAAATACCACTTTGCTGTCATGCAGGACACTCAGCTGCTACCCACCCACAGAATCTCCAGTCACCATTCCCCTGTGGACCCCCCATCTACCAACATAGGTCTCCCCCGTTGCCTCCATCTTACAATTCGACAGCTACTGTCAGAGTCCCCTACCAGTGGTAGTCTGCCTGGGGACATCCCACAGGCTCTGAAGATGACCAAAAACCCCAACACTGCAAGCCAGAGAGCTCATCTCCTCCGAACACATCGCACAATGACATCGCTGGCTCCCCCCACCAGACCTGAAACCCTGGTGTTGGAAGCCGCCCACCTCCATCTTGGGTCACCTTCCTTGCCACCTTTGATGGGGGCAGCTCTCAGATTGGAACTCCAGCTGGCCAGGTACCTGGTTTCCAACTTCTCCTTCTCCTCAGTGGCCCATAACCTGGCACAGTAACTGTCCAACACAAAACAGCTCTCAGTGGATGGGTATGCAGTGCGACCAGGGTGCCGCCCACGGGAGCCCCAGTGAGAGAGGTCCCTTAATTGGGAACTAGTAAGGGAGAGAGGGGGGTGCAACAGTTTGGAGACTAACAGAGAGACCAGGAGCTGGAAATCTTCAGGCAAGATAGGGAGATAGGACCAGGTGCTCAAGTCATAGGAGTGAACCCAAAAAGAGACCCTTGAGGTGCGGTCTCCCTGCAGAGACTGGCGGGTGCCACACCTCACTTCCAGCCTTCCCAACCTGATTACCTTCATCATCCTGAGGGTGGACGTACCAGCTAACAACAGATAACTCCACCTATTAAATGAGAAGGGAAGCAGAAGACACTGATCTCCAGCCAAAACAATGAACGACCCTGGCTTCTTCCTTTGAGATTTTTTTTTTCTCTTTTTCTTCTCCCCCTCTACTTTCCCACACTCACATCCCCAACAAATATGAAACCCAGTATTTTGCATGAGTTAGAATTTTGAGGACTGGGATGTCTGAATAGTATATTATACTTGTGTAATATAGGCCTTTTTTTCTTTTTTTCTCCAACTTTTACTATTTTAACATCCTTTATTTTTCTTTATACATATGTGTGTTTGTTTTATGTACTCTACTGTCTTCCCACATACTTCATCTACCCAAAATTACTTCCTGTTCATTCTCCTGCTACTAATCCTCTTCATTAGATTTCTCTTTCACACTTCCTAAGATATACTAACTAGACACAATGAGGTATGCTCAGCTCATGCTCACATATATCCTCACATCCTGCCTCCTTAGCATATCATCATACACCTCACCCCCAGTTCATTGTCCACCGTCAGAAACTGTAAAGCCTTTTACAAACCTACTGATTATATTATAGATAATAATCAAATTCAACATTTCTGTACATTGTGACCAAACTGTAAACGTCTTAATAGCAACAAATTGCTTATAGGTGGTATATTGTTTATATTGGGGTCTGTTAACATTGTCCTTCCCCAAAAAGGAGAGGTATTGTAACCCTAAAGGAGCACTATAAACCTATAGGGTAAAAACCATAACACCTAGGACCCACAGCTCTAGAAGGGAAGACACACAACCAACATGAAAAGACAAGAGAAGAAAGTTCCCTAAACAAATTAAGATGCCACATTATTAAAATCCATGGCCAGCACAGCAGATGAAATTACAGAAAAGGAGTTTAGGATGTACAAGGTTAAAATGTTCTGTGAATTAAAGGATGATATAAGAGAGCAAATTCAGGCAGCAAAAGGTCATTTTGACAATGAGCTACATAAACAAATACAGGAAGCAAAAGATTACTTCAATAGGGAGATAGAGGTTCTAAGAAAAAAAAAAACAGAAATCCTTGAAATGAAAGAAACAATAAACCGAATTAAAAGTTTAACTGAAAGCATCACCAACCAAGTAGAGCACTTGGAAGACAGGACCTCAGACAATAAAGACAAAATATATAATCTTGAAAAGAATGTAGACCACACAATAAAATGGTAAAGCAGAACACTCAATAAATATGGGATAGCATAAAAAGACCAAAATTAAGACTTATTGGGATAGAGGAAGGCATAGAATTCCAAACCAAAAGGAATGAACAATCCTTTCAATGAAATAATATCAGAAAACTTTCCAAACATGAAGAATGAATTGGAAAACCAAATTCAAGAAGCTTACAGGACACCAAATGTACAAAATCACAACAGATCCACACCAAGAAACATTATAATGAAAATGCCCAGCATACAGAATAAGGAGAGAATATTAAAAGCCATGAGAAAAAGGAATCAGATTACATATAGGGGGAAATCAATTAGATTATGTACAGATTTTTCAACCCAGAACCTGAAAGCTAGAAGATCCTAGAACAATATATATCAAACTCTGAAAGAAAATGTATGCCAACCAAGAATCTTGTATCCAGTAAAATTAAGCTTTAGATTTGGTGGTGAAATAAAAACCTTCTATGAAAAACAAAAGTTAAAAGAATTTACAGCTAGAAAACCAGCACTACAAATCATCCTTGGCAAAATATTCCATGAAGAGGAAACAAAAAACAACAAAGAAAATCAGCAGAGGGAGGTAGTACCCTAAAGGAAACACTAATCAAAGGAGAAACCAAGTCAAGTTAAATAACATAAATAAACAAAAATGGCTGGAAATACAAATCATGTCTCAATAATAACACTGAATGTTAATGGCCTAAACTCACCAATCAAAAGACATAGGTTAACAGATTGGATTTTTAAAAAAACACCCAACAATATGCTGCCTCCAAGAGACTCATCTGTTAGGAAAAGACATACACATACACTCACAAGACTATGGAAGCAAGCAGGGGTTTCCATCCTCATATCAAATAAAGTAGACTTCAAGCCAAAGTTAATCCAAACAGATAAAGAAGGACATTTCATACTGATCAAGGGAAACATACAACAACAAGACATAACAATTATAAATATATATGCCCCAAACAATGGAGCATCTATGTTCATCAAACAAATTCTTCTCAAGTTCAAGAGTCAAATTGACCACAACACAGTAATCTTGGGTGACTTTAACACATCTCTCTCACGACTGGCTAGATCTTCCAAACAAAAGCTGAATAAAGAAACTATGGAACTTAATAATACAATCAATAACTTAGACTCAACTGCCGTATATAGACTAATTCATTCTTCAACAAGTGAATACACTTTCTTCTCGCAGCACATGGCACAGAATAGAGGACATAGAGACTAACCCACAAAATTACAATTATCTTATATTAGACAAGGCACCAAAAATGTACACTGGAGAAAAGATAGCCTCTTCAACAAACGGTGCTGGGAAAACTGGAAATCCATATGCAACAAAATGAAATTAAACCCCTATCTTTCACCATGTACAAAACTCAACTCAAAGTGGATATGGACATGGGAATTAAACCAGAGATTTTGTGTCTAATAGAAGAAAAAGTAGGCCCTAATCTGTGGGATTAGGCCCCAACTTCCTTAATAAGACTCCTATAGCGCAAGAATTAAAATCAAGAATCAGTAAATGGGATGGATTCAAACTAAAAAGTTCCTTTTCAGCAAAAGAAACAATCAGTGAGCTGAATAGAAAGCCTACAGAATGGAAGCAAATCTTTACCCCTCACACATCAGATAGAGCACTAATCTCTAGGGTATATAAAGAACTTAAAAAGGTAAACACCAAAAAAACAAAAACCAATCAATAAATGGGCCAAGGAACTGAACAGACATTTCTCAGAAGATGCTAATCAATCAATCAACAAATATATGAAAAAATGTTCATCATCTCTGGCAATTAGAGAAATGAAAATCAAAACCACTCTAAGATTTCAACTCACTCCAGTCAGAATGGCAGCTATAAAGAATACAAACAACAAAAGTGTTGGCGAGGATGTGGGAAAAAGGCATGCTCATACATTGCTGGTGGGACTGCAAATTGGTGCAGCCAATATGGAAAGCAGTATGGAGATTTCTCAGAAAGCTGGGAATAGAACTACCATTTGACCCATTTATCCTTCTCCTCGGTCTATACCCAAAGGAATTAAAAACAGCATACTACAAGGACACAGCCACATCAATGTTTATAGCAGCACAATTCACAATAGCTAAATTGTGGAACCAACCCTGATGTCCTTCAGTAGATTAATGGATAAAAAAAAAAATGTGGTATATAAACACAATGGAATATTACTCAGCAATAAAAGAGAATAAAATCATGACATTTGCAGGTAAATGGATGGAGTTAGAGAATATAATGCTAAGTGAAGTTAGCCAATCCCAAAAAAACCAAATGTTTTTTCTAATATATGTTTTCTCTAATATAAGGAGGCTGATTCGTAGTGGGACAGGGAGGGGGAGCATGGGAAGATTAGATGAACTCTAGATAGGGCAGAGGAGTGGAAAGGGAAGGGAGGGGACATGGGGTTAGAAATGATGGTGAAATGTGATGGACATCATTATCCAAAGTACATGTATAAACACACACATGGTGTGAAGATACTTTGTATACAACCAGAGATATGAAAAATTGTGCTCTATATGTATAATATGAATTGTAATGCATTCCACTGTCATCTATATAACAAATTAGAATAAAAAAATTTTTTAAAAAACCACCACATATTCCAAATTTAAGCATCTGCCATATTGATGGAGCACATTTGCAATCAGCAACAAATGATATCACTGTTGGTGAGACTCTTGTTAAAACAATAGACAGGTCCTAGAGTAGGACATAGGGAGATTAAATTAATATATTTAAGTTGCAAATTTTCTGTATTTTTTTGGTTAAATTTTATATTTGTACTATTTCTTACCTCCTTATCCTATTACCAGAACCTAGAATTTTTTTATTGCTTAGATAAGCACAGATTTTTTATTTTATTTTGATTAGACTATAATACAAGTTGATGTTCCCATAGCAATTTTTTTAAAAGCAAGCACTCCTGTCCAGACAGAAGGGAAAAATTGATCCAGATGCTGAGGAGAAAATTGTGTTGATCTCTAATAGACATCTATTATACTGAGGTTACAATCAGTTCCTTTCAGAGTCACAGAGTTCTTGTGGTCGAGTTGAAGAGCCAAAACCCTCTAATCTATGGCAAAACTCAATTCTCTCTATGGATTTATCCCTTCCAACTTTTAGATTTATTGTATAATAGCACCAAGATGATTAGATCTGTATTTATGCAGATTACTCGGGTGATGTATAAAATGAATGAGATCAAAATCAAGAATATCAAATGGAATTCTTTCACAATATGCAAAGTAGGGAATAATAAAGGTCTGAATGCAGGCAGTCATATGAAGAAATAAAAGAATAGGAAATTTCAAGAGAGAGGCAAGACATGGTACTCAGAATCTGGTGATTAATTAGAGGTGGCAAATGAGAGAGAAAAGAGTGTAAAGGAAACTCAATTCTGGTTTGGTGGATCTGTATTTAATGAGGATGACCAAATAGTCTCAGATTTCCTGGGAATTTCTCAGTTTTAACATTGAAAGTCCCCTATGTTGGCAAATTCCTCAGTCCCAGGCAAACTGTTCAGGTAACAAAATGGTAGAAAAAAACAACAGTAACTTACACAGGGAATTCAGGAGAAGAAATGTTTCTGCTGTGGAATGTAAATTCTGTTATGGGAAGGTTGAATTTAAGTTAAGTATAGGCTGGGGATATAGCTCAGTGATAGAACGCTTGCCTAGAATGCACAAGGCCCTGGTGTTGATCCTGAGCACTGATCAGGGATAACTACAGAAAACATAAGGAGAAACTAGTTAGAAATGTATTCTCAAAGCTCAGTGCAGAAGTTGGGGCTGGATATGGAGAACAGTCAGTCATTGTATAAGAACTGAGGCTGTGAAAGAGGGAAGAGGGTGAGAATCTCTTCCTAGGAAAGCGCTCTAAAAAAAAAAAAACATGGGTGAGGATAGAATTGGGGTTAAAAACTTTTAAAAAGTGGGGTGGGTATGCTGAGAAAGAAGTGAACCCATCAAGAGATATAGAGAGAAGGTCAAGAAAAAATTGATGAAATAAGAAATCATGATTATCTCAGAAGCCAAAGAAAGAGGGAATTTTTAGAAGACCAGAAGAAGGGCAAAAGTATCAAATGCTTAGAGAAAAGTCCACAGGATCTAGAAATCAGATCTGTTTCCTGTGGTGTCAAAAAAGGGATAGTTTAAGGAGTAAGTGCTACAACTCTAAAGAGAGCCCTGGGTCCAGTCCCTGCTAACAGAGAGGCAGGCAGCTGCCCACATGCCCATCTGCCCCTTTGAGAACCCAGGTGGAAAAATCATGAATTGTCACTTCCAAACGGGTCCTGACTCTCAGGCACTGAGAAACTAGTCAACATTTATGGAAGCTTTATTTTGAAACAACTAGCATTTACTGAAAACAAAGTATATGCTAGGCACATACTTTAGCCATTTAATCCTCATCTTAACCCAATGAGGAACTGTTACAAATATTTCTCATTTTGCTCCTCTTCCGTTTCTCTAATTTTAAAAAATCTGCAATGACAAAAAAATATATTTTTTAAACTTTTTTGTAGTTATAGATGGACAGAAGGCCTTTACTTTATTTGTTTATTTTTATGCAGTGCTATGGGTCAAACTCAGTGCCTCACATTTGCTAGGCAAGCACTCTGCCACTGAGCTACATGTAGCCCCAGTCCCAGTTATTTTTGAACATATATACTGTATTATAATAGTATTTCCCCAGTCTTTGAGATTGTTTAATATCTTAGTATCCTGATCTCCAATGTCAGTTTTGGTTCTCAAACATCAAATGAATTTTTTTTCTACCTTATTGAGATGTCTTTGAATTGTGTTATAATTTTCTAAGTTCCCAAGAACCCCACTCACCTCACACTAGCTACCAAGTTAATGAAATTGACACTTTAATTCTTTCTAAAAAACCTAATTAGGCATTCAACTACCCACAGCTCTGCAACATACACTAGCAAACTCAGCAGCTGAACAGTTGCTAATTATTCTATGATGGTAACTTTTAACTTTCATGTACCTATTAGATGATAAAATTCTGAGTATGAGAAATCAAGCATTATCCTCTTCTCATTCCCCTACAACACCCAACAAATTACATGACTCCATCAGCATTTGTTAATATTTGATGGTTGTATACTAATACTCAGAAACAAAATAACAACCAGAGCATGCTTGTGCCCTCTCTTCGTGGGCTCCCTGGTGTTCCCTGGCTGAAACACCAATATTATCCATGTGACTCTGAACTCCTCTCACCAAATCATTTCATTATATACATAGAATTCATTTATACACTGGATGAAAATGAAAGAGCACAGAAACCAAAATGTATTCAGCAGTGCCTATAAAAGATCAAGTGAATAAATGTCCATAAAGTGTGTCACCATAAAAGCCTTATTATGAAAAATTATAGAAACTTTATATTTTTGCAGTTATATAAGCTTATGTATACATTTTCCCTATGTATTGATAGTAGCAATAATACCATATTCCCAATGCACCAAAAGCTAAAACTCTCAGAGACGGTACATATATAAGCAACTAATGAAACAGACTCCATTTTTTTTTTCTATCTGCGTTACTCAAATTGAAAAAAAAAATCCAGAGTTATCAATTCTTCTGTAAGACATACAGGTCTAGGCTTGTGTAACTATGATTTCTGCTAACTGGCCACAGCCTAGTATTTTCACACCTTTTTTGTACTAAATGGTTAGAACTGATCACTCCACCAGAAGCTGTCACTGAGACAGCTTCATTTAAAAATTGTAATAAGACATGCAGCAATAGGATTGAATTTTTAAACTATTACTCTACTTTTTTGCATTTCAGTAAACTCTTGCAGATGTCACCCATTCGCCTTTTTTGCAATTACACACATATAAATGCCTGTTAAGATTACTGGGGAAAAAAATGTATTCAATTTATCATACGTGATCAGTACATTTCTAGCCTGGACAACTCTTTGGATAATTAACTGAATTTTTTGTAAGTGCATTAGATTGCTTATCTAACTTGGTAAAAAGCTGTTTGCTAAAGAAAACTAAGGGGGGGGAGGGGACGAGAGGGAGTAAAACACCAAGCTTTGCTAATAAATAGTTCTCAGAAATATCAGCTCCCAATTTACTACTTGTACACAATGGGCCAGTTGGAACTTGTATGGTGATCCAATTTGCCACAGCTCTTGTTTTTAGTCTTTGTGGAGCTGCTGTGTGAGCACAGTGGGGGCCGCTCCTGTGTATCCCCTGAGTCAATCAGTGGGCTTTGGTTTCCTGCTGGTCAAAAATATCAGGTGGCTTCAAGAGTCTAATTATCAATGAAAAATTAAATTCAATACAGAAATGTAGCCACAAGCACCCCTCTCCTCACCCTTTCTGTGCCCTCGCCACCCCAGGCACGTGATGGAGTATCAAGTTATTCCTTAGGATTCCAAAGAGATAGGAAGAAAAAAAAAAAAAAGGCTCGGACCTGGGGAAGCAAACAGAAGAATCGATTTTTACTTACATACCTTTCTCTTCACTGGGTGGAAGTCTGTTCTAATTACCATGAATGTTCTGGAAATTAGCAAACAGTAGGGAGTTTCCTCTAAGAATTGTCAGGCCCAGTTTATCTCCACATTGCTTTGTAACATTTTCTGGCCATAGTTTCCATTAAAATATAACAAATATAGAAATGAAAGAAGATGTATGTTATTACTAATCGTCTCAATTTACTTGATAATCTAAAAATGCCCTTATCGAATGCAATGGAAGGGCTCTTATTGTTCATTAAAATATATTCTTGCCTCTGCTAAATTTATTCCAGGCAGTTCAGGAAACCTGAAGTTGAAAAATCCTAGTAACTGTCACTTAATTCAGGCTGTCAAAGTAAATATGTTTCTTATTTCACATTCTAAGTCACAGAATACAATTTGAAGCCACCAAAGCCAGGTACATACATTACAGCTTTTATCTTCTACATGTGTTGTCTTTTAACCCTTGTCTTTTTTAAAGGAAGGTGCTTCACTGATAAGTAAACAATTAAGCTTCCAGTGATAGAAATATCCCACCATCTCAGAATATTCACCCTCAGCCCAGCACAGTGGCATATTCCTATAATTTCAGCTACTCAGGAGGCTGAGGAAGGAGGATTGTAAGTTTGAGGCCAGCATGGGCAATTTAGCAAGATCCTGACTCAAATTTAAAAAAAAAAAAAAATGCTGGGGATGTGCGTCAGTGCTAAAGCACGTGGTTAGCATGCACGGGCCCTGGGTTCAATCCCCAGTACTGGGAAGAAAAAAAAAATTTTTTCACCCTCATCAACCTTTCCTGTAAGACACCCCACTAAAAGGAAATTCCAAAGTTAAAGCCAACAAAGGCAAGTTTTCCCATGGTGCTCAAATACTCCAAATATAGGGTCATCATACAATAGTTTTTAAATCCCACAGTAAGTATTATAGTTGGCTCACAAATACCTTTGAATTGTGAGATATTTTCCCTTATGAGGGACTATCAAGAGATGACATCAACCTTGGGTTCAGCATCTTCAGAGATCATTAGATCTGACAATGCACTTTTCTCCATGAGTTCAAAAGCATAAAAAGTCTTGAATATATATTTTGTAATAGATTGAACAAGAAATTCCTCCAGCACTATAAAATCCTTAGGAAACCAATTATGTAATTGTCTAAGCCTGTTTTAAGAATCACAGACTCAACCAAATTATAGCTAAACTTGTCCAAAGACACTCTGGGAACTCAAAAGAAAAATACAATAATTAAAGAAACACCCTCAAAATAGAGAAAGGAGATAACCAGAGAGATAACATTAGAGGTAAATGTATAATATGTGAAGCTACAATTTGCATTTTTAATGCTCCAAACAAAACTGTCTTTTACAGGTATTCAAAAACATAAAAGATAAATTCATTTGTTTATCAAAGACTAATGGTACTTTGAAAATATAAACATGTACTGTATACTGAAGAATATGTTATCATCATTACTCATTATAATCTTATTTTAAATGATTATGTGGCTTAAGGAAGAAATTGAGCCAGATGCAGTGGTGCATGCCCATAATCCCAACAGCTCGGGAGGCTGAGATAGGAAGATCATAAGTTCAAAGCCAGCCTCAGCAACTTAGCAAGGCCTTAAGCAACTTAGCGAGACCCTGTCTCAAAATAAAAATAAAAAAGAGCCAGGGATATGGCTCAGTTGTTAAGCGCCCCTCAGTTCAATCCCTGGCACCAAAAAAAAAAAAAAAGAAAGAAAGAAAAGAAAAGAAAGAAAGAAAGAAAGAAAGAAAGAAAGAAAGAAAGAAAGAAAGAAAGAAAGAAAAGAAAGAAAGGAAAAAGGAAAAAAAAATAATGAAATTGACCAAATTATGTTACATGCATCATGCATAAATAGGTAACAATGATGCCCACTATCATATATAATTACAATGTACCAATAAAAAAATTCAAAAAAAATATGTTACCTTTGAACATGACATCATATCTTTAATAAAGAAAAGCAGTTGTTTGATGTTCTTTAGCTTTTACACATATATGTGAATTTTGCTAATTTATTTTACATATGCATGACAGTATCACAATCAAAATGTTTACTAAACAGATATTCTTTGCAAATGGACATAAAGTAAAATTCTCACAAATAAAAATAATAAAACTTAGATACTTGTGTAAGCTTGATACAGAATATTTTTTCAATATACTTCAAATTTATAACAACCAAAGACATTCAAAGATTGTGTTTCTATATTGATTCATCTTTGTTGAAATTGACTTAACGAAATGAGCATAAATAACTTTTCAATCTCATTTATTCTCTTAGGTGTTATTAAATCAACTGAATTAGATCAACTTTAATATTAAAATGTAGTTGACTGCATATAATATCATCCTTTTCCTTTTGTTGGATTCTATAATGTCTACCTGGAATTTTTAATGCTACGTTATCTAAAAATAAAAATGAGTTATTCATAAATACACATGCACACATACGCACACACAGGACAATGCACAATAAAATTTAGCAACAAAAAGGAAGGTCTTCTCAACTGAGATGTAAGGTAGAGGTAAACATTTTAAGCAAATGCATTTTGGGTTTTCTAGTCTTCTGGACACAACCCCATTCCAGAACCTTCTAAAAAAGAAGCCGGACATGCTCTTTAAAGTTGCATCATGCATTTTATATTATTAATTATTAAATGACTTAATGGACAATGCATTAGAAAGAAAACAGGCAAATTACAGAATAATTTAACGCTGCAAAGAAACAGAGTAACTTGCAGGACATTAAACACTCTATTTTGACATGGAATGCCTGAAGCTAAAGCAATTAAAGCTGCAAAATATTGCTGGCTGACATGATGTGTATGTAAATTTGTCATTCATTGGCAAAGGTTTGTACCAATCACCGGGAATGTTCACAGTAAAACAATCCATGTAGCATAAAATGCTTTCAGTGAAGTCCTCTAAAAGAGTAGTTATATATCATTTAGGCACCTGATTATTACCCATAGAAAATTTTTGGTGTAATTAGAGTCCTCCATGAAAATGACTTCAAGATTGAGGAGTAGTTATTGACATACTATTAACATTTGTGTTTATTTCTTAAAAGAAAAATATAGTTTTTAACACATTCTACAACTACAAAAGAAAAATACACACTAGAAATTGACATTATATTTAAAATTGGCTGTTTTTTTTTTCCTACAGTCCCCAAAAAAGACCTACCTTTGAGTATTATAGCTAACTCTACTCTCTAGAAATAGAGTCCAACAGGGCCATACTGAATTCCAGCCAGTGACCTGATTTATCCCAGCTCAGAAATAGTGGTATTCTCCCACAGGAGGTAGGAGGGGAAAAAAAACAGTAATCCCCCAAATGCACTGTTGCTATGGAGGAGAAGATGCCTGCTGAGATTGAAAGTCACAAAATATTTGGGCAGTTGAGAAAATGTAAGCCCATCCTCCATTGCCAAAGCCTGAAGACTCTGCCAGGACTCCCGGGTTATTTGGCATTGCAGAGAAACATTGGACAGAACTCTAGCAGAAGATATAAGGAAACAAGACACATTTTAATATTCACCTATCAAAGCTCTTCGATTATCCTTTCAGATTAGATGAACCAACAACAAACTAGCCACCAGAAGAGAATTTAATAAATACCAAACACAACTTCAAGAAAGTCAGAATAATCAAAATAGTTATTGAATACTCTTACATTTTTAAGACGTTTCACCAATTAGTTTAATTGACTTTCCCAAAGCCTATGAACGGGAAAACATCTTTCCTTCTCTTTTTCTTTCTTTCTTTTCTTTTGGGAGGTGGGCAAGGCCGGCCCTTAAGATTTCACAGCTCCATACTCCGATCTCTCTAAAACTGTATCTTCAGTCCTTCTTGGCTGCTTTAGGACAGATATAGAGAGTTTGTCTCTAGCCTTATAGTTTGAAGAAAAACATCACTAACCACAGGCTGCACTGGGAAATGAATCTATACTGAAGACCCTGACTGGCCAGACATTTAATGCTTGTGTTAATAAACCAAACCAATCAATCATCTTTATACACTATGTCCCAACTAAATGAATCAGACATTTAAATTTACATATGCAGATACTAATAATGGAAAAAAAAAACCCTACTCTGTAGTTTAATGATATTGATAGCCTCCTTCATAACTTGCAAAATAAGAATATTAGCTTGAAAGAGTTCAATAAACATTTGTCAAGCATCTCTGGTTTGCATGCACTTGGGGAATTTTTGATGTGTATTATATAACTTCAAAAGACTTGTAGTCTAAGAAGAAAAATAGAAAAGTAATCAAATATCACATACAGAAAATGGCAAAAGTACCAAATAAAGGAATAAGGGATAAAATGTAACAGTAGAAGGACTGGAAGGAAAGAAGAAAAAATGAAAGAAAACAGAGATGACATAAAAAATGAAAAGTGGTACAATGACCCAGAAACTGAATCAAGTACCCCTTGGTGTGTTCATGCCATCATCTGTCTAGCCACACTTTCTCACTGTCCACAATTAACAACTTCACAATAGCTCTGCAAATATAAACCTCTCAGCATTCTCCAGGATATTCATACAAATAAATGTTTTAGATGTACTTCTTTCCTAGAGTTATGATAACCTGGAAAAGAGACAGATAATCTTAAAGTTCATGTACCACCAAAACAATTACTAAGTTGAAAAGATGATCACATATTTCAATGTTTCACCAACAATAAATATGAATCACAGCAATTCTACAATTCTACACAGTTAGTGTGATGAGATATCAGAGACCTAAGAAAAGAACCAAAATAATTCTAAAATTATCTCCACCTTTGGATGATAATAACCATTGGTCTTTTATTAATCTAGAAATTTAAAAATATTCTAGTGTTCTTCCTCCTGAGCTCTAACACAGTATGAGAAAGCTGAAATGTGGCCTTCTTTGTTATAAACATGTTGTATCTGTGAAGCACAATATTAATCCCATTTGTATCATAAAAAGCATGATCCACTTGAGCCTTGTTCTCCTGTGAATTATGAATCATTGCAATACTCTGAGGATAGTCAAAATGTCTCTGAGGTTCCTGCTTTGTTTCTTCAATTTCTTCCTCAAATTCCTTGGTATCTAAACTATCTAGGAAATTTGAAATCCCCATAAGAAATATCTTACTATAGACTTTCAACATACTCTCCACTATTTCCATATCCACAAATTATGTAGCACAAGAGAGCTAAATTTACCAAATAACATGATACTAGTTCCACTTTATCCTTTGGAAGGAGAGGCTACTTATTAGACATATTCCTTTGGTAAGTAGTTAAAATATCCAATTAATAGTTTTTAACCATCAGAAAGAATTTGTTTTTAAAATAATGAAAATGTGTTGTCATTACATTCTTATTCCCTTGTGTGTGTTAGTGTGTGTGTTTGAAATGCGATTCATTATAACTTATTTTAGCTGTTCTGTTTTCTAATTCTTCATATTTTCACATCTTTTCAACAAAATAATACATAAATAATACCTGACATGACTTTACAGATTTTTTTTTCATATTGGTATGCTTTTGTTCTCTAAGCATCTTAAAACATAAGTGTGGTAAAATACAGAGAATCTCAATAAGAATTTCATTCTTACATGAAAAAACATCAGTTTTCTCTCTTCTGCTGCACACATCACAAATTTCAGTTAAGCAATACAGAATAGTAAATTTGAACCCAAACATCATGCCAAATACTTCTAGTGAAAAATAGTTGCTAAATGTAGCTTCATTTTGAAAGTCACTGTTTTCATTAGCAGTGTCTTCCAACAGCCTTGTTTCAATAGTACTACTATTAACCATGAAATTTATCTGCTTCTGTTTATTCTTTGAAGTCTACCTATTAAATTACCAACTCAATTTATTCTCCCAGTTGTCATTACCCTGTTAAGAACACTGTTAATAAGCCAAGGATCTCTCTATTCCTTTTCTAAACTACTTAGATTTACTTACCAATGCAATTTAGGTTAGAGGATTCGATGGAAAGTGGGATCTGTCCTTGATATCTGCTTATTGATGTCCTTATTCAGGAGGTTAATATCTAGAAAAGACTTGGGAGAAGCAAATTCCATGCATTTCTCTATGAATAGAAGGTAAGTTTAATTAAAAAGTGGATCAGTAGTGCAATTAATGCAGAAATAAACTGATGTCACAAAACTAATGTGATTTTACCAAATGCTGTTCTTCTCATTGAAATCTATGGCAACCGGAAAAAACAACTGAAAATCAAAATTAAATTTTACTACATCACCATCATAGTCTATAGTGGTAATGAATAAGCATTATGACCTCAGGATTTTTCAAGTCACTGGGCTTAGTACTTGAAATACAATGAAACATTGGATATGGTTCCAATGTCAATTTGTAACACCATCATTTGGATATGCTGTTTTTAATTAATCAATGGCTTCATGTTCAATTATATAAACTTTCTTGAGTACTTGCTTTAAACGAGGCACTACCTTGGGGATTAGGGGCAAAAAGTTTCATGTATATAAATATCTCACATACTGAGACTAATGGTAGACATTAATTAACTAGTTATGATCGGAAAGTATGCACGGATTACTGTTATTTACAACAAGACAGAATTGAGAAAGCAGCACTGACAGAGAGAGTGGGGGGAGACATGACACTTGGTTTAATAACTAGATCTTAAGGGCTAGGGATGTAGCTCAGTGGTAGAGTGCTTGCCTTGCAGGCAAGAGGCTGTGGGTTCAATCCCCAGTACTGGAAAAAAATAAAACTCAACTTTAAGCATTTTATTTCATTGGTCCCTGACCAGTTCACAAGAAATACTTCTTATTGTTCTCATCTTGCTAAAGAAAACAAACATTAAGTTCTTTCAAACAAAGGCCAATGTCTCTTATCCAAGAATGAGATTAGAAAGGAGACCTCAAGGGGAAGGCTATCAGCTGAAACACTAGTTGAGATAAATGTTTATGTGCATACTGTGCTTTCATGTAAGCTGAAAGCTTTTCTTAATGAGAAGGTATTCAAAGTTTTACAAAACTGATGTCGAGATGTAGGGAATTCCAGAAACTTTGACACAGCTAAATGTAAGTCAATATTTTTAATATCTGAAGTTCATAAGGTAATGAATCAGATTCTTGCCTATGTTAGGTAATAGATTTTCTTATACAGATTCACTTTCATATATTTATAAAATGACTGATTTTAGTGGACTGCAAGTCAATCACAGCATTGCACTCTAGGAAATGTAGAATAAACATGGATATCACTGATTACATTGTCAAAGTTTTTTGAAGATATGGCCATGTCACCACATAAACAGGAGGAGTATGTCTTCCTAAAATTGATGTCAAAAACACAGAGTTAAGGTATCTCACAAACTCAAGTCCTTCAAAAATGTGTTCTCTACACAGTGCCCCATAACCCTAACCCCAACCCTAAGAATATACTTCTTAGAACAATCTCAATACAGAAACGCCAACATTCACTCCACTGTTAGACTATCTAAAAGGCTCCTAGTGAAAGATAACACTTGTCTGTAAATGAAGAAAAAAGAAGATACAATCTGTGTTGTATATCCAGATTTCATCTTAATAAATCTAAGTGATCCTATCTTTTGAGTGATGAGAAGCTTCATAGTTATGGAAGTTTTTTTTTTTTTTTAACCTATGGAGCAAGCTGAGCCAAAGTAGAGAAATGGGTACATAAATTTAGCACCGAGGAACAAGGTTAAACATTATTTTTATAGGTCAATGGTTCTATGTTTCTAACGGTTGATCTGTGTTGTTTTGAAGAACAGCATTTAACTCTTGATATCTTCCAAACCACAGAATAAAAATTTGTATTATAACAAGGTCTAACTAAAGAACTCTATGAAAAATGCAAGTGTAAATAAACTTTTCTCTTTGTCTTTTTAAACACCTACTAATCATATCAAGTGTATCAAACAAACACATTAAGAATAATTCTGAATGTAACAGACCATATAAAAATCACTTTATGAATAAAATTCCTAGTTTCCAAAACCAAATTTTTCAAGTGTGTAATTCATACTATTTCCAACAGAAGCATCTAGAGGCAAAAGATTGACAATAGAAGGAATATCCAGGTAGGGAATATTTGTTTTGTTTTGTTTTTAACATCATAACATAATTTCCCTTTGCTTGTAAAAGCTAAGTATTATCTTCTTGTGGTTCTGATATTGAGAAGTAAAGAAAAATTTACATCATGGGCTCTGTGGTATAAATATGAAATATATATACTCTATATTACAAAACAGAAGAACCATAATTTGACCTTCCTCATAACCAAAACCATGTTAAGAAGTATACCTCATAATGGGTTTTATTATGTTTTATTGCAGTCACCATAGTGATAAACTAATATTTCAAGGTTACCCATATAACTCCAAATAGAATTTTCAAATCAGAATTCCATGCAGAAATCAGCCCCAAAGCACTACAGCATTTTTAAACATTGAAAAGAGCTATGAAATTTTCCTGGACTTTGAAATCCTTTATACTCATCAGGGCCTTGTATGGATATTTATATAGGATAATAAGGGTAAGTGCAGACACACAAATCAGTACAAATTTGTCTATATAGATAAAGAGATGCTTCTGTTTGCATATGGATATTCATGAAAATTACAGGGAAAAAGTCAAAACTAAATAAATATTTAATATTTCAGCACCTGTCATATAGTTTTTTGTATGTGTGTGCTTTACTACTATTGACTAGCAGTAGTACGGCTACTCTAACCAACTTCATTAAAGAATAAAAGAAAAGTAATAAGTCATTTCACACTCTGTCTGACCATTATACAATAATAGCAAGATTTCATGCAAGGGTACAACATTATGCCCATCTGCAATCACAGTCTCTTTGCAAAAATCTCAATTCACACTTCACATGCAGCTAACCTTGTTACCATCCCTTCCTAAATCCATCAGTGTTGCAGCTGCACGTCTTCACAGCCCAACATCTTAAAATTCATCACTTTGGCACCTTAGCATCACTATAGGTCAAGATAAAGAATCCAACCAAGAATAATTAAAGGGCACCCAGATGTTTAGTTTACTTATCTCAAGCCTTTCCTTTAACATATTTGAATTGCCTGTGTGTACTATTTCTTTCATATTTTTAAGATATGTGCAATGTGATTATTTTAAGGGTATGAGACCTGGAACAATACATTGCAGACTATTTTTTTTACAAGTATAGTTCTTTGTAGTTGAAATTTGAACAAGAGGCGTGATAATGAGTAGGTTGAGGGAAGGAAAGGTGTTATCTCATTAAGGTAATTACTAAGACATCCCCACCATTATATTGGTTTGAAAATGTGGCAATTAAAGCACCCTACATGGGCTCCCGGAGACAAGAGAACAAGACAGTTCTCTTGGAACTTCTATGGTACGGTTAATGTGTGTCATGTAAATGAAAGGATAGACCATTGCTATTTAAGTCTTTTCCTCAAACCCCCAACCCCCACCCTCAAATTTCTTTATAGGTTATGGTTTTTCATTTTTTCCCTTAACCTGAATTTAATTCTCATGAAAGGTGCCAGATTGACAGCACTAGAAGATAAAGCCCTCTATTTACCCACAGAGGAGTCTAAGCACAAAAAACTATAGAGTAAGCTGGGTGGATAACATGACATGCTACCATCCTAAGTTGAAAGAGACTCTTTCCCACTCTTTAATCTCCTGCTCTGGAGCAGAGGTTGCCAAATTCATGCCTAAAGTCAGGAAGACTTAAAATACATTTTTCCCCCAATGGTAAGTGTCATTCTTAGCTTATTTCTCCACAACCTATTCCAGCTAACTCAAGTAGCTCTCAATTCACTCAGGCTAAATTTGTACTTGTCACTGAAACCACTACATTTGGTCAACAGCTCAGTTTCCCTCTTGAGCTGGTCATCTTGCTCTTGCTCTTGCTCTTGCATTGCTTCTGCTATCCTAAGATCAATAATAATGTGACACACCAAATGGCACAAAGAGAACAGTCTCAAAATTTTTGCTTTCATGCTCTTTGAATTACTACTTATCTTGAACTGAGAAAAATAATCTCAATGTCCATCAATGAGGGTGGAGGTGGGCTCAGTGGTAGAATGCTTATCAAGCATGCTAAAAGTCCTAGGTTCAATCTTTAACACTACAAAACATGATCATAAGAATAATAAATAATTAATAGTTAATTTTAAATGTCCAGCAATGGAAGACTGGTTGACTTAATTTATGGGAGATAATATTATGTGCCAAATACAATGTATACAAAGGATTTAAAATAATATAGAGAAATACTTGTACTACATGGAAAAAACAAACATCCCTGATGAAATGACACAACTGGATGAAATGAACAGTAAAAACCTAGAAATAATGAACCAAATGTTAGCAGTAGTTTTCTTTGAGTGGTTGAAGATGGACATTTTTCTTCTCTCTACTTGACAGTATTTCACAAATTTTCTACACTGAGTATGCATCACTTTTACAATAGGAAAGTGATTTTAATAATTTTTACATAGTCTCAGTTTCTTTTGTTGTATAATTTGATGACATAAATTTAACTTTATTAAAACTGAAAGTCAAGCATCACCTGAAAATGCTATAATCCTATAGTTTCTCCTACCTTCCCTTTTCCCTTTCTATCATTACAGAAAAAAAGTGGGATTGAAAAGGAAAAACCACTAAGTAAATATGCTATAGAAAAAAATTAATGTTTAGAATGTGTATTAAACTAGATGAATTTTGAGATTCCTTCCAATTTCTAGATTTGGATCAAGATCAGTTCTGCCTAAAATCCAATTGCATGTTGACATAGACATTGGAAACACCCTTTTGCCAAATTTCTGGGCATAACTGAGTAGAAATCATGCTCCCCTAAGGGACTAGATTATTGGGGGGTAGGGGGAGTAAAGCCTGTAAAATATGTTGATATATAAAGGAAATCCTTCCTGAATACCACTGAGATGTACAACACTGCTATAAAGAAGCAGTGTTTTAAATATTTGCTGGATTCTTCTAAATTCTGTTCCAAAATATTAATTAACAATTATCCAATACATTTTCAAGGTTAGTCCATCTTTTTGGCATTGACATCCCTCAATGGGTATGTTTGGCCTATCACCTTTGCCCTAGGAAAACACCTCAGGCATATGAAATAACACAGTAAAAATCAGGAGGACAAAAACAAGCAGGGAATGGAAAGAAAAACAGAATCAGTGGACCAAGGCCTTCAGAGTCTCCTGGTAGGCCAGAGCTTTCCTCTTCTGAATTTGCTCCCCTGATGCCTCTCACTAGATCTCTGGCTATCAAATCTATTACCAGCTCCTAAAAAGAAAGTAGTCGCCACTGCTTTACTAAATGAAATGGCAAGGTCTTAATGTTATATGAATTTGGATTTATTTATTTATTTTTATGTGGTGCTGAGGATCAAACCCAGTGCCTCACACATGCTAGGCAAGCACTCTACCCTGAGCCACTGCCATAGCCCCACAAATATGAATTTAATTCTATGGGAGGACTTCGGGCATGTGAAAATAAAATTGTGCCTTCTTCAGGGAAAAATAGGCCACAAGACACAAGATGACTCCTGTGTAGTTACATAATGTCATCCCTTAGATGTTGGCAGGGGCAAAGAATTTTAACTAAAAAATGATAAGAGATGGCTAAAAGGAAAGGAGAAATAAAGATTTGGGTGGGGTCTTTGCAACCAGGCAAGCTCTGGGGCTGAAAGAAAAGGAGGCAAAGAACCAAGGGAAGCCTCTGGCAACTGTACAGCCACTTATGTTCTTGCAATTTGGCCACAGTTAAAGTGGGCCAGTAGGAGATAGTCAGTCACATGACACAGATGGGTTGGATGGTTGGTGTGAAAAACCTGCTTTTAGTAGTCAGCTCTTATATAAATCTAGAGGAATTAGTGAGGAAATCTAAAATGCAGATTGCCAGAAATTTCAAAAATAATCCAACAAAGAAGAAACACAGACCTGGTGCAGTGGTGCCACCCTGTAATTCCCTGTAATTCAAGAGGCTGATGCAGAAGGACAGCAAGTTTGAGGCCATCCTCTGCAACTTACTGAAACTCTGTCTTAAAATAAAAACTAAAAAAAATAAGCAAATAAAAAGAAGGGCTCAGATATAGCTCAGAGGTAGAGTGTTCATAGGTTCAATCCCCTGCACCAGAAAAGACAAAGGCAAGCAAGCTATGCCCACATTTATCTATTTGTGCTTTATGTGACTTTCTGGGCCAATCTACTTACTGAAGAGCAATGAAAAATTATGCAACATTCATACCTTTATTCACATATGAATAAGTTTAATGTAATACCAAAGTGTATTCACTCAAGGCCAGTAAGGACACACATTTCCCCTTAAAATCCTCTTAATTTAATGGCAACAACTTGGTAAAATTCTAATAACAGAACAGTTTATGGAAAACGGAACTGATGAATATGAAAGTGACATTTTAAAGTGACTATAGCTCTGATTCATTGTACTTCCAGTGGGAAATTTAGTCTCTCTTAATATCTGGGCTGCAACCTCTCTGCCCAGAGATCTCTGAATATACAGCTTGCAGGAGATAAGCACTGATTCAAGAGGAAGTTGAGCAAGCAATCAACTCCTTAATGGTATTACCAAATACTATTTGCATCTTTCAGAAATTAGGGTATGACAATTTTTTATTAATTTAGAGATATTTATTAAGAAAATAATTTATTATTAAAATTAAATCACAAGAAAATCAGTTCAGTCAATAGGAAACCTAGCTAGTATGTAAGAGGCCTACTGTAGTCCCTTCGCTTGGGAAACTCCCACGTTTGAAAACTATACCAAATAGTCTGGCTTCCTTACAGTAGAAAGTGCATAGCATAGACTTCCATGTCCATTTCCTAAATCTGTAGATTGATTTGTTTTAGAATGTAGATTTTTTCCACCAGGGCACTCTAATAGTGTATCAGAGGAGTGGGGCATTGATGCACCACCAAAGACTGATTCCTCTCTCATAAGGAGGCATCAGAAGCACAGAATGCTCTGTAGAAAACTTTCCCTCCCTTTCTACTTAAAGATGGAGTACCCAATGGGCATCATGGAGCATTTCTTCCTCCAGAGGCTTTGGGAAAATGTCTGGTTCCCCAATGGTGTCTGAACCTACAAACCTGTTGCTACAAATCCCTAGAGCTTTCTAAATTCCACTTAGCATTTTTATTCCTCCAACTATAATGGTGGAATAGAAAGCCAGAAGGGAGGGACTTATCAACAGAGAAATTGACTTCCAAAAACTGAGGGAGGATCTGAACACAGTATCATTTGCAACCATGTGGCCTTTGGAAGAATGAGGGGGAGGTGACACTGGATGCAGATTTGAAGTCCACCAGAGCAAATATTATTTTATCATTTTCATGGGAGAAAGAGGCTTTATATTCTCTCTACAGCCCATTCAAGATATGACAGAAGGACCCTGCTGTGTAGGCCCAAGCGCCATCCCTGAAAGCTTCTTAATTCTTGTCCCAGGTCTATAGTGCTCCTGTCGTGATGCACCCAATCTTCCCTAAAACACCATCTGTAACCAGGTGCAGGAAATCGTGGCCCCGAGGCTGACCCTCCAACCAGCCCTCAGGAGCCAGCTGGAGTATGCTCCGCAGAAGACACGCGCGGACCTGGGGCTCTGCAGCAGGGCGGAGAGGCCACTACGCCAAACCTTTAGCTATGCCGTGTACAAATCATTAGTAGGAGCTGTAGGACATCCACGTTGAGGACCTATTCACTAAAGAATCAAAAGTCTGAAGGCCGGAGATGGGGAGGGTTGGGGTGGGAACCCATCAACTCCACAAAGTGACAAGGCGCTTTTATCAAAAATCAGCTTCGATGTAGCGCTGGCGATGGTCCTTCCCCCCCCCCACCCCAACACACACACACACACCATCACCACCACCACCACCAGCAGCAGAACTCCCAAGGGACCAAACCAACCCCACCCCACTCCCATCCCCTCCGCCCGGGACCGGCGTGAGCTGCTAGGGAAGGGAACCACGGTGCGCATCCTGGCCTCAGGTCAGACGACCCGCAAAGCGGCCGCCTCTGAAACGCCTTTTCTGGGCCTCCACCCAGGCTGAGGCTGGCCGAGCGCGCTCAGTGCTGTGCGAGCGGAGGAAATGCGTTCCATTTAGAGAGGTTCCACTGGCGCCTTCGCTGCAGCCGCGGCGCAAGGCTTCGGAGCAGCAGACCGGAAGCCCCGTTCCTCCCTAGTTGGCTTCCACTAAGAACTTATTAAACAGAGGTGGTTTAGAGTTGATCTGTCACAGAGTACGACTTACCCCGAGATCTTTTGGTTTTTGAATTACTTTATTGATCTGAAGATTTTGTTCTTTGGAATGTGACCCTGTTTGGACTTAAGCTAATCAGGAAACGCTGCCGGGGAGGACTCTTTGTAATCACCTAGAGGACCTCCCCAGCGGGTGCCGCCGACCCTTCCCGGGCGCCTCCTGCGGTCGCCCAGGCTTTGCAGGGAACCCGCTGGACCCGGCACCCGGCTCCACTGAGAGACCTGGGAGCTGTCTGTGGTGCTAGGAGAGAGAAAATAGGAGAGGCAGGGCGAGAGACTGGAGAAGTAGAGAGGAAAGAAATAGAAAATATGACATTGACGCAGGCGGTCCACCCAATATTCAGATTGACAAAGACCTTCAAAATTCAGCAGGGGAGCGGGGGAGGGGAAAACTCTGGGTCATCTCATCGTCCAGAGACTGTTGACCTGGTTTTCTAATGCAAGAGGCCAGTGACACCTTCCTTTCTTTGAAACATATCCCCTCCTCCCTACACACTTACCCTTACCCAGTCTGAGGATATTCAACCTGCTAGAGGTAAGGAGGACCATCTGCTGGGCACTGGCTGAAAGGCCCCAACTCCAGAAAAATAAGCAAGTGGCAGATAGAAGGTTAGAGCTGGCCAAGGAAGTGGGGCTGGACGAAGACTGAATGAGAAAGCCTGGGGACACTATTCTAAAGTCCATGGAATAAACCCTGGAGAACCCCACCCCACCCCACCCATCTGCCACACCTCTCTCTAGGCAACAGCCAGGGCACCAGGCTAGCCAGCTTTCTCTCACCAACGATTCAAAGATACAGAGGAATCATCAGTTCCTTTGGAGGCTTGGCCCTGCCCCTGACCGTGCCCACTAGTGGTGAAAAGTCAGTTTCTTTCCAAGCATGTTAACTTCAAGCCCTGCCTGGCTTTTTCAAGAAAATAAGCATCGCTCTTCTAGTATATTTTTGTAACCATGTGACTTAACAAGAACTAAAGTTTCCCTAGCCCTGGGGAGAGCTTTTCCAAATATTTTTAGAAAGTTAAAAATATAGCAAAACAAACTACTCACAAGCCGCCTGTTTAAAGAGGGGAGGTGGGATTCAGAAGGCTCCTGGGGAAGGGCTGCCTAGACAGGAGTCAGATGACAGAGAGGGAGGAGGAGGGAAGACTTGGTCTAAGGGTAAGTAAGCGTTTTATTTGCAACTGAGGAAATCGCCTGTCTAATTTGCCATCATGTGGGCTTTCATTTTAAGGGGTGGAGCAAAAATAAACTGATACAGGGTGGTAGGTATATTTGCTGGAGGCATGAAGCCAAGCAGCAATCGCTACTTCAGAACTCATTGAAAGCCACTGGGTTGGGCTAGAACAGCTGTCTGCAATTCCTTCCTTCACACTCAACTACAGATTTGTGCTGGGTTTGCTGGGGTCCCTGAGCTAATATTGGGGTAGGCAGATCTAAGAATTCTTTGTGGGTTTTTTTAACATCTCTGTAACAAGTTTGTTTTCCTGTGTTCCTATAGGAAACAAGGGCCCCTGAAAGTCTGTTTTGCCAGACTTCAATTTAATCAAAAGAGAATGCAAAAGAAGTCCAGCCATGGAGTGCCCTTCAGACACCAGCTGAAGGTAGAGAAAACAAGTGCAGCTCCCAAGGACAGCCATCCTGGAACCTCTGTAACTAACTCTAGATCTCCCAGGAGAAAGGGCATGCTAGCTTGCTCTGCTTCTCGGAAAACCTGAGGCTGCCCTCCTTACTTTCTAGCCAAACCCCCAACTTTGTTGGACAAGCATAGAAGTACAGAAGGATGCCTCTTGGGGGAATGGACTAGGTTTGTTTTACTTTTAAGCGGTAATTTGGGGGCTTTTGAATACTGGGCACCTACTAAGACACCCTTTGCAGCACTGCCTGAGGGTGGGAGAGGAAAAGAAAAAAAAATTAAGAAATGGATGAAAAGAAGGGATCCAGTACTCATCTTTCTTCCTGGGACAATCTCCCCCACATTGAATTTTCCAATTTGCATGCAACAGCAAGTAACCCAAACAAATTCAGAAAAGGGGGATTGACACTTTCAGCTGCATTACATAAGAGGTGTAAGAAAACATGACTTTGAGGAGAAGTAAATTGGGTGGGGGGGACTCTAATATATGCAGAATAATTACTAGCAGCGGTGGAATATGAAGTCAATTGCAAAACCTTGCTCTCTGGAGGCACAATGCTTCCCCATGAACTGACCACTTAGAGAGTACAAGTTCAGTGTTGAAAGTGAAGCACCAGTGGGCTGCTTCAGAGTGAGTGGTGGGCTTCTGGCAGCAAATAGGTGTTATAGCCTTGCCTCATTTGTAAGTTTGTTTTGTGTTTTCCCCCACCTGGACCTGAGGTCATTCTCAGGTGTAAATGCTGTACTCTCCCAGGTTCTCCTTATATCCAGAGCTGACCAGACCCACACCCAGTGCAGCGAGAAGCCTCAGAAAGTGCCCTTTTAGGCCTAGGCAAATCATTGCTAACTGATGAAACTCTATTTTAAAAATCCAACCCAAGCACAGCTAAAATGGAACAAGGAGAGTCTGCTGAGTACCCAGGCATTGGGCATCCCCACTGGACATAGTGGTGCCCAGTTTCCAGCCAAGCCCAGCTGTCTGAGTTTGTCCCAGCTCAGCAGGGAAAAAATGAGAAGGGATAGGCCAAACCCTTTTGTTAGAATCAAAGAAGACCAGGACCGTTTTTTTAAAGCAAATTGATGAGCTGGAGGGAAATCTGCAAACCACTCCCTAATTACCCAAGGTTTAATCAAGGCGCCCGAGGCAATTTCCTCCCGGATTTCACCTTTTTCTTTCCTTCTTCCTTCCCTGCACTCTTCAATTTACATTCCCACACCATTCCACCTTGTTTAAAAGAAAAACAATGTTTTAAAATCTAAGAAGATTTAAGCATCAGAGAAAGTTGGAGGCCAGGTCTAGATGTGTTTTAGTTGTCTTACCCTTTGTCACTACACTAGGGCAGGAGCGAGGATACAGATGTGAGGATACTCAGATAAGGGGATCCGACTTTCCGGCTTCTCAGAAAGTGACCTCAGGGCTGGAGAGGAGTGGGGGACGCTCAATAGCTGTACCCTTCAGTTTGCCTTCACGCGGTTCTTGAAACCTGGGCTTGGTGGGGAATCAGCCTGGTTTAGGGAGACTGCCGTTGAAAGTCAAGCCCTGGCCGGGGTGCTACGAATATTTTTCACACACACACACACACACACACACACACACACACACACCCCGCAAGCCGGCAGCGGGTCTCCTCCACAATCTGGGCAAGATCTCTCTTTTGGGGTCCCGGCCATTTCAGGGGCGCGGATAAAACGTTTTGGTAGCCTGCCTCAACCACAGTTCCCCGTTGCATTCCCGCTCCAGGCATCGAAGCACAGAGAACTCGCTAGGACAAGCGGATCCTCGTGGAGATGAGGGCTGGACGCCCGCCGCCGGGGACTGAGAAGGCAAGGATCAAAGCCGTGACGAGGGTTTGTTAGCTGGGCCTCCCCGCGTCCCCTGGGGTGTCCTAATTGCTCGCCCGGCAGCCTCCCGCTCACAGGCTGTCCGGCCGCGCGGGCGCCCAGCCGCGGGCGGCAGAACAGCTGCGAGGCCGGCGGAGCGTCCGCCCGCTGCCCAGCCCTGCCGGCGTCGCTGCCCAGCGCTGGGACCCGCGCCGCCCTAGGAAGACCCCTAGGAGAAGGGGGAGGGGCAGACAGAGGGGTCCCAACACGCGGTCAACCAGAGGCCTCCAGGCAGCAGGGGCGGCAGGGGAAGTTGGACGCCTACTTAGCCAGCTCCAACAGCCCGCGAGCATAGACTTCTCCCGTGGCCTCACCGGCCGCTCTGAAACCATCCACCTAAAAAGAAAGGCGCTCACATAAAGCAAATCATGAGACCAGCGTGAAAAAATGGGACTGGTTTTACACCAGCCACACCAAGGTCTTACAGATTTTGAAAATTCCCAATATTCGGGAAGGAATTTGTTTTTTCCTAGTCGCGCATTTCATCATAATTTTTTGCTTTAGTAAAATCAGCTCCCTGAGATTTCATCACTTGTTAAAAAAAGATAAACTTTATTTTTGTAATTTTCAATCACAAAAAAATCTATATTTTTTGTCTAAGCATTTATTTTACTGAATCAAAAAGACATGAAAAGAAAAAATCATGTTTTTACTAACGTATATAAGTGACTCTTTTTTGGACAACATATAATAAATATGATATATCACTTATCACTCAGTCTTTCAAATGTACAATTTTTTTTTTTCATATTATGGAGCATGCCACTTTTCCAAAAGAAAAAAGGTCATGAGAAATCAGTGCAAAGTTCTCAGTCACCCTCCTCTTTTCTCTGGGGCAGATGAATGTCCATGGCAACACCCTCTGCCTGGATATTTGAGGCTGTCTGTCCACCTACAATTCTCTCTGCCCCTACAGTTCCTCTCCATGCCCTTCTTTCTTCCCTTTTTAGCCCTCCCCCCTCCCTCCCTCCTGCTTGTCCCTAAAGTCGTTTTTTAAAAAGAACTTGAGGTTTTGTTTTTGTTGATGTTTTCACTTACTGGTTGCACTTTGTGTGGGGTCAGCGTTTTCACCAGTCACACTGCTGTGGGGGAGCTTTCCAGCCCTGCCTCTGGGGGGTTGGGATGGAGAGCAGAAAGCTGGCTCCTCTTTGGGGACCCTGGCCCATAGGTGAGTATCTTCCTCTCTTACTCCTCTGCCTCCCAGTGTCCACTGCAACGGAGGTCTGATGCGGGAAGAGGTGGGGCAGCTGTCCAGGTCAGGTCGGGGATTGGGAGGGATTGTAGAGCCTTCCCTCCTTCTTCACCGGGGATGTGGGGTGCCTGGGATGGGGTTGGACAAGGGATTGAGGGCTGGTTGTCCCCCGGGTCCCAGGCCATGAATGAGCACTCGGGGTACCAGGGGCCGCTGCAGCTGGGGATGGGGTGCTGGAGGAGTCCGGTACATGCTGCTGTACATGGCAGCTGCAGCTGCCGCGGCTGTCGTACTGTCCATGCTGCCCAGCAGACTTGGGTGATAGAAATAAGGTGAAGGAAACATCCTCTGCAGCGCTGAGTAGTTCCCTGCCTCTGCCAGCAGCTCCAGGCCCACCGCAGTCTGCCTCTTCCATTTGGTCCTGAAAGAAAGCAGGCGCACATGCACCCAGAGGCGGCTGTGGACATGGTCCAGGCTCCAGGCACCAGGCACAGAGGCCCGACCCATTCCCTGGTCCTCTCCCATCTTCTCCTTTTCCCTCACCCAGTAGGGAGACTTGGAGAGCTCTGGGAACTGGGAATGTGCATCTCCTGCCCCCACCTAGCTCACAAGAGGACTCAAACCCAAAGCCAATTTTGTAGACTACACCCTTAGAGTCTGAGACACTGGAAGATGAAATCCTATAAGCTTTGCTGCCTTTTCCTGTCCTTTTGCTCTACTTGTCCCCCTCATACTGTGGCTACTTCCTGAAACTTTCCTGAAGACCAAAGGAGACCACCTCTTTCCACACTCTTCCCCCTCCTCCCTTAATTCTCTTTCGAAGTGCTCCCCCAATAATTCCAAAGTGTCTGCTCTCAGCCTCTCTCCCTCCCCACGGAGAAAGAAGTAACCAAAACTGTAAACAAAGGGACAAAGTCTCTCCTGGGCCTCAGACCCCAGCTCCTCTCTTTCCCCAGGGCTGTGGAGACAATTCTCTTATCAGCCTGACAGATCCTTACAGTGAGTAGGGGATTTAGAGCAAGGAAGGAGACAAGGTTTCAAATTCGGACTCTCCCAGGAGGACAGTACCTCCTGGCCTTTGGGGTGGGGAGATGCATTTCAAGACACTTCCTCCTCTGGGGCAAGTAACAATTAAAACCTGTGATCAGTTTTTCTTGGTCTCCTCCCTCCCTCATCTACACCCCCCTTTAGGAAGAAGACAGGAGCAGGCCCTTGGCTCAAATGCCTTATGAAGGAACGTAAGGCTGGTGGGCCGTCCATACCCAGCAGCTCCAACCAAATTAATAAACATGTCGCCCATTTTAAATTGGCTACAAATGACACTAATGTTTTCCGACAGAATTAGGGTGGCTGAATCCGTATGTAATGAGACAGAAAATTATGGTAAAGATGACAACTGGATGGGCATTTCCAACCGCACTTATGGACGATTATAACACAAACGAGAGAAAAGGAGGGGGAGAGACAAGGGAAATGAGCACCAGGCTTGGAAACACAGCATAACCTCGTCTCAGACTGCCCAGGTTCAGTCCTATAGTTCAGGACCTTGCAAGCACAGCCAGCTGCTTTCTTAATTTCCTTTCTAAAAATGCAGCAGTGCTGGGCAGGCTCTGTGGCACCCTTTCTCCCTATTGAGACAGTGGAGGCAGCCAGTATAGGGGACAGACACCCAGTCTAGACGCCTGGCCAACTGCCTGATTCTCCAGCCTGGGGCTGTAAACTCAATTCTAACCCAGCTGGACTCTCCTAATCTCTGAGGAGATGCAGGACCAAGGTTTAAGGCTGTAACCCTGGCTCTCCCAACCACCTCACATTTAAGCCAAGACTGGTGGGACAGCTCTGTGGGGACCACAATGGCTGGGCCATGTTGCCGACTACAGACATTTGGAACCAGCCTGGGGCAGGCCCAAGGGGTGCACCACGCATACAGGCTCTCTGGGCCTGAGTGTCAGCTGCACAGATGTCTCAATTTGAGAAGGTGTGGTTTGATTGATTTGGGGATAAAGTGTGGGGAATTCCAGCAGCTCAGGTTTCCAAGGGAAAGTAGCACCTGTTAAGATACTTAGAAGTGCACAATTGCCCAATTCCAGCTGCCTTAAGGTCTCTCTCACCTTGGAGATTTGGCTAATCCCTACCCCTAGTCTGAAAACACCTACTCACCCACAGTAGGCTCTCTGACTCTCAGTCCCTAGTCTCCAGAGGGCAGGAAGGAAGAAGATTGGTGCAATGTTTATGACCTGGGCAGACATCTCTGCTCCTCAAAGAGCCTGCCTTACCTTCGGTTCTGATACCAAGTCTTGACTTGGGTGTCAGTAAGGTTGAGTGCAGCTGCCAGATCCATGCGGTCCTGAACACTCAGGTACTTCTGCCGCTCAAAGCTACGCTCCAATTGATTAAGCTGGTGGTCAGAGAAAGCTGTCCTGGCTTTTCGAGGCTTCTTGGCTCTCACAGGGGGACTCTCACGGCTACTTGTAATCTCTCGGTCTCCTTCCTCCTTTGTTCCTACAATAGAAACCCAGACACAGCCATGTAAGTTAGCTTGAAATAGGAAAGGGTGGAGTATCCTCCTGGCACACACTTTCACATTCCCAAGACAACCACTGGTCTCAGGGGACTACACTCTGCCACTACCCTCACACACATATACTTGGGTCTGAGCCAGGGTATCGGAAGAGGATTGTTTTTTGGCTGGGGACTCTTGGGCCCTGTGGAGAGATATCCTAAAAGGGTTCTTTTAAAAGGTTTCTTCTAAAAGAACCCTTCTTCTTCTAAAAAATATCTTCTGATTGGAAGTTAAGAGTTTAAAAAATAATTCTCAATAAAAGACTTTTTGTTTCTGTTTTCCTTGATGGGGTAGGGGAAGACCTTGTCCATTTTTTTTAATTGTTTTCACCAGGACCACTTTTCTAATTTAGTTCTTTCCAAAGAGTCTTTTATGTGGATTTTTTTTTTTTTTAGAAGAGGACACTTTTTGCTTGTTTAACTTTTTTTTCTGTTTACTGGGAGTTACAGGCACATATTTCTCTTTTTCAGATGCACCTGGGAAATGTTGGAATCAAGCTTTCTGCAGCTGCCTGTACTGGGTCTTTGAAAGCTTTGGAAAAATTTGTTGCCCCGACACAGAGCTGAACTCAAAATCATTGAGCCCATCCAGGTGACAGTGCAGAGATTTCCGGATTCTATTTGTCAACTTTGGTTTTTTACTGAAATGCTGGGAAATCGATATGTCAATCCCTCTCTGTTTGTACCCGTTTGTGCAGCGCTCCTTGATCTTCCCTGCAGGAAGAACAATAATCTCTCTAATTGACCCACTGGGGAGGTTGGTGCACGAAAAATCGCCAGACCAGACTGTACATCTGTTTAGGGCACTATTATGCTAATACTATAATAGTAAAATGAGAAGCCAATATCCTATCTTCCAGTCAGCACTTATCTTTGCCAGAGAACCAAAGATTAATAATAATAAATAACTTATCAGTAAGGTAAAAAAGTACTCCCCTGGTATGTTAAAACTCTTACCATGTAAAGATCAGAACACCTTCTTATGACATTGTCCGAGGAGAAAATGGAGAAAGGGAGTTGAAAGACAATTTCCATTGTCATCTGATTTTACAAAAATGGACAAATTCAATTCCATAAATTCTTTTTAAAAAATACTACCTCCCTATTACTTGTAAGGGGCCAAAAATTTTACTGAGGATACAGAATTTTGTTGGGACCACTGGGCAAAAAGGGTATTTTAAAAAAATGATTATGAATCTTTACTGGCTTCCTTGTATTAATCCCAAATTGTCCTGTTAATCAAAACGGAAATTTTTCCTTCCTCGAATCTGATAATTCCTGTGATGGTGTTTAGAAAATATGCGGGGGGTGTGGGGGAATCATTTGCATTAAAGAATAAACATCAGGTTGCGATCACACCCCTAGACTCCACGCTAGCTAAATAGTTTGTGTCTCCCATCTCACCCCCCACTCCCATTCCCAAGGTCTCAACCAGAAAAGAAAAGAAAGAAAAAACTCAAGATGGTCCCTTTTGTCAAGGAAAAGTATTTCCCGTCAGACCTCCTCGTCGTGGCCCTCTCCCAATACATTAAAATTAAGTAAAACGAAGAAAGAAACTGGATGGCGGTAAAGGTTAAGAGGTAAAAATGTAACAATAAACACAACTTCGGTAGCGTCTCTTAATGGCTCGCCCAGGCCTGTCTCCAGTTTGCATTCTTTGACCATCGCCCAATCGCCCAACAATCTCCCAGAATAATTCCCCACTGGAGATTCGCTGGAAGCTGAAGGGAAGAAGGGAACCAGGAGAAGAAGCAGACGGCAGCTGGGGCGGCGCGACTCACCGTGGCATTTGATGTCGCTCTGGGAATCTTCTCGCTTGTCGAGTTTGGTTTTGCTGTCCTCCTGCTCGAGCTTTGGCCTAAAGCTCTCGTGCGCTGCATTGCTCTCCTGCTTCGGGGTGTGGTGGGGAGAGGAGACACTAGTGCTGTAGGGTGCACACGCCGCCAGAGGTTTACTGTCGCCCAAGATGTCCTTAATTAAAAAAGAAGAGGTGGAAGTCCTGGGGGCCGAGGCGGCCGAGCCCAGCTGCTGGGCTGCTGGCTGTTGTTGCTGCGGCGGCGGCGGCGGTTGCTGTTGGGGCGAAGGCTGCAAACTTTGCGTCGGGGCCGGGGCTGGCGGCGGCGGCTGTTGGCTGTGATGGAGATGGTGGTGATGCTGGGGCCCGTCTGCTACGAGATGCGGCTCCGGGGCCTCCATGGTGACCGAGATAGGAGAAGAAGGTGCCGTTCCTACGGTATCAATCTCCGAACAGGGAGACGGGGTAGCCTGACTCCTAAAATCCGCGGTCCTCGCCTCGCCGAGCGGGCGGAAATCTCCATTCATCATGCCGGGACTGCCAGAACTGGCACTGGACAAAATCGTGTCTATTCCAAAACTCGACCCGCTGGCCCCTTCCATTGTTGTCATTTCTACATGAGGTCCACGCCGTTCCACCGTTGAGTAACCGCCCGGACCAAGAAAAAGCTATTGACCGTAAAAGAAAATAAACACTAAACAATGTTGCCGCCGCTCGGGGGAGAAAAAAAAAAGGAGAAGAAAGTGGGGCGGGGGTAAAGGAAGGACAGTGGGGAGGTGGTAATCGGTGGACACTTTCGACACAACTTTTTTCCCCCTGACGCAAAAGGTAGAGATAGAGAGAAAGAAAGACTGGGAGGTTACCAAAAAAGAAAAATAGGGAAAGCCAGGAACGTGCGCTCGGGGGGACCACCGCGCACGTGGGGCGGCGGGGGCGGCGCAGGAGACCTAGGCGAAGGCGCAGGAGGAAAGAAGCGACCCCTAAGCCGCCGCCACCGCCGCTGCCGCTGCCGCCTGGGTCTGCCCACAGCCTGGCACCGGGCGGCAGCGGCGGCGGCGGCGGACTTGGCAGGTGCAGCGATCGCGAAACCGGGGCGGCTGCACGCCCTCGGACCTCCCCCGCAGCTCCCTAGGTGGCTGTTGCGCACGACCAGGCCCCCTCGGAGCCGAGTTTCAGAACTTTCTTGGAAAGTTGTGGTGCAAGCACAGCCGCAGTGCCCGCGGCAACCGGAGGAGGAGGAGGAGGAAGAAGAAGAGAAGGAGCAGGCTCAGGAGAAGAAGACGGCAGAGACGCGGTGCCGGGCGACTCCGGACGCTGCCGGGCGCGTTCGCTTGTAATCCGGCGGCTCACGGGCGGCGCCGACCCCCTCCCGTGACGTCACGGCCACTGCCGCCGCTCTCCGCGCCGCGCCAGGCCCGCGCCCCCGCCGCCGAGGCCGCGCGCCCGGCCCCGCGCCCCCATTGGCCGCTCCCGCGCAAGCGAGCGACGCCAACGTGCCAGGAACCAATGGGCACACCGCTCGCAAACCCGTCAGTGAGCGCCGCTTGGACCCCGCTGCTCTTTTGAGGACCCGCAGATCCCTTTGCCTGCAGCCCTGAGCCGAACACCAAGTCCAGTGGCCCAGGTGTCCACAATCACGATTGAGGGGCAAAGGGAAAAGGGGGAAGAGGACAGAAGGAGACTAGAGAAAGGGAACCAAAGGGAGAAAAGATAAAAATAATAATAAGTGGTAACTATTTGCCCGTTTTCTTAAGTCAGAGGCTGGGGCGAAAAGAGTAAAAGAACCGGGCCGACTCACCTTTAGACTCCAGCGCGGCCGCCCTTTCAGCTTTCCCAAATACACGCTTAAATAGTCTGAAGACTCTAAGAACAGAGAAGGAGATCCCTGAGGGGACTCTCGGGAAAGTGGGTAACTCCAGGAACCAGAGATCTGAGTGGGTGAGCAGGCTCCCAGCTGTGACTTTTAGCTCAAGGAACCCATGCGCCCGGGCTTAGCCCAGCCTGGTAGCGGATCCCTTAGAGAAACAGAGAAGGGTCTGCATTCACCAGGCACTCTCCGGGTGGATGGAGCCCAGGACTCAAAACCCAGGCCCAGCCTTGGCTCCAATCAGAGCTGGTGCTGAAAGAATGCCTGATCAAACACTTTCTCCCAAACCGGGGGAAATGGTGCCCGAGGCGTTCACTAGCGGATAGGCAGCCACGGTTCAGTGCGGCGTGGGGCACAGGAACAGGGGTGACGAGTCCAAAACCTGTGTCCCGGCCACGCCACTTACCGGTACGTCTGTTCCCTCCCCCTTCTGACCGGCCTATCCTTTGGAAAGGAAACAGTCACTTTGGATCCACTTGGGACCCGGAGCATGACTGTGACGCCTCGTCGGAGGGTATCAACTTGCATTATTTTCTTTAGGACGTCTCCAACTTGTCTCTTGTTGAATGTCAGAGTAATGGGAAGTGCCAGTGACAAGACGGCGTATTACTCCTGATTAAGTGCCGTGTCAACCTAATTAGCGAAGTAATTATAAGGTGCTAATGAATGATTCAAAGTTCTTTGAGTTACATTTTACTCCAAATTACCATTTTAAGAACCCCATGAATCTGCGTGGTTGGCATAGCTTCCGTGACTAGGTGCAGAATGAGGTTACAAAATGGCCTTTAAAGTCTCCAAGAGCCCAATCTGGGGTGTAGTTGCGGTTTTGTAGGTCGCTTTGGCTTTTTTTTTCTATTGAGACGGGGAGAAGGTGTCAGGGAGGCAAATGACCTCCTGGGACAAGATCTTGCCCTTGGATTGGAACTGCTGTGTGAACCCCAGATCTGGAAGGGGTACGTGGCAGACTCATCCTCCCTGCGCTTTACTGGGACAATCGAGGTGTTTGACCCCGAAAAAAGCCCGAGCTATTTCGAGGGTATGTTGAGCCGTTTCGGATCACCTTCATACCATCTTCCATCTTGCTCTCTCTGAGGAGAACAGCGGGGATTGGAGGGACCGAGGCGAAGAGATGTACAATCCGGGCTGCTCTCTCCCTTTTCTCAGAAAGCGAGGGGAATTTGGCCGTGGAGCCAGGGTGGGTGAGACGAGGAGGTGGTAGGCGGGGGACGTAGGAGGTGCTCCAGGCAAAGGCCAACGCTGGCCCGAGGGGTGCGGAGCACGCTTGAAGAACGTGTGGCTGGGCCCCGCTGGGTGGGGTCAGGCCAGCCTAGACTGAGAGGCTGCAGAGAGCCTGGATCACAGCCGGAGCTGGGTTGGATCTGTTCGTCTTTGACGCGGGAACTGCGTGAGGCCAGATACACCCTCCCCGGAGCTTTCGGGCCCAGGCCTTGGCCTTTCTTCTGGCCGTGGGTTACACGACCACCGGCGGGGAACGTACAAAGGCAAAATGGATATCCGAGGCCGAGACCCCACCCCCAACTTTAGGCCCGGCGCAGCACACCCTCGCGGGGTTCACGCCCGTCGCCTCTGGCCCTGATGACCAACGTGGGAAGAGCAGGCAGAGCGTTGGAGCTGCCCGAGACTGCCAACGAATGCTCCACTTTCTTTCCTCTTCAATTATCGATTAGGGTTCTTCCCATTCTGACATCACCCACCAACTTCCCAATTGAGGTGCGTTTCCTCCTCGCCCTTGGGTCTCCAACTCGTACTCCCCTCGCTGCGTATTCAGGGTGGGAAGTGGGAAGGGAGAGAAAAACAAATTTAAAATCCAGAACTGACGGCACTGCACAAATCAATTATTCTCGACCTTGATAAATAATTCATTTAAGCCTGTTTTTGTTTTGTTCCGACGCCTAAAATGACTCAAGAGCTCAAAAGGCTGATCGCACAGCTTGTGTTGGGCGGTTCGACAGCGTTTTTTGCCTGGAATAATTCACAACATTGGCAGGGGAGACGACGAAATATGACCCTACGGAAAAAAAAAAAAAAGAAATCGGAAAGGAAAGGAAAAGAGGAAGGGCAAGCGTTGGGGGAGGGGAATGCGTGTTTTATGCATCCAGGGACCCAGTAGACCCCCACCTTGTGAATGTTTCAGGTCATCTTTTCTTTAAAAAAAAAAAAGGTTAATATCATAGACAATTTCTTTGGTTGGGTGTTGAAAGATTAACTTTCGGGAGCAACAATGGTGAAGGGAAAATACCACCTTGACTTTTATCGACGCCCTTATATTTGGGTCCCTGCCAGAGAGGAAATGTTAATAATGGCCTAAACAATCAGAAGGGGGACTCAAAGACCAAACCACACACACTTCATGAAAAACATTTTTTTCAGATAAGATCTTGTTTAACTTTTCTCCGTTCTTTTTTTTTTTCTCCAGACAGTCCTCTTTTGCCATTCCCCGACCACCGAGCATATATATAGTGTGGACATTTAAAAACTACATTTTCTATAAATCAGGGCGCAGATTAGTCAATTTTCCAAGTGAATAGCTATGCATTAACTGAATTTAATCTCAAATTTTCTCACTGTATGGAAGACAACAATAAGTAGAGTCCTTAAACTGACGTGAATTTTAAGATAGTCACCCACTTCCAGGTCCACCTTTTCTTCTTAAGAAGGATGAAAAAAATTATTTAATTCTGGGAAGCTTTTGGAATCAATGCCTAGAAAACAGTTATATTCCAACTGTGAATGATAGAGGACAAACATTTCCTTGCTGGCTCTGAAGGACATATCAGTACCAGTCAATACCAGTGATACTTCCTTCTCACCACAGAGAATAATTTAAATACTTGGACATATCTTAAGTTTTGTACCTTAACACGTCCACCACTTTCACTACCTAGATTTGGGAGTCTTTTAAACTGAAGCATCAGTTTTCTAAAATATTAGCTTAACTTTACAAAAAAAAATTGAGATGAACTTGAAGCTGGGGTTTCTTTTAACATTTCATTTGAACGTTTCTCAGGGTCCACAGGACTACAGTGCCAGCTGACCTTAATGAGGTGCAAACGCGCTTCCCTCCACTGGGCGGCGACAAGAATCCCGGACCGAGGGAGCCGGTTATTGTTTCTTTCTATAAAAGATGCAGGATACACAGATAAGCTGTCCACCCTCAAAGGATAACTCCCTGAAGATTGTATGACCTACTGTCATTTCAAAGTTTCAGAAATCTCGAAAGGATTCTTTTCTTTTTTCGGTCTCTTCATGTAATTCCAACTGCTTAAGGATTTGAAGCATGTTTACTTAGAAAATGTGTGAACAAGAAAGACATGAAAATACTGAAATTGAGTTTCTTCCTTAAGTAGACCCAAACCTAGACTGTGGAGACTGGGAGAAAGGTAAAATGAAATTTTAAAAATAAATAAAATAAAATAAAACAAGTTAAAATGATAGTATGTATAATCAATCATTGTTCAGGAGGGACTAAAAATTTTGAAACACAGTTCCAATGTCTTGATAAAGTTTGCAAAAGTTTTTACTTTCAAAACTTTAGAGACAGACAGCTTAGAAGGGGTCTATGGAAGCTGGACTCTCTATGGAAATTAGATGTGTGATGTGTAGGAGTAAACAGGAAAGCCAAGCAGATGTGGAGGTAAGAGTGCTGGAAGAGAGAGTTTTCATCCCACTTTGCCACTTTCTAGTATTCTTGGGTGAGATACTTAACCTTCCTGACAACCAAGTTCTTTGTCTATTAAAAAAAAAAAAAAAAAAAAAAAAAAAAAGGAGAGTTGCAGGGGTTGGTAATCCCAGCCACTTTGGAGGCTGAGACAGGAGGATTGCAAGTTCAAAGCCAGCCTCAGAAATTCAGTGAGGCCCTAAGCAGCTTATAAAAACCTTGTCTCAATTATGTTTCAAAAGGGGCTGGGGATGTAGCTTAGTGGTTGAGTCCCTGGTTTAAAAAAAAAAAAATTATCCTTTGCCTAGAATAGGGTGGTTGTGAGGACCAAATCAGGTCTTCTTTGTAAAAGTTCTTTACAAAATGTGAAGCAAGAGCTGACATACACAGTAGGCAAAGGTGGCAATTATTTCTAGCTATGGGCAACACTCACACATTAGCCATATTTTTTCCACTCCTTCCTTCTCTTGTTCATTTTGCTTATTTACTCAGTCAATAAACATTACTGAATGAACATTCTATGTCAGGTGTTTGGGAATAGGACACTAACCAACTTCAGAGAGTTGACAGAAGCTGTGTGTTTTGGAAATTGTTATAAATACCATGATGCAAATGTGAACCTACTACAGTGGAACTTCAGAAAACAGAGTGGGATTACCTTGGGAGAGGTTCTTGGGACAACAGAGAGGTTCCCTAAAGGATATGGAGTGTGTGTTAGTCATGAAAGAAAAGGACATATTCCAATTAGTGGAATGCAGAGGGATTTTTATGATAGCTAAAGGTAATGGTGCAATATGTCCACAAATTGCCCAAACTTTGAATCCCTTGACTAGGGCTGGGCTGCAATCTTTAGGCTATTTGTGTTGTGGGAATCTCTCCTGAGTGCAGCCAAAAGAGACAAAATATTCTTGAAACACTTTGGAGGGAAAGGACGTAGGCACACCTTCACAAACCTGAACAGCTGTCTTTACAACAGCTTACACAGTCTTCAGATCTGATCCTAAGAGATGATCCAGCCCTTCTCAAACCAGGACTGCATCCCTTCTCCCCTACTCCCACTCCAGCCTCCTTTTTTCTTTCTAGATTTTCAATTGTTTGGAAAGCTTGATGATCTTAGCAGGCCTAGAAAAATATCTCCTCCAGTTCAGGGGTGAAGGAAGAGAAGATGACAATATGGAGACAGAGGAGGAGCTGAGGGAGAACATGGAGAGAGATGGTATTTCACACTCTAAACTGAATAAATGTCCATTGAAGTCCTGTTCCTAGAGAAATTAAAGAGCCCTCTTGTGACACAGCCAGTCACATGTTAAAAAAAAAAAAAAAAAAAACCGAAGCCTATAAGACCTCAGGATAGGAGGCGATTCTTCTATCAACTCCTGAGGTTAAAAGAGAATGGAGGGGCCGCGATGGAGGAAAAAGGAAAGCCTCAGAGCACTAAGCAAAGATGCCAATCACAGAAGGGAAAATTCATTTACGATGTTAATTAACAAGCGGCTAATTAAAACGGCACTTTGAGCGCTAATCAATCGCCTTATTAAGTTAGAGCCATCACTGGAACAAATTGAAAGCTCCCCGCCCCATCTCCTGCCTCTGGTGCAGGCGGGGCTGGGTTCCCAGATATCGCGCGGAGGCTGGGGAATGATCTGCTTGCTCTCTCGAAACCTCTCGGTGATCCACAGAATTCTGCAACTCTGAGGTTCACCCTTGAGGAACCGCTTGCCCCTGCTCCTGGACCCACAGAACTGAGTAAATGTCAAGGTGGCGATTTGTAGTCCAGACACACCCACATGGGAGTAAAGAATTGCATAGAAGAACAAGCGTTCAGCAACTAACACCGACTTTGCCTCAGAAAAAGAGCTCCCTGAAGGCACCAAAACACGACCTAGGGGCTGCCAGCAAGGGAAGGAGAAAATTCAGCCCAAGAGGGGGCGCTCTCGGGCCGGAATCTTGCATCCCCATTTTCCAGGACAGACCCACCACCTCTTTTGAAAATTTCTAAATCTTTGTCCAGGTGCGTCCCAGAACCAAGGAGGAGTTAATCTGTCGTCAGGCATCAAGGAAAGGACAGCCAACCTTCTAGATTTGGTCTCCTGGAACTCCCTAAGGATAGAAGTGAGAGGAGGGAAGAGAGAGAGGGTTTGCTGATCCTCTGGGACAGGTCTGGCACTCACCAGCCAGTACCTACCTCCCCTCCAGCCCATTCGCGCTTCCCCACATCCCTGGCCCTCCAAACTCAAGAGAATTGAGATCTTGAATCCTTATTTTGAGGAGCTTCTGCATTCCTTAATTGTTTAATGTCTGTTTTTCACCAAACTCCTGAGGGAGAAACATTTGGCAATAAAAGGGGACTGTGAATTTAAATGCTAATTAAGTGAGTTCTTCTTCTGCAACTCCACCTGCCTGGGGCCCTGGTTAAGACGGAACACACCGGGCGCGCCCACTGCAACATTCCTGGGGTGCAGAGCAGAAACGCAGTAAAAAGAGACCTCAGAGGACTCCTGTCTGAATTGCTTTTTAACGGCCTCCTACAGAGAAAAAGAGAATGCTATTGGAAGAGGGTCTTTTGCATGAGGGGTGATGTGTGGCATGGCCCAGGGTGTGTTTTATGTGCCTACGATGACACATGTATGACCTGGGCTGGTCTGTGGGCTCGCCTTCCCTGGAGGTGCTTCCGACCACATCGGTTGGTGGGTCTGAGCATGCTTGGGGAGGGCGTCCTGGGAGAACTCAAGAAACGACTCCCACGTGCAAAGTTCAAAAGCATTAATATTTTCATCATATTATCATTATTCAATATAATAATATTTGCTCGGTTAGCGGCACTAATTAGGCCACATTAAAAACGTAGTATCTCCCTAATGGTGCGTAATGTGCCCACTCTCACATTTTTCTCTCTGAGGATGGGCGGCTACTGGCTGGCAGGGGAGGAGAGACAGGCTAGCGACGGGCTGAATTAGGGCGTGACGCCCCGCACCACTCAAACATACACATCTACGCTGGAAGTCCACCGGGTGGTATCCGCAGTCTCTACGCGGTCGATGGGACCCTCCGCTGCGCACACTGCCTTGCGCCGAGCACCCTGCGGCCTCCTCCAGCGACCCGGAGCTTTGAACTCTTTGGATTGATTTTGCTTCCCTTCCCCCTTGTGTGTGTGTGTGTGTGTGTGTGTGTGTGTGTGTGTGTCTTCAATTGGTTAGGTTTTTAAGGGTTGGGAGTGCCGGTGTGAACAAACTAAAACACCCTTAACTGGAGCCCCTTAGCCAAGAATTGGAGGTTCTGCCTCCTAGCTCGACGCTTTTAGTTATCCCAATGGAAATTTCTTTCTGAGATTCGAGGGTGGGGGTGTAAAAGAAGCTCCCGCAGAGCAGGTCCCATCTGGGTCTTTTTCCTGTTCCGGGTGTCAGAGGTGGGCTCCGGCGCCCTGCAGCCCTCCGCGAGGTGGATGTTAAGCTCTGAGAGATGCCCCTCCCTCGGGCGACTCGCGGAGATCACTGTGAATATGTAACATATTTGTAACGCGCGCCGAGGTGTGATGCGTGTGCCGAATGGTGAAGGGGGAGATGAAGCCTGATTGAGAAGGGGGAAGCACAGGATTCACATTGTACTGTGCAATCTAACAATCTGAACATTCCTTTATTAAAAGCTGCTGCGTGACATTTACACTGAGCCACCAGCCACTGCCTCTAATCCGGGCGAAAATGGTTGTACCACAGAGTCCTGGCTGAGGCTTGTGGCGACACTGCTGTCCGCTGGGCCGGGCTACTCAGCTACAGCCCGGAAGGCCTCAGCCCCCGGGGGCAAGCGAAGTACCACCAGCCCTGCCCCTGGACCAGAAAGTAACAGCATTGGGCCTTCTCTCCCCTCCGGCCAGCCGGCCCGGTCAGCGAAGCTCTAGTGACCTGGTGGAGCCTTCCGCGCTTCCTTTTCCGAAAGAAGTAAACTTTCTAT
>NC_138191.1:60434373-60531873 GCF_964194105.1 Spermophilus citellus | reverse complement strand
TGTTTTGACACTGCCATTGAATAGCAAAGCCTGGTGGATAATCATTTCATAGGATAATTGTGGGCAAGTAAAAAAAATAATAATAATAATAAAAAGAACCTACCCACTTTACCCACCCTCTTTACCTTCCCCCATCAAAGTGAGCGATGAGTTCTCCTCATTATTTTTACCTTGCTCACAACATCACTGGGTCCTTTCTAAATGAAATAGATTTAATGATAATACTAGAAGGTAAACGGAGCTGGAATAATATTTACTGTATAATCATTTGGGCTCTGTTAAGCTCAGCACTTCCTTTTTTCCCAAGAATCTCACTAATTGCTTCCAATCTGAAAATGACCAGGCAGACTTATTTTGCTGGAAGGTTCTTTGCACCTAATGTTAAAAAGCATATATGTGTTTTTGTTTTAAAAGCTCATTCTCATCCAATCTCCCCTCCCTTCCAATTTAAGTAGCTGATGTTTTGTTTGGCTCCTGCTTTATTTGCTGTCAAAAGGAATTTGATGCAAAAACCATTTAAGCATGTATACAACCCATGGAGGGATTCATTTGACCTCATTATACTGCAATAAAGAAGGAATCCAGTTTGTTAAATATCACCGAACCGCATGCATTTCACATCAGATCATAAGAGCAATGCTTCAAAAGATTATCCCAGAAAGTGCTTAGAAAGATGGAATGGGTTAACTTTGCTTGCCAGAAGGTGTTCTGACAAACACAGGAAAAGAGAGATATGTGCAGCCCCCTTTAAGAGCAGAGCAACTGAAGAAAAAAGAGATTTATGCTTTTAATTAATGGCAATTAAACCATGCCTGTTGGCTTGGCCTATGGCAATTGTTCCCTGCAAAAAGGAGGCCGAGCTGGTGACAAGCATTTGAATCCGCTAAGTTCTGTCAAGGGAGCTGACTCTGCAGGCATCAAAACCAAACTAAATCAATAAAAGAATTAAACTTTTATAAATTGCATTTTGACAAGTATCAGATACCGTTAAGCTTTGATATTATGAATTCCTTGGAGGTGATGCAAACAAGAAGGGCCGCAGTTAGAGATCCAAACAATCAAAGAGGCTTGTTAACATGCGCTGTCAAATGCATCAGTGCTATTAATTACTACAAATTAATGTGACTCTCTCTTCCTCTGGTGATTGGAATAATAATCAGCCAGATTTGTGGAATGAGCACAGAGAACATATGCAACCCTGCCAAAAATAATAAGTTTAAAAAACAGTAGACATTTACAATCTTTGTGTTCAAAGACTGGATGGTTTTGTTGTTGCCAGTTGTGACCTCACTTTACCCCATCTTCCTGATTCCTGGGATCTTCTTCATGTGCTTTTCCCTGTGTGATGGCAGAAGGAGGCATCATGCTCTTGCCAATGTTTATTGGAGCATAAAATAAAATCTTTATTGTGCTTCATTGAGGTGTGGGGGGAGTATGGCCCTATTCAAAGTGGTGGTTTTCTAGGAAATGAACCCAAATGCTGGAAGTCCCATAATTTAGCTACTTCCTAGCATGAAAACTTTTTGCAGTAGGATTGAGAATTAAAATTACATGATGCTTTCTCTCTAGCAGTGCAGTAAGTAGGACTTGTGGGGAAAATAGGAACCCTAATTATTTCTAGTAAGGATTCTAGGTGCCCAGAATAATTCTAATAGAAGAATTTCCCCCAACATTATGTGTTATTCTACATCTACAAACAACCATTACCAGAATCCCCCTTCAGTTACACATTTTAAAGTAGAGTGTGATTTTCTTCTTAACAGCTAGATGAATTGTGATTCTAGATCCCACCCCTACCCACTGAAATGCCACAACAGAGAAGAGCTAAACAAATAGTTGTGTCATTAAATGTACCAATTTATTTTCTAAAAAAATATAAAATGCAAACATTATAAATTAATTAGTAATAACATACACCTTTTTGCTTTTTAACACATAATATATATTTTTTCTGGCTTAGTTTACTTCCTTGGACATTTAAAAACCCTCTTCTCAAAGTCTCCTTCTGCCTTCTTCTTTTTATCTTTCTGAACCAACAGCATGTTTTGTTGTTGTTGTTGTTTTTATGTCTGAGGAACTTCCAAATGTTTGTATTACATTTCTACATTAATTGAAAAATGAAGTTTAGCCACAGAAAATGAGAATTTATCTTCAAGGAGGGTGGGTGTTCTTTTCTGTGGTAAGGATAAGTACCCCCAAACATGAACTTTTAACATTCTTTCAGCTGACAGGGGTACAGGATGGAGGTGGGGGTGGCAGAGAATAAATTATCTCTTGCAGTTGGAAATAGGATTACATTTTGGAATAACATACTGTCTCTGCCTATTATTTTGGGATGACCCACAGCTCTAGAAAATTATTATTTGCTAATTGTGTTAGTAGGCTGTGTATTAATTGTGTAGGCTGATTTAATTGAAGGGGCATAGAAACCTTAACAATACACCTCCTAAGTTGTAGTTAGGAATGGTGCCAGGTGTGTACAGTGTTTGGACTAATTATTTGATTTTTTACTATTGACTATGTCTAAGTGTGTTTTTAACACAGAGAGGAATTATCTTGACACCATCTGGTAGCAGTTTTTCACATCTGACAAAATTTAAAACTCAGTTTGAAGCTTGGCCAGTGATAAATATACTTAGGATTCCATGTGACCTGGTCAACCTCTGATGTGCCTAATCTATTACCCAGGAACCACAATTCTTATGATAGATAGAACATTTGCTTGAACAGTGACAAGGAAGTTTGGAGTGATCCCCCCTCCCCTTTTTCACTGTCAAGGAATGGATCCTGACACTAAGTCTGGATTAAAGTTAAGTTTTCCTTCTCAAGAGCTTCTCAAAAAAAGAAAGAGAAACAGGGGAATAAATACTTATAAAGCCTCCACAGAAATGTCTGATAAAATGGGGTTCTAATGATTCACTTTCCTACCCTATGTACTTACTCAAGAAATGCAACAGGAATTTATTGTTGGAAATTTGTATAATCATTTTTTCTCTGATTACTTGGCAAGATACTTTGCATGAGCTTGAGTCTCTCTATTTTAGAATATTGGCTTTATTGCAAGCATGCTTCATTTCCTCCAAATGTCTTTATGGGTTTGAAGGTGCTACTCAAGCTTCGTCACTTATTTTTAACAATATAATTTTCTAAGACTGGAACACTTCATTAAGCCTGACATGTGATATGTAAGCACATATTGACCATTCACTCTTACTTTAATGCTTCCTGGCAGCAGCAGTACATCAGGCAGAGTTCAGACAACACGTTTGTCTGGAGTTCCGTATCCATTCAAATCATATTTGTCAGCTCTCAATTTTTAATACTTTTTTATTTTTAATAAAATCCAAGTTAACAAATGCCCTATAAACTTGACAACATGCCTTGATATGAACAACCCACATTTTAAGTGGGAAAAAAAGGAGCTACAGTGCCCCTGTATATATAATATATAATAATGTAATTATCCTTTTCTGGAAAGTTAAGGTACAACACATTTGCATTTACTTCATTTTTTCACTATGATTTTGAAGGCCTTCATTTGCCAATTTGCACACGTATGGTTATGAGTGTGTGCATTTTCATTTGTGAGGGAATATTTCTGGCCAATCCCACACCTCCTCATTTCCACTTTGCCTTCCTCTACATTTTTCTCCATTTGGAACCTGTAAATATTTTTCACTTTGGACTGCTACCTTAATTCACAAATTATTATTATTAATTTGATGATAATCAAGTTTGTGAATTCTCACCAATTTTATATGTGCTAGAATTTAAGAACTTTTACCCAAAAATCCTTTCCTTTAAAAAAGGAGTGGTAGTAGCAAAGGTAAGGATATTCAAAATTTCACATACAAGTAGAAATATAGATATATTTTCAAAGACACATTTATTCACATACATGTATACCAATATAATCTATGGCTGTTGATTCTCAGGAAATATGTCACAATTGGGAAGTGAGTTATCTCTTTTTACTTTACTCTGAAGAAAATGGCAGATGAATGCTCAGCTTGTTGGTTATTCTTCACCATGTGGAATGATAGATGAACAGACACTTTAATTTAGCCCCTTTGTGTTTGCACATAGTTGGAGACTTTTGTTTTTTATGATAGTGTTCCCTATACAATGAAGCTCCATATACTTGGTTCAACTTATAATGAGACAAATTGCAAATACGAGTGTTGATGTTTTTCTCTATTTATGACACTGCAAATTGCCTCAAGAAGACATTTGTAGGAGAAACATAGAATGTTTCATAGATGGATTAGTAACTAATGAAACACACACACACACACAGGTATTGATTTCAGTCCATATGATAGTTGTTAAAATTGACCATAGCTCTTCTCCATATGACAATTTTGTGATTTGGGGGTGGAATAACACTTTTAGTCCATTTTACTATTCTTGTAGTAGCTTCTTAGGCAAGGGAGTTAGAACTGGTTGTTACTGCTGAACTTGATTTATATTTTTATGGTTATTATTTTTATATTGGTAAGCATAATAACAAATGTTTATTCTCTAAAAAATACAGCACATTTCAATAATTACATCAAAGGCTAAATTTTGTGGATACATCCCAAATATAATCTTGTGTTATTCAGCAATTATTTTTTTTAGCTGCATGAGAAGTTTTTTTAAAAATATTTATTTTTTAGTTGTAATTGGACACAATACCTTTATTTTATTCATTTATCTTTATGTGGCGTTGAGGATCAAACTCAGGGTCTCACACGTGCTAGGCGAGCACTCTACTACTGAGCCACAACCCCAGCCCCATGAGAAGTTTTTATGATCTGACCTTTTAATGACCCAAATTGTACAACTCAGGACCCAAATTTATTAGCTACTAACATTTCTAGTCAAAGATATAACCATCAGGGCTGGGGATATAGCTCAGTTGGTAGAGTGCTTGCCTAGCATGCACAAGACCCTGGGTTCAATCCCCAGCACCACAAAAAAAAAAAAAAAAAAAAAAAAAAAAGATATAACCATCACATTCCTGGCTCTTGGAAGTAGGCCTCTTTATCTTACCTACCTACTTGCTCTGGTTTGGGATTTAATAAATTCTGTCCTGCTCATTAACCTAAATACAAATTTTGGCAAATCCATTCAGTCACACAAAGTACAACCAATAGACCATCTTTACAGACTTTCTTTGTTTAGTAATACAGTTAAGCCTCAATGGTGTGAATGTTCCTTCCCTCTTTCTATTCAGAAATGCAAACAATTCTGGCATGTTGTATATAGTTCTTTTTCAACAAATGGGGAAAAAATAGTGCAATAATGATCTATAGATAACCTGATTTGGAAAAGGCTACATTGACTTCAGAAGATCTTGGGCAAGTCATTAACTTAGTGGAATTTTGTTTTCATATTAGAAAAAAGTATAACATTAGTACATATTCATCCCACAAATGTGTCAGGACCTGTTATATTCTTAAAGGTATGATACAATACAGGTTAGGCTGATTTCCCATACTATAAAGACTAGAGAAATTAGGCCAGGCGCAGTGGCACATGCTTATAATCCCAGTGGCTGAGGAGGCTAAGATAGGAAGATTGAGAGTTCAAAGCCAGCCTCAGCAAAAGCAAGGTGCTAAGCAAGTCAGTGAGACCCTGTCTCTAAATAAAATACAAAATAGGGCTGGGATGTGGCTCAGTGGTCGAGTGCCTCTGAGTTCAATCCCTGATACGACGCCCCCCTCCAAAAAAAGACTAGAGAAAATAGAAGACGATAAATATATTACAAGGAAGTTGATAAGTATAATGATTGTGTTAGTACAGAAGGCCAAGAGAACACAGAGGAGGGGAATCCTAATCCAACCAGTGATGCACGTTGGGTTAGGAGATCTTTCCTGAAGAAAGGTATGTCTTAAGGCAGGAGCCAAGGAATAAGAAGAAATTGACTAGAGAAAGAGAGATGAAGGAAAAAGGTGAGAAGAGAATGTTCTGGGCAGTAAGACAGGCAGGACCTATAAAAGTCTTCTAAAAAAAATCAAAAGATGAAAGTCATTTATATCATTGAGTTTGAGAGGAGACTCCATATATTAGATAAAAAAAGAAATCTCTAATCTTAGAGTATAATTGTGTGAATTCTTGGTACTACCAGCTTTTATTGTATAAATTTGATTTATGAGTAGTGATGGCCTCGGATATATGTATATGCCCATATTTGCTACACAGATGTCTGTTTGATTCAGTAGCTTTAAAGGCTAATCTGTACCATTGTATAGAGAAAAATCAAAGGGATTTCAAATAAATTTTGTTTGTGTTTGCTGATCTCTCATATCTCCATAGCCTGAAACCATTATAAAGCCCTTCCAAATACATTAACTCATTCAATCCTCAGAACAGTTTTATGAGGTACAAATCTAAGTGTCAAACCTCAGGATTACATAGTTTCAAAGACTCAGTAACATAAAAGCAATAGTTGACATATTCTGAAAAGGTAAACCTAAATCTGGCATCCAACCTGGAGTCAGCTTTTAAGAAAAAATCATAGGAATTAAAGACTTTTGATTCTAGTTTTCAAATTATAAATAGAATTTAAAACAATAATTTGGTTATCTGTTCCATTTTTTTCCACTTTGTAGGTTTTGCATATCTGAGCATTGAAATCTTTTCTCCATTCCTAAAACAGAAAAGCCTTTCAGGCTTTGCTGGAATGCTGAGCTCTAAGGATGTGAGCTGCCATATACTAATATAAGATCTGCCATCCAATAATTTACCTCCGGTAATTGGTCCCAGTTCTTTGCTTCATCAGCACAAGTATTCTTGTTTCTTCTACAGCTTCTCCTATGAAATGTGAAATAGTTTTCAGGTTCCTCACAATACAGTGAGTGGCTAAAAGCTCAGACCCTGGCACCAGAACCTTAGTCACTCACTGTGTGACCTTTTGCAACTCAAAACTTCCTTTCTCTCTCTCTTTCTTTCTTTTTTTCTCTTTATTTGGTACTAGAGATTGAACCCTGAGGTGCTTAACCACTGGAGATACAAACCCTGTCCATGTAAATTTTTATTTTGAGACAGGGTCTCATTGAGTTGCTTAGGGCCTGGCTAAATTGCTGAAGCTGGTCTTGAACTTGAGATCCTCCTGCCTCAACCTCCTGAGTCACTAGGATTATAGGCATGTACCACCATACCCAGGTTTTTGTTGTTTGTTTGGTTTTGAAGTTATAGAGATTGAACCCAGAGTTTTAGGCAGGCTAGGGTAAGTACTCTATCACTAAGCTACATTCTTAGCCTGCAATTTAATCTTTCTTTCTAATCCTCAGCTTGCTCAAAAACAGAATACTGTGAGAATTAAAAGTAACAATCCATGCAACAGACTTAGCACAGGGCTCAGTAAGTTATTTTTTATAAATTATTTTTTATTACTATTAATAATTCTGGCCACCCTCCTGAACACACTCTAGTTTGCCAATGTGCCTCTTAAAATTCAGCCCTCAAATTCAGACAAAATATTTCAGATGTAAGCCATATGTTTAGTAATTAATGAATATGATTAATGTTCCCCTAAGGCTTGGCAGAAAAGAACAGCTTTTTCAATACAATAAACAAACCATATGCATAAATACTATGATTAGATTCATATATGTAAATAGAGACATGATTTTCTAACTTTAAGGAAGTGATTTTAAGGACTTGCTTCCTAAGGTGATATAAGACCAGGTGGCTTGACTAGTACTTATAAAGCCACAAGAGTTCTTATACCAAATCTAAGCAAAAGACTTGTTCCTACCACGAGGGCCCTTCCCTCTCCAACTGTGGGTGTTTCTCAGCATCAAAATTGAGTGCTGGGACCTAGAAGGGAGAATACTGGGGAGGGGGGGAATCTGAAATCTCATTATCAATAGCTGGTTTATTGTTGCCATAGTGCCTACTGTTTTAATATTACGGCACACTAGGCTGTTTTTCAAATACATTGTCATCAGCCTGGAATTACCTATTGAAAAAATTCATAGGTCCTGCTATATTGTCATGATGCTGTCTTATATTCTAAAACCTTTTTCTTTACTCAGGTAGGAGCCAAAACAAACAAACAAAAATCAATAACTTCCCTGTTTCCTACTCACCTTCTTCCATTTCCTCTAGAAAGTAAAATAGATGCCTTCTCATATCCTCATGAGGTCTCACACACTTACAGGGATGGATTAGAGGAGATATCACATAGCTGGATGATTAGATGAATACAGAAAGATAAAGGGGTGGAAGGAAAACGGAAGGATGGATGATGGATGGATAAACTGATGGAGAGACAGAGGATGCTATGATGCACAGCATTTCAGGCCTGGTATCAGGACACCTGAGTTCCATTTTTTACTCTACTTACTTGCCCTTGACTTCACTTAATTCTTTTTTTTTAATTTTATTTATTTTAATTAGTTATATATGACAGCAGAATGCAATTCAATGCATATTACACAAATAGAGCACAATTTTTCATGTCTCTGGTTGAGCACAAAGTAGAGTCACATCATTGGTGTTTTCATACATGTACTTAGAGTAATGATGTCCATCTCAATCCACTGTCTTTCCTACCCGCTAACCTCCCTTCCCTTTCCTCCCCTCCCTCCCCTTTTCCCTATCTAAAGTTTGTCTCTTTCTCCCATGGTTCCTCATCCCCATTATGAATCAGCTGAAGACATTCTGCATTTGATTTTTTGAGGTTGGCTAACTTCACTTTGCATTATATTCTCCAACTCCATCCATTTACCTGCAAATGCCATGATTCTATTCTCTTTTAATGCTGAGTAATATTCCATTGTGTATATATACCACAGTTTCTTTATCTATTCATCTACTGAAGTGTATTTAAGTTGGATCTCCAATTTAGTTATTGTGTATTGTGCTGCAGTAAACATTGATGTGGCTGTGTCCCTGTAGTTTGCTGTTGTTAAGTCCTTTGGGTATAGTCTGAGGAGAGAGATAACTGGGTCAAATGGTGGTTCCATTCCAAATTCACTTAGTTCTTTAATCTCCCTCAGAGTTCTTTAATCTCCCTCAGCTATTGCAATAAAAGAGAGGTGTTTCCAATCAGCAGGTCAGGCCCTCTTGATAGGTCTTGAACTTTGCATATCCATTATCATTGTCTTACATGCTGCAACTTCTCCCTGTCCCATGGTTTGACAGGATTCTCAGTAGAAGGTGTGCCATTAGTAGTCATGCCTTCCAACCATACTCTCAGAGATGTCCATGTTTCTGGTTACATGAGAAGTGGTTTGGGAGATCTGAGACCAAATGACATGTAGGCTCCTGTCAGCTAAATTCTGTTTCACTATGCATAAAGATAGCTTCTTACATTTTGCCCTTCATATTCTCTATGAACATAATCTTTGTATGAAAACTACATTTGCTAAAGTCTGAGGAGCAGATCTGGTTTTGCAGCTACTTTTTTTTTTTTTTTTTTTTTAGTTGTTGATGTACCTTTATTTTATTTATTTATATGTGGTGCTGAGGATTGAACCCAGTGACTCACACATGCTGAGCAAGTGCTCTGCCACTAAGCCACAACTTCAGCCCCCTACCTGTTTTTTTTTTTTTTTTTTTTTTTTGGCCCAATTGGAGGTGGCTCGAATCTTAGATAAAATGATGACATGAATATCTACTTACAACTCCAGACTTCCTTTTGGGGGATTTTGTTGTTTTGTTGCTATTTGTTTTGTTTCTTTTTTCTTCTTTAAAGAGACAGGGTCTAGCTATGCAGCCCAGGCTGGGCCTCCAACTTCAGGACTCAACGGATCCTCCTGCTTCTGCCTCCAGAGCAGCTGGGACTATAGGCACATTCCACAGTGCCTACCCAATCTCCCTTTTGTGCGCTCTATCTTCCCACAGTGACAAGGGATCTTGTCACTATTAATTCCCAACTCTCTATAAAATAAAAGGAAGTCTAAAAATTACTATTTTTAATTAGAGAAGCCTGGCTTTGCATTAAAGAACACTGGGCAAGGTGCTTAACTTCTCAGCCACAATTTTCTTTTCCATAAAGTGAGGACAATTCTTGTACCTATCTTTCAGGATTGTTTAAAGGATTAAATGAAATGAAGTTTATAAATCATTTTTTCAGATACCACAAATAAGCATCACATAACTTTCAACATTTGGGTCAAATTCTACTCTCTAGAACATGCAAATAAGGCCCCATTTAGCCCCACAGAACATGAGAGAGAGAGAGAGAGAGAGAGAGAGAGAGAGAGAGAGAGAGAGAGACAGACAGACAGACAAGGGGTGGGGGTAGGCACCCTCTGGCTGACTCCACCTGGCATCAGGGCATACAGCTTGGTGAGCACAGCAAGAGCTAGATTTCAGCTTCATCTTGCCCCTCAACTCTGAGCACAGCCTGAACAACCTTCCTCTGTGTCTCAGCAGGCAGATTAAATATAATCCCTCATGCAAATCCTTTCATATTCTAAGACCTCTCAATTTCTCAACTCCCCTTTTTCTCTCCTCTCCAAACTAAACATTATCAATTGTGCAATGAGGACTGCCCCCTACTGAAATAATAGTACACTCAGTGATGCTTGCAGAAGTTGATAAACTTGAAGATAAATTATACCAACTAAATTCATTCTTGGGGCAGATAGAGGAAGTACTGGGGAGTGAAATTGATAAAAGTATGTTATCTGTATATACCAATATGCCTCAATGAAAGCCACCATTTTGTATAAATATTATGCACTATCAAAAAAAAAAAGTCATCCACAATAAGGTGTAACCCTAATCGTACATTTGCCTTTTTTAAAATGTCACTGTAGAGGTTTGTATTTTTTTTTTCCTCCCTTTAGTACTAGGGATTGGATGCAGGACTTCACATATGGTAGGCAAACACTCCACCGTTGAGCTACATCCCCAGTTCTTTTTATTTTTTATTTTGAGACAGAGTGTCCTCAAGTTGCCTAGGCTGGCCTTGAATTTATGATTCTCTTACCTTGGCCTCCTGAGTGGTTGGGATTGCAGTCTTTTTTTTTTTTTGACTGAGAATTGAATCCAGAAGTGCTTTTCCACTGAGCCACATCCCTGGCCCTTTTTGATTTTTGAGACAGGGTCTCACTAAATTGCTTAGGACCTCACTAAATTGCTCGTGCTGGCCTGAAACTTACAATCCTTGTGCCTCCTACTCCTGTGTTACTGGGAATATAGGCATATGCCATAACACCAAGCCTGAGTTTGTTCCTAAAGATTGTTGGACATTAATGAAAATGTGGGGAGAGGTGTGTGTAACCTGCTGAGTGTGAGAAAAAAGTTGTGTGAAATCCTGACTTAGCCTGCCCAGCTGCACCTGAGGGCCTCTTTGTGTGGTCCTTAAGACTGATTTACCAGGGAGCTTAGGGACCAAGGTTGATTCTGCCCCTCCAGGCAGAGGACTCACTCCGAACATTTGTGGGGCCCAAGGCAAAAGAACAAATGGCATCCCATAGATCATATGTCTAAATATTTAGAAATTATAAATAAAGCTAAAAACTGCTAAATAAAATATGTTCTATCTTCTTACCTTGACAAATAAATATTCATAATGACAAAATTGAGAAAATGTGTGTAAAACTGTTTTTATATGACTGACAGTCAGCAAAATATCAAAGATGACTGAATTAATTATTATTGTGCATGTCTGAATATTCTGTTGATGAGCTGATGATACTTGGATGAGTAATAAAGACATACATAATTCATTAGCTATTATATAATTATTATATAAAATTAATTTGTCTTGTCTTCATTTCAGCAAAATAGCTAATTATATTGGTATAAGCAAGATTTTCATACATTTCATATTGACATAAATGACAATTACCAATATATCCTATGTCATTGTATACATATATGCAGGTATATGTAGTTAATTCATTTTAATTTGGAGAAACTTCACTCTAGTAAGTCAGGAACAACTGGTATTGTTGATGAAATCCTTAAATCAATACTTAAATTGGAACTAAGGCTCACACATGAATTTAACAAATATTCAAAAACTGTAATACAGTCACATGTGACCAAGTGGCATTTTCACAGAAAATAGCATGAATTATTTTAATATCAAATGCATTGCTATCATTTTTTTTGCATGAATATGTTAAAGGAATCTTTTAAAGATTTAGTTACAAAAAGTATTTCTTTCATTCTTATTTCAAATTTTCCAATGTTTGGTTATTATAAATAAAACAAAAAATTATCAGAGCATTGATCAATTTATTCAAATCTTTCTTTACTAAAGACTGTACCCTGATCCACACTGACCAGAAAATGGTCTCCACTAAAATTATAAATTATTGGGAATAATTTATACATGATAAATTTATAATTTATCTTCATATAGTCAAGTAAACATTTTCTTTTCCTTATTCTAATGTCCTTACATTTTTTGAATATTACTTTTATTAAATATTTTGGAACAAATATTTTGCAATTTATTTAGATTTAGAGAAAGTATTTTGCTACAATTTTTAAAAATTTTAATCCTCAGGCTGGGATATAGCTCAGTGGGAAAGCACTTACCTTGCATACATGAAGCCCTAGATTGATTCCCAGTTCCCCCCAAAAAAGACAAAAAATTTTAATACTTTAAAAAGTAGTCAAACTGAGGGCTGTAGGATTTTTTGTTAAGTTTTGGTAATATTATTAATAAGCAATAGCTTGTATCAAATAACTATGGATAGCATGAATTCCAAATTAATTTTCCTCTATATATCTGACTCATGGTTTGAGATTCTTCTATTGTTTCAATTAACTCTGGTGATGTGCTTTGTTTTGTTGGTTTTTAAATAAATTAAATTAACAACATTTAGATGGCGTTCCCATCATATGTCTAAGGATGATTTTAAGGTTATCACATTATGTTGTCAGAATATTTCATCTTTGGAAGGATTTAGAAAATGTTTCATATAATCTTTGAATTACTTTCAAAACAAACACTTGACACTATGTCTCTTAAGGAACTATTCAAGTTTGTGATATGACAAAACAAAAAAAAATTTTTGGTTGGTTGATATTCTAGATGGTAAATCTTTGTTTATCAACCATGGTGCCACCATTGTCTCGTAGACATTGCCCTCAAATAACTTTTAAATTGTTTAAAAATAAAAAAGCAAGTTAAGTTTGCTTTTAATTTTAAAAGAGTTTAACCACATTTTTTTTTAACTGAAACAATTTGTACTTCTAGCATTCAGAGTTACCAATGTACAGAATAGATCTCATCATGCTTCCTGAAGTTTACATCTGGACTTACCTACACAATTTTAAGAATAATATGAAGTATTGTAAAATGTTCCTTTTCTATCCCCATACAACTGTAGTGAATAACTGTGCTAAACTCCTGAGTAACTGTGGAGCCTACTGAAACAAACAAACAAACAAAAGCAGCAAGAAAATGGATGCATGGTGCTTTTGGGAAATGATACCTTATTATGCAAAAATCTATAGCACTCATACTATCTGAGAGGGAGGATCTGACAAGTTAATTTGTCTTTTCCTTTACTTAAAAGTACTTTTGCCACTTGTATCCTCCCCACACTCCCCGGGCACTGTCTGTTCCTTACGTAGATGATGGAACAATCCACACACCTTTGTAGCTTCAGATGCTTTCAAAGGAGATAGGCCACCCTGTGTCAGTATTGACCATCCATACTCAGTGTCTTTAATACATATTTCTTGGGAGCATTTGTGATTTTGTGGAGCCCCAAAGGGCAAGAGTCCCAGGAATCTGCTCCTTGTCTCCCAGGAGGCCTAAATCTAGCCCACAGGGCCTATCTGTGTATTTACCAGGCCACGTCCCCTTGGACCTTTCTTGCCTGAAGCAACCAGGTTTGGTCTCTTCACTTACCCTCTTTCTGCTCCAAGCCTTCTGGATATATCTTATTTGTTTGAAGGGTTTTTGAAACTACATTGGACAAGATCTATTGCTTTTGAATGGCATTACATTCTAGGATATCCTTTTCAGATATCCTAGAATGGACCCCTCCAGTTATAAACTTTCTGACAATAAATTTTGCCTTTCCATTAAGAAAAGTGTTGCTATAATTTATAGGCAAGCCTGTACACTACATACCTTCTGCATTAGAGAAGGGCACAAATTCACCTGTTTTAGAATAAACTCTCCTTTCTGCTTCCCAGAGTCCAAGAATTGAGGACATTTTCAACAAACAGGAACTCTTGTTTCTTGGTTTGATCTTGGTTTTATTTTTGCTTTATTAAACTGTGGAGTGTACTGTTATGACATTCTGTCCTTTATGTCATGAATCCAGTGATCTCAATGAAGCTCTCAATCCTATGTAACGTTTCATAGGATCAGATGTACTTAATAACAAGAATAAGTGAGATAATTTGAGGAAAATGATAAGAACAGAACTTGGCTCAAGGCAAGTGTTCGGTACATGTCAGCTTTTTTATTAGAATTATTATAATTGTGACATTAGATAGGGCTTTCCAGTTTCCAGTGCACTTCTACATAAGTTTTCTAGTATAATCTATTCTTGAAACCTTATGAGTTATGCAGGGTAAATATTCACCATGGGGCTGGGGATATAGCTCAGTTGGTAGTGTGCTTGCCTTGCATGCACAAGGCCCTGGGTTCAATCCCCAGCACCACACACACACACAAAAAAAATCACCTTTGCACATGGTAAAATTGAAGGTCAGCTGAAGAAAACTACTAGAAGTCCCCACACTTGTACATTGCAGATTAGAAGCCAAGTTTTCAAATTCTTACTGACCAAATGGAAGCAGTGTCATCTTTTGCCCAAAACAATAAAATAACTTTTTCCTTCTTTTCATTAAAATAAGTACTGCGATATTCCCTACATATAAAAACATCTTAAGCCTAATACACACATAACATTAACAACATCTCCAAAGTCTAGGTATGGATTTTAATGTGATGATGTTGAAGTGTACAGATTCCAAGTTTCCTATTTACAGGAAGGATGGATCAGAATTGTGAGTGTCATTCAAAGGTGATTCCCATCTAAGTAGAATGCACTTGGTAGTCAGAGGTCACATGAAGTCCCCCAGATCAAAGCATAGCACATAGCTCAGAGCTTCTGGAGACTGTTCTACTTTTCTGGCCTTCTCAATGATACATTTTCCCCACTATCTTCTCTGCATATCTGTTTTCTCTTCATATTTGTGGAGATTCTCCTTAGAAGGATAGAAACGCATTTGTTCTAGCATTAGTCATTGCCTTTGTCCATTTTGTATTGCTGTAGCAAGATACCAGCGGCTGGGTATTTTATAAGAATAGAGGGTTATTTGGCTTATGATTCTGGCTGCTGGCAAGTCCAAACAGCATGACACTGGCATCTGCAGAGGGTTCACAGTCACATCACAATATAGCAGAGAAGCGAAAAAGAACAGGCTACAGGCACAAGGAGACAAGCACATGCAATAGCCTCTAATTAATTCTTCCTGAGTGAGTAGGCCCCACCTCTTAAACGTCCACCAACTCCCAATGCAACTGTATCAGAGAACAAGATTCCAGCACATGCACCTTTGGGGAACACACTCAAATCACTTGAAACTATAACATTCATGCAGTGACCCTTAGGCTCCCTTCACCCAACAGAGAACCTTTATATATCCACTTATGTCCCTTCTATTGCACTTATGGCCTCTGCTACAACATTTAGCTTTACAGTGTACACATTTCTAACAACACTTTTTTCTTCTGTGTATTAGCCTTCACAATTAGATTTTCAGCAAATTAAGAACAAAGATTATGTTCATACACAAAGAGATTCAATCACATTTGTCACCTGAGGGATTAAATGAACAATTCTTAAATTTTTTGTACTCTTAAAAATTATTGATACTCTTAAAGAGATTTTTATTAGGGTTATATTTATAAATATTTAACATTAAAAAAATAAAACTAAAACAACTCTAAAATATTATTGCCAAACAACAGAAATGTACTTCTTACTGTGTTTCTGCAAAGATGGGAAAACTTTATTTCAAAATAGCAATTAATTCATTAGAAGATTACTTAGAGCACAGGAAGTGCAGTTATATGTTATATGTTGCTTAATAACATATCCTGTTGCTCCTAGAACCATGGTGAACAAAAAAGCATGAAATAAAATCAAGCGCAAGAGAAAATGAGTCGATAACAGACATGATGAACACAACATGTATGAAAATTTTGGTGGTGTAATGTGGCATAGTGTTTCATGGTAAACATTTTTTATAAGTAGAAGGAATATATTCTAAAATAACAGTTCAAAGTATAGTCTAGTAAATACATGAACATAGTCATTTATTATCCTATCAAGCATTGTGTACCATATGTCATTGTGAGTTCTCTGCTTTCATTAGTTTATACTAGCATCACCACAGATATGTGAGTAAGGCATTGGGCGATATTTTGACAGCTATGATGTCACTAGACAACAGGAACTTTTCAGCTCTGTTATAATCTTAGGGGACCACCCTCATGTATACTGCCATTGACTGAAACATCATTATGCAGTACATGACTGTACTGAGAACAACTGAGTTCATCTCAGAACATGAGTGTTTCTATATCCTAAATCTGCTACCTTAAAAAGTTGTAGAAAACACACAGTTACACAAGCATACATTCTGTAAGCTGTTCGAGCAGTAACATTATCCCATATGCAGCCTCTGGAAAACACTCTGCAGTCACAAGAGAATGAAAATGAAATAGGTAAATAACATCTCAGTAGTATTATAAAAATAGTTTTGGCCTTATAAGGTTGCTGTCTCCCATGGGTTCTCAGACTTGACTTTGAAATTAAGTGGATTAAATTGTTATCTTGTTTAAACAGACAGATATATTCCTAACTCAAGATTACTAGTGGAAGATTATAGGGCAATTAGAAATCTATTTTCTTGAGATTGGCATTTGTATTAGTTATCTTGTATATTTGTTCTCTCTTTGCATTAGTCATCCATTCCTAAACTTAATGGTTTAAACCATAAACATTTATTGTCTCACAGTTCCTGTGGAGCAGGAATCTAGGCACAGTTTGCCTGGTTACTCTGCTCAAGGTGTCTCATGAGGCTACATTAAGATTTGGACTAGGGCTATAGTCTCATTTGAAGTCTCAACTTTGCAGTAATCTGCTTCCAAGCCCCTGTTTGTATGGTTGTTGGCAGGATTTGGGTTCTCACGGATGATTGAGCAGAAGCCTCAGTTTCTCACTAGCTGTTGGCTAGAGGTCCTTGCCACACAGATCTCTCCATCAGGTAGCTCACAATGTGGCAGCTGGCTTCCCCAGAGCAGTGTCAGGTAAGTGACACTGCATCTGTTTTGTCATATTCTATTTGTTAGAAGTGAGTCAGTGAATCTAGCCCACACCCAAGGAGAGAGGGCTACCCAGGATATGAACACCAACGGGCTGAAAGTATCAAGTTTCTCCTGAGATGGCATCTACTCTGGTATCTCCTTGGTGAGGAAAGTGAGGATTCATCAAATAAAAGGATGATAAGTTCTTCCCATTGTTCTATTCTTTCTATGTTCAGTCTCCTCTTGTGATAGCATCTAGAATTCCTGTAACCAAAGAAGTAGCTTTATATTGGTAAAAAAGAGCCTATTGTGTTTAAAAAATTTTTTTATTTATATATGACAGCAGAATGCATTACAATTCTTATTATACATATAGAGCACAATTTTTCATATCTCTGGTTGTATACATAGTATATTCACACCAATTCGTGCCTTCATACATGTACTTTGGATAATAATGATCATCACATTCCACCATCATTAATAACACCTTCCCCTCCAATCCCTCTCCCTATCTAGAGTTTATCTCATCTATTCCTCCCATGCTCCCACTCCCTATCCCACTATGAATCAGCCTCCTTATATAAAAAAAAAAAACCTTCGGCATTTGGATTTTGGGATTGGCTAACTTCACTTAGCATTATCTTCTCTAACTCCATCCATTTACCTGCAAATACCAAGATTTTATTCTCAAAAAGAGCCTATTGTTATCTTTTAAGATTAGAGCTTTATGCCTTTGGTTCATCTTATTTCAAGTTCATTGAATTATCTAGTCTAATAAGCATTACTCATCCGTGGACTCCATCTTTTTTATATTTCTAGGAACATGGCCTACTGTTTTCATCAGCATTTTTGCTGTTGTTACCAAAAAACCTGACAAGAACAATTTTAAAGGGGAAAGTTTATTTGGGGGTTCATGGTTTCAGTGGTCTCAGTCCATAGATGGCTGACACCATTTTGGGGGGCCTGAAGCAAGGCAGAACATCATGGTAAAAGAGTGTGGTGGAGGAAAAGTGGTTTAGGACATCACCACGAAGCAGAGAGAGACTATGCTCAGTTCATCAGATGTATACCCCAAAGGCACACCCTCAATGACCCACCTCCTCCAGCCATACCCTACCAGTCTGCAGTCACCATTCAGTTAATCCCTGATTGGGTTAAGGCTCTGATAACCTAAAATCTTTCACCTCTAAACCTTCTTGTATTGTCTCACCCATAAGCTTTTGGGGGACACTTAATATCCCAACCATAATAGCTACCCAGCCCCCTGACAGCTGGAAGTGACTGTGAGCCTAATATTTGGGCATCTGGGATGTGAGACAGAGATGTGTATGACTTTTGTGTAATTTCTAATTTAAGAAGGGTCCCATGTGGTGGATTTTGGTTCATGGCCCTTCCTGACGGCTGGAAATGATGACAACTTGGGCAATGTTGGAAGTCTACCCACCCTGGCTTCCCCGAGTAGAGCTACCTTCTGGCCTGACTTAGCCACTCTCCTTGAGAGAAACTAACTTCTAGCAATTTAAGTCATATTTGTGTGCTATCTTCATTATTAGCAACTTAGCTTTTTCTCCAACTGGGACATTCAACAGAAATTAGACAAGGAACTCAAAGACAGGATTGTTTTATTCTAGTTTAAAATTCGGTTTAGTTCTTAGTAGAGGAGGTTGCATGTGTGTGAGGTCAGGAGATACATGTATAAGTAGTAAAAAGTAAAAGTTGGTATGTGACCTTAGCCTGTCTCCTGATCTGTGGAGTTGAGATAAAACTCTGAACTTGAGACTTTGCTTTGAATTTAAAACTTCTCTAATTAGTTTAAAAGAAAATGAAACACTGTTTTACCCTTAGCAAATAATAAATTCATTCATTGGTTGATATTAGTAATATTTAATAAATATAGAAGCACCTACTGAGTGCCAAATACACTGCTATTATAGTATACTACAGTAATAGCTCTTAACCTCATGGAAGTTTCTGTTTGGGGACTATAAGTTAAATAAGCAATTACACATGTATTAATTAATTGCAGCTGTGATGAATGCTAAGAAGGAAATCTCAGAGTGCAGAGTGCTATATGAGTGCATCACAAGAGGTTCTAACTGGGAATGGGGTAGAGTGGTATAGTACACACCTATCAAGGGAAAGACAGTAGGTTTTATCCTCAGCATCAAAAAAAAAAAATGTGGGGGTATCTAACCTATGAAACTCTCATAGAAATCATGTACTTTCTGAAAGAAAATAAGTGCCTAATGAAAATAATTTCATATTATAGTGTATTTTTCCTTCTCAAAACACTCCACAAGTAGTAAAAAGTAAAAGTTGGTATGTGACCTTAGCCTGTCTCCTGATCTGTGGAGTTGAGCTAAAACTACAGTTTTCATACAGTATAGTTATGCATCTACGAACAACAATTATACCAACAATGGAGCTGAAAAACACCTATCACCTGGTGGCATCACGGCCTGTCATGATGTCATAGCACATTGCATTGCTCAAATGTTTATGGTCATTCTGGTGTAAGCAAACCTACTTTGCTGCAAGTCATGAAAGTACAGCATTGACAATTATATAAAGTACATAATACTGGTAAAGATAATAAATAACTGTGCTATGCTTTTTATCATTATGTTAGAGTATACTCCTACTTATAAACAAAAAGTTTATTGTAGCTGGACATGATGGGAAATACCTGTAATCCCAGTGACTTGGGAGGCTGAGGCAGGAAGATCACACATTTCAGGACAGCTTCAGAAACTTAGCAAGTCCCTGAGCAAATTATTGAGACTGTGTTACAAAATAAAAAATTAAAAAGGGCTGGGGATGTGGCTCAGTGGCAAAGCACTCCTGGGTTCAATCTCTGGGAGGAGGAAATATATATATATATATATATATATATATATATATATATATATATATATATATATATATATAATTTTTTTCACTATAAAACAATATGCTGTGTTGTGCCAGCAGCAGCCTCCAATAGTGTCTCTTAACTGCATCAAGAGGCCACGTCAGGACTGACCTATACCGTCTAGGTTTGTGCAAGTGCACTTTATGATGTCCATGCAATGATAAAATCACCTAATGACATTTTTCTCAGAACATGTCCCTGTCCTTAAGTGATGCATGATTGTGTTTAGTTCTGTCTCTACCTGTGTCTCTATCTCCATTCCAGTTCTTCAAGTGCATAGTATTTTCAACAGCTATTATGGTGCTACACTCTGATCCCAAGAATAACTTGAACACCTCTGGAAAGGAACCGGTTTATCTATGGTCCAATGAGATAAAATGGGCTTGTAGGAGAAATCAGAATCTAGGAGACATGAATTCAAAGTAAACTTGACATTTCATTTTTTGGTGTTGATCTGTTAAAAGAAAAAGCAGAATCTCTACCCTTTTGACACTTTGCTAACATTCTGATGATTCAAAAGTAAATTTGTGAAGTACGTGGAGCTCTTTGGAGGTTAGACAGACCACCACTCATAGATCTAGGGCAAGGAATTGGAACAGTGGTGGTTTCTGTTTCTTGTGGCACCAGTTGCCCTTTGCCCTTCTGTAATTATTTCCCCATGGAGATAACCTGGAAAACATGCTGGAAGGCTGAAGAGAAATGACGTGAAGCTTTGTACTTAAAAGTCAGAGAGGCAGGAGGATGTAGTTAGTAACATTCAGACACTAGATCTAGCCTGCTGGGTTCAAGACCTGGCTAAACTGTGGAGCTTTGAAAAGTTACTTAACATCTCTGTTCTTCAATTTCCTCAACTGAAAAGTGTAAGAAACAACAGCATTGATCATATAGGATTGTTGTGAGAACCGAGTTTTAATCTATGTAAAGTACTTAGAATAAATAAGTTTGGGAATGTAGCAAGTATTTGTTATCAGCTCTAATTACTAATCTCACTTGGATAAGATTTTTGTTTACAGTAGTTAGAAAATTTTAAGTTAGGTTAGCCCATCAATAAAGTATGTACATTCATTAAAAATTCAGAAAACAGTTCTTTGAATAATCAGATATTTTTACCTCAAACAAAACTTGGTTAGACAGTTTTCTATCATACCCCAAATCTATTCCAGGCCTTGCCCTCTTCAAAACCAAAAAACAAACCTCATTCCTTTTTTCCTACTATCATGGATAAATTTGGACCCTTAAAGTAGGGCCATGATCCAAATTTTCCCACCAAAGCCTGCTTTCAACTTGAGAATACATTCTTCCTACTCTGTTGTTTTTCCTTTATCCCTGGAAAGAATTTTAAAATCACATCCCAAACACCAGCCATTCCCAGCAAATCTCACATCCCCAAAGCCAAGTTCAATCACACCTCTCAGTGAAAAGAAACCTCTTCTCCAGAAAGAGGGACAGCAGCTCCTCAGCACAGCGTAAATTAATATCACAGCTGCCACTTTCATAAGAGAAATCAAACCCAGCTTTTCAGTTTGTAAACATAAACTTCACAAACCGGCTGTAGGATAGAGTGTTCTTAAGTATTCTGAATTTGCAACACCCACAAAAACCTCCAGAGTGTTATTTACAGTATTTGCTTCATAGGGAGGAGAATTAACGTTTCAGCGGTTTAGGGAACAAATGCACACATAGGAAAGCAAGCAAGCAAATTATTTAATGATTACTTTTTAAAAATATGTCACTATGCAGAAAAGTGTTTGGAGATACATTCAAGGCCCGTGTCACTGTATGACACTTCTTCATTATCACTTCAATAGCAGTGAGTCCAGGGGGTGGGAGCACAAAATCCTACTATTTATGTCTTCCATGTAACACTTCATGCAAAAATAATGACTTTAGTCTTCAGAGCCCCACCCCAATATTTTAGACAATATCATGTTCTTGCCTTCAAGCAGTGCTTTCTTGTACCTCAAACATTTGATGCACTGTTTGCAACAGAAACACTGAATGAGCATTTATTTTCATTTTACTGTTCCTAATGATTATCAATAATGTATTCTTCCCATATTCCACCTTAAAAAATTTACTGTAGGATAAAATAAAAACGCACCCACGGAAAGACCGTCTTCGCTTGGCATTACCCAGTGAATTTTAAATTTTCCTTTTCACAATGCAGCCATCACTGTGGAACTCTGAGGGCGGATTAATGCTTTTCTGATACTTTGGTGTATCAGACAACAGCTGCAGCAAATTCCCCTGACTGAGAAGAATTACAAGTATTATCACCTAGATCATTAAACTGGGTTCATAGATTGCAGAATGTCTTCAATCAATTCATCTAAGATAACTTGAAGCCAGCTGGACCCCCTCAGTGAGAACTTGACTTAATTGGCCAATAAGTGGCTGGAAAAGGTGCATGCTATTTGATAAAATTACCGAGTGAGCAAGTGATTACAGTTTGGAGAAGCACCGAGGGTAGACTGCAGGTCAACCCTTTTGGGGAGGGCTAAGTTAATGTCCACTATTAAGTGCTGCTGTGAAAAAAATGGTGACTTGCTTGGAGCTCAGATGGAAAAGAGGATCCGGGTCAGGCTTCAGCTGATGGAGTGGGTGAGAGGCACACATTTATCATCTCTTTGGCCTCATTTCTGCCTTGGTAATAGCCCCACACTAACCACTCCGCAGTTGCCTGTTTTTCTGTCTCCCTTTCATTTTATTGGCATAACTAAAAATATTGCCCTAGCCAACAAATCCATCTGGAAGGGAAAAAAGCACTTTTTCCTCATGAGTCTTTCCCACAGTAAGATTCAAGAATCAAGAATTCGAAGAAATACCATTCATCTATATTGATAATTACTCTCTCCCTCTAGTGAGATTGAAGTTCTATTGTTTGCATATTAGATGTCCACACTTTATCAGCACGGTTTAAGAAAATGGGCTCCGTCAAAATCAGAATACGTTATCAGATTGTTGGCAGAAATTATTAAATAAAAACAACTCTTCATGTTGAAACAAAGGTTTCTTAACATATTGCTTCCATGGCATTTTTTTTCCCCTGCCACTAAACGTTTTAGCCAGTTTGTAAAAAAAAGAAAACTTTTGACAGATTTAGTTCAAGATTTCAGGTTAACAGACCTGCAACAACACATTGTCACTTGAATTATTGGTGTTAGACAATAATGTGGTATTATTCAGGGGGAAGTCCCAAGATGAAGGTTCCAGTGCACAGTATATTCATTTACTCTTTATCTGGCTACCTATTTGGTAGATTTTTTACAAAGTACTGTAATTTTACTAAATAATAATTATCTTTGGGGTTTTTAACAAGCAAAAAGGTAGCAAATAATTCAAACTAAAGTCAAGTTTGAACTACAGCCCATGCAATCACACACATCTTAAGCCTGCCTGGTGTTCATAAGATAAATGAGTTCATCAGCTTGCAAATGCCAACTGCAGTGCTAGTATCCATTCACCTCTATTTGGTAACTTACTTTTAGAGGTATGATCAATGGTTCTGAGTGTCTCTTTGCTCATTAGTGTGTCACTTGGACAGATGCACTGGCGTGCTATGGCAGAAGTGTATCTGCTCCAGGCACCACAGGCCTTCTTTGCAAGTAGGAAATGTCATCCTACCTGGGAGCCTTTGCACTGCTGTTCCTCTGCCTGGAATACTGTTCCTCCAGTCTTCACACCTGTGTTCAGATGTCACAGAGAGACATTCTCAGTTGCTCTCTGTGAAATTACCATTCGCCATCCTTCCCTCTGCATTGCCCTGCTTCAACTCTACTGATATAATATCTTATATTTACATGCTTATTTTATATCTACACCCCTATAATATGAACTCTATAAAGGTCAGGACATGGTTTATCTCGTTCATATCTCTATCCCCAGCGCCAACCATATGAACGTTCATTCATGTGAGTGGATGAACAATATCGGGTCTGTGTTAGGGCCCTGGGGACCTGAATCTTGAGAAGAGTGATGGCAAGGGAATAAATATCTTACCTAAGGATCACTAAAAATGTAATAATATTTGCCTGTTAGATCAGGATAGTTCAAGAGCAGATCTAGTATGTTTTCATTGCTGTGCAACTCTTCGCTCTTCTCAAGATCCATGGCCCCCAGGGCCCTACCACAGACCCATTTATTCTCCTTGAGGCCTTTCCCCACTGCCTCATGCCTCCGGACCCCTCCAGTTTGTTATGGCTCCTTCTCCAGCTGCCATCTTTCATTAAACTTTCATCATGTTCTATATGCATTTTTCTTAATAGTTTCATGTCACTGTATAATTTTTCCAATTAATTTGAAAGCAAGTAACAGGCCTCAGATCACCTTTCTCAATCCTCATTGTTTCAATTCCATAAAAGTTACAAGTGTGGGTAAAATTAGGGAGTTTATTTATTTTGCAAGTAGAAGCCATACATCTGTATAGGTATAGCAAGAGCAGTCAACATTCACCTAGAGCCTAGCTCAGCCAGGCAATGTATATTCCATGTATGGAATGCAACTTTGTCATTTATTCGTCCCAGGCACCCTACAGCTGATTTCTTTCTTTTTTTTAAACATTTATTTTTTATTATTTTTTTTTTAGAAAGTGAGAGAGGAGAGAGAGAGAGAATTTTTAATATTTATTTTTTAGTTCTCGGCAGACACAACATCTTTGTTTGTATGTGGTGCTGAGGATCGAACCCGGGCCGCACGCATGCCAGGCGAGCGCACTACCGCTTGAGCCACATCCCCAGCCCAAACATTTATTTTTTAGAAGTAGTTGGACACAATACCTTTATTTTATTTATTTATTTATATGTGGTGCTGAGGATCGAACCCAGGGCCTCACACATGCTAGAGGAGCGCTCTACCGCTGAGCCAAAACCCCAGCCCTAGAGCTGATTTCTTTTATTAGCTGAATATTTCAAATGAGGAGCACAGGATCTAGAGAAGTAGGGTGCTTGCCTGAGGTGCCTTCAAGACTGTGGGGGTGCACCTGGATTCAGACCCGGGTCTGTCTGTCCCAGGGTCTTAAAGAGCTCTTAAGCACTTTGTTCTGTTGCACTTGTGACTGACAACCTTTCCGCTTCTCTGTGAATTCTTCTTTATTTAGGCCCCAAATCTCCCAAGGACAAATAGAAAGTCAGAAATACTCTGCAAGTATGTTTTAAATTGTCTTATCTCTATCATGGCCATGAACTAGGTTCGACTAATGAGAAAACAAGGTGTTTTCAAGATGCAGCAGCTTATAAATCAACATCTCCTTGTGAAACCTCAGTGTGCATTGATTTTCTGAATAGGAGACTTTCACCTCCACACCACCGGTCTCCTGCTTCTAAAATGTTTTTTCAGCATGATCTTGATGAAAAATAAGGCAGGGGTGGAGGATCATCTTCACAAGCTTTTTGATGACTGCATTGTTGCTCTAACAGCTGTTTGAAATGGAAATCGCCTTCTGGGTGGGAAAGCAAAGCAGGGGTTACAATTTCCTCCTCCTCTCGTTTATTCCTAGAGTACTTCAGTGAAGATCTAAATCAGGGAGCACTGGACTGGTGCACACATTTTTCTCTTACCCTGAGATCTTTGGGGTGAAAGGGCAGCACTGAATTAAGCATTTAGTGTATTCAGAATCTGTGACCCGGAGCTGGCAACTGAAAGCATCATTGATAATAGGGCTGGAAGCACATTATACTTTCCTGGTACTTATCTCATCTTGCCTCAGACCATCTACTCCAGGAGTCATAATTATCCCTCTAGGAAAACTGTCCCATTGTTGGCTAGTCTTTACTGGCAGGAAGTTTTTCTTTCTTTCTCCAACTGTATTCTTTCTCAGCAGGGCCCATTATTTCTCATTTAATTAGTAGTACTTGCTATAAATCGCCCTTTCCTCATCATTTATGTTGTTTTCATTTAAATAATTACACAATACAGTGTTCCCACTCCCCGTAGGCACATGCTTTGCGGGCTGAGAAATAGGACTGCAAACCACAGGCTTCTGTGTATCTTTCAAGTTTGACTCTACCATTTTCAAATGAACAAAGCAAAGACCTTAGAGCTGATGATGGACCTTCAGGGGCATAGGAAATGATGCTGTTTCCTCAAAGAATGGATCAGATACTAACTGGTTGGCAGCGAGATGGACAAGAGAAATCTACCCAAATGACTCAATGGCACAGTTGTTGATGTGATCAACTAAGGTGCCTACTCTGGGCTGGGCACCATGCTGATGCTAAGGATACAAGGGTGGGCAAGTCAGATGCAGGCTTTACCTTCAGGGGTCCTACAGTCTAGACCTTAGAGAAGAGTAGCTGAGGTCCAGGCTCACAAAATTTATGTGCATACAATCAGGCACAGTAGTACATGCCTGCAATTCCAATACCTTGGGCGGCAGAGGCAAGAGGATCGCAAGTTCAAAGCCGGCCTCAGCAACTTAGCAAGCCGCTGTCTCAAAATAAAATGAAAGGGGCTGGGGATATGGCTCAATGGTTAAGTGCCCTGGGTTCCATCCCTAGCATTCACCCCACCAAAAAAAAAAATATGTGCATACAAATTTATGGGAGATTTTGTTAAAAGAGTCTGATTCAGTAGATCTGAGTGAAGCCTAGGATTCAAATTTCTGACTCCCAAGTGATACTGATAGTGCCAGCCCAAGGGCCATACTTTGAGTGGCAAAGGGTCTAAAGAATGGAATCTAGACTTAGTTGCTAAGTGATCATTTGGTGTTTGAGTAGATTCTTTAGAGAAGTGAAGTCTTATCATCAGATAAATGGAATATCATTCCACCAAATTGTTGTGATGCTAAATAAATGTAAAAGCATTTGATAAAATGTTATGTGCTATATAAATTTACATTTTTATTATAAATACTAAATATAGCATTATTAAGGACATTTTCTCATACTCTGATTTTTGAGCATATAGTATCCTTCACCAAAATTACCTGAACAGGGCTGGGGATGTGGCTCAAGCAATAGCACGCTCACCTGGCATGCATGCGGCCCAGGTTCGATCCTCAGCACCACATACAAAAACTAAAGATGTTGTGTCTGCCGATAACTAAAAAAAAAAAAAAAGTTAAAATTCTCTCTCTCTCTCTCTCTCTCTCTCTCTCTCTCTCTCTCTCCCTCTCCCTCTCCCTCTCCCTCTCTCACTCTCTCTTAAAAAAAAAATTACCTGAACAATGAAATGATCATTTTCACGTCTCTTAAATGGGGCTTCCAAAGCACACATTTTAAACTTTAAGACTAGGGGAATTATGTTTCCAAGTTATGATGTCATAGGAAATGCTAGGCCTCTATTGATTTAAGCACCAGGACATTTTTACTTCACTGTGAAATATCATCAGCAGTATTAAATATCAGGGTCTCCAGATGGGACTTGAATGTTTTGATATTATTATTAAAAATGAATAGACATAATTGGCTGGGAAATACTGACATTGGGGATAATTTTAAACAAGTTTCCAAGCCTAGGGGTTCTCTATTATTAAGTGTGGCTAAAGACAAGGGTTTTTGTTAGCAACGTATTGGCTATAAAGCCTAGAGAAAGTTATTTAAGCTCTCTAAACCTAAGTTTCCTCAGCTGTAAAATGGGCACAATAATGCCACCTAATAAAGATGTTATAAGAATTAAGTTAGCTAATTCATTAAAGAACCCAGGTACATAGCAAACTAACACTATTGCCTCCACCATTTGAAAGAACTAAATGTGGCCCTGCTCTAAGTCACTGGGGATCTTACACATGTTTTGGTCCTTCTTTTAACCAGGAGCTTTGTGCTGGTCCCAGACCCTCTCCCCTAACGGCTCCCATTTAGGTTTCATGCTGACCTCCAAGAAGAACCAAGGTTATTCTTTTCCTTCTCTCTTAAGAAAATGAGGATTTAATGTTGCATATTCATGATGATTGCAGTTTTTTCCCCAATTGTTTTTTTATAATAGTTCAATACATGTAATGAAAATTTCCATCTTAACCATTTTAAGGGCACAGTTCAGTGGTATTAAATACATTCATAACATTGAGCAATGATCACCATCATCCATCTCCAGAACTCTTCATCTTATAAAATTAAAACGCTAAACCCTTAAGCAATAATTCTCCATTTTCCCCTCCCCTCCATTTAACTTTATGTCTCTCTGATTTTGACTACTTGAAGTACCTCATATAAATGAAATCATGTAACAGTTGTCTTTTTCTGACTGGCTTATTTCACTGCATAATGTCCTCAAAATGCATCCATATTGTAGCAGGAGTCAGAACTTCCTTTTTAAAGATCGTTCTATTGTGTACCACATTTTGCTTATCTTCATCTATTGAGGGAGAATTTCTTTCACACTTGAGCTGTGGTGTATTTTGCTACTGTGTCCATAGATGTACAAACATCTCTCTGAGCCTCTGAGCCACATCTATTTAAAAACTCAACCTTGAAGTAACTGGTCTGGCTGGTAATAAAGACTATTTGTAGTATCCATAATCTTACTCTCCATGTGAAAAACTGGTGTGAAGATAGCAAAAGGGAGAAAGTGAGCTACTGAATCTATTGAGCATTACTATAAACATATAAATCCATAGTGCCTACTGGGCACTACACTAAACAGCATTACCTGTGCCAGTAGCTCTGCTTTCCAGATGAGGAAACTGAGTTTCAGAGTTGTTAAGTAACTGATCCAAGAACTCAAGGCAGCATTTGAACCCACCCATCTAGTTCCAAGGTCCATAAGTTTAAAAACAATTTCATATACCTAGCTCATGTGATGCCACTCAGTGCAGGGGAACAGTATCTGCACCCTGCCCCTGGTGCTACTCTGTACCTAAGGTACCCAAGAGGACATCAAGGTCAAAGCAGTCTGGGAGTATCCACTGCTTCAGTAACCACTGAACAGCATGGAGATGAACCAGTTGGTCACCATGGTTTATCTACCTGTTATAGCTCAAGGACCCTGGGAAATAGACTCTGAGATTTGTGCATAGGAGATTTATCAGAGAATGCTTTATGGTGCATCTGTGATAAGAGAAAGGAGATGAAGGAGAAAGACCTCATCCATTCCCACAGGGCACTGCCATGCCAGGATGGCTCTTCTGAATTTTCCCACCTTAGGGGAAAGGGGAACAGAGTTTTAACCACTACTATTTTCCAGTCATTTTTCTGCAGAATGTCTGACGTTGGGGATAAGGGCACAACCTTGGTAGCCTAAGGACAGTGACTCAGCTGAGAGCCATCAACTATCAGGAGCTAGAGGGATGAGTGTATCATTTCAAGGAGGAACGGGGTGTCTACCACAGCATTCACTACAATAGTCCTTTTCTTCTTGCTACTCCCTCCCTGGCCATTCTCCCTCACGTAAGAGGTCAATGCTTCGGACTGGGAATGGCGCTAGGGTCAGGGGTGAATCACATCTCCTGAGATGTTGCAAGCTGAATTCACTGTTTTTCCTGTCTGATCTATTATGTGATGGAGACAGGAATAAGGACAGGAAGGAAAATTGTACCCAGACTCCTGCTAAGCTTGGTTGTAGCATCACAGAAGCACATCTAATCCCGAAGCACCACACTTTGGGCATTTTATTTGCATCCCTGGGATTTTCAATTTTTAAAAAATTTTTCTTCTATGTGAGGAGGGAAAAAAGGAACCAGAAAATAGTCTAAAAGCACATTACCAGGAAATTGTTTCTACAGTGTTTATGACTGTTCTTAATGTTTTATGAATATGCTAAAAAAAAATGCCGGGGCATATTTCCTTGGGCACTCTAGTTAATTACTTATTCTGAGTGTTTCTACTCCATTCCTTGCAAAATGTGTTGTGCATTAATTCTGATTATGTACAAAAACCCACCTGCAAGGAAAAACTCTGAATCAGTAATGCTGATAAAATGAGCAGCCCTCCTGGGGCTGCACTGAGAAAGAGGATACTGGACAGAATTAGAATCTTGTAGCTAAGGCTATTCATAATGTCATTAACATAAAGGCAATTAAATGAGTTTTTAACCTACAACCCTTTATTGTTATTAATGAACATTAGAAAAACACAGGAGATAAAATTGGTAATTATCTCTGCACCAAGCTATGCAATAATGTGTTTAAATATAAAAACAAAACAAATGATTATTGTTAGTATTTTCAGTAGCAGAAACCCCAGGAGCAGCTCCGTCATATTTAATCACATGGGCCCACACCAAGAGGGTTAATTAAAAGAGGGCTTTACCTTCTATGTGCCTGGTTGTTCAGTTTAATATGGAATCAACCAACATAAATGTAAATTTGCAAAATGTCCTAAGCAGTTGTTCCTGCCTGCGGGTTAGCCACCTCTACAGAAGCACAGCCTGGCTCCCTCCCCTTTAGGACAATGCTCTATGCTCCATGACCAAGTTTTTCTTTTCTTAAAAAATTACCACATGATGGTTTCAAAGCCCATTCCAGAAACAACTGTATAAATCCAGGCTCATTGCCTAAGCTTGCTGTTCAGTAAAAATAATTTAAGCATTTGAAAAAGACGTGTAGATTTAAAAAGTAATGGCAAACGCGATCTTAGCACTATGCTATATTCAAAGAGCCTCCAGTTCAATTTTTCTTTCTTTATGCAAACTATAACAGCCTATAAATAAGCCATCTTAGGCAGAGCTTGTTTATGCGGACACAGCAGTTAATGGATGGTGAAATGCCCTGCATCTAATAATAGTTTCCACTAATTAATTCAGTTTGTATATCTTGCAATTGAAAATGTGAATATCACATCTCTTATTTTTTTTTCCAAACTGGTTTTGTTTCCAAAGCCCATCTTTAAGTGATGCATACCTCTAATTTGTCTTTGCAGTTGAGTGCAGGGCAAACAATACTACACAAATGTGATCCTTGGAAACAGATTTTTGAACAACTTCCATGTGGTAAAGCTTGTGCTTTTTGTATTCACTCTTTTTTTTTAATACAACAAATCCCACTAAAGAAATCACTGTCTTTTTTTTTAAAGGGCATTTTATAAAATAAAATAGCTGTAGCAAACCACTTACATTTTATTTGTATATTTACAAAGCAATTTTGAGAACTTTGGCAGACAATGAAATCAAAATGATGACAATCACATCTACTTTGATAGATCAACTTTAATGTCTTGCTACATACAGAGTTTCCCTGACCAATTGCAAATCCTTCAGGAGATGGGGAATTTGGCCAAGCAACACTATCAGAATTTAGATCTGGGAAATAAAGAGGAGCAATTGTCTTTTCTCAAATGTTGATTGTGCCACCCAAAGTTGTTGGGAATCAGAATCAAAGGCCAAGAATGAATCCCATATGGTCAGCTACCTGTCAGATACTTAGAGACAGAGGTGGAATCAAGTTATCCAGGAATGGGGTTGAAGAGGTACAAGGTGAGTCAGTCCCTCAACTCTCCCAAGCTGCACTTTGGATACGTGTGAGGCAGTGAAGGGAAGCAGAGCAGCAGGCACTCCTACAATGTACCCTCTCCCTTCCACGCCAATTCTGTGCATATTCTCCTGGATGGACAGAGAGGGAGAAATGCTGCAGACCAGCCTAGTCTCTTCTACACAGACCTATGGCCAGGGTCTGGTAAATCCAGGGCCACAAGGCTTGTGACAGATAACCATTCTCATAAAAGGCTTTGCTATGCTTTCGCCACTGCCCTAAGCTGAGTTAAATCAGGGCACAACGTGCTTCCCTATGATCCAGAAAAATCAAGCTTGTAAGGCTCAGACCCTGGTCAGAGGCCTCACCAGGATGGGTCTTTATGTACGGAATATCCATCTGTGTGCTGGAATCATAGTTTTACACGTTACAGCAAGAAGTAGTGACTTTCTACTATAAACTGAGAAAGATTTCTTTCAGCACACAGAGCTTTGGGGTGGGGGGGGTGGGGAGAGGGGAGAATTATTCATTAAAACCATTTGCATTTTCAAGTTCCATTATTCCTGATCCCTCAGAACATGCTGACCGGCTGGTGCCTCTGCCATGTGGCAGACGCAAGCTCAAGGTCAACCTCCGGCTGTTAGCCAAACAATTGGGAACCACAGCACACTAAACTTCCCCCTTTCTTGTCACCCTCCCTGGCTATTAACCACCCCTAGGGCGCCCTCAGGGGCCGCAAATTTTCTCCTGGCGCCTTCTCTGACTTGTGAAAATTCTAGAGGCCTGTGAGGTGAATGATGAGCAAGCATAGGGCCATATGCAGGGCCTTTGATGATCTGACATCAGACAGCTGAGGGAGGAGGTCCAGGGCTGGGTGGCTGCTGCATTGTGGACTCTTTGATTTGGCTCATTCTGACTGCCCTGCCAGTGGGCCAGCCAGAGAGAAGTTGGCCAAACAGCAGGACAATGGCACAACCTTTCACAGCTGGAAAATCATTTCTTAAAGACCTGCAGGAGGCACCAGTTGGTCCTGTCAGCTGATATTTGATCTGGGGAGTGTGGAGCAGCTGATGCCCAAAGTAGGACTCTCAGGACCCAGTCCAACTGCAGGCTGCAGGCCTGGGGGCTGCTTGTTCACTCACCTTCCAGTCTGCACCAGGGGAAAAGAGCTGGGTGACATCTCCCTGCTCGCCCCTCTGTATGCAGAGAGAGACTGGGCTCCTCCAGCCCCCACACATCTTTCACAAAGCTCTCAGAAGCACAGACAATAAATATTATTTATAAGACAGATTCCTGCAGGAAAGAATTATGTCAATTTAACATTCCAGATAATCAGGAAAATGGGAAAATTCTTTACAAATGGTCATGTTTAGGCAATTTTGATGGACTATTTATCTGTGCCCAGGAGAATGATACCCAATCACTTAAAAGTAACAATCACTTTTTAAAAATTACTAATTGAATACAATTTGTATGAAATCTGTGCAAATTGGTTTTAGTTAAATGGCTACAATTAAGAGTGATGAGTATTATATTTAGAGTGACCATATAGTTGGTCATCCAAGCTGTGATAATTTTTAGAGTGAAAGGGGCTATTAATAATCAACTCTGAAAATAGGCATAAACTGGCATTGTCCTAGGTAAACAGGGATTTCTGAGTCTTCCTATTGTTTTCATATCATCCTTTTAATACCTTTTTCAGACTGCAAAAATTAAAGACTGCAAAATTTATAGAGCTCAAATCCATTTTCTAAAATGTCCAGGTATTAGTCTGATCCCACTCTTAAAAAGAAGTGACATTGTAAATATCAAGCCATACATCTAACCACCGCAGAACAGAGTGAGACAAGCATAAGATTCACATCACCAGAATTTGGAAAGTGAACTGAAGTTGAAGTCAGGAAATGAATTAAATATTAGCTGGGCTCCTACTGCTGCTCTGACTCTAGTATTACTGTTAATAGAGTACTATTAGTTAGTACAGTAGAGTACCATTACCAACAATACTACTTTTACCCCTGCTGTTACTATTCCTAGTAAAGAAGCATTTTTCATTTTAGTCCTTTGAATTTTATTTATATTTCTGCCACAGAAACACCATATAAATGTCTGGAAAGAGTAATCTTTCATGGCAATGGTGATGAAATCTCTCTTCAGACAGAGTTTTCCTTTGGCAAATGCATGTGTGTAGGCCTGTGTATATGTGTTCACATGCAGGTGTACACATACACAAGTGCACACATCCATTTTTATTTTTATACAATACATACATAAATATATATTTATATATAATATAATCATATATATATATATATATATATATATATATATATATATATATATATATATAAAATTTGTGTGCACCTTCCATGTGTCAGGCCCAGTGTTAATTACTATTAATACACATTGATATAAAGATACCAAAACTCAAAGTGCAATAGGAGAGATAGACAAGTAAATACATACAATTAAAAAAAAGACAGGAAAAGTCTGTTTGAAGGATAAATGTGAATGGAAGAGGACAAGGTATCAGGGAAGGCTGTAATTGATCTGGGTCTTTAGAGATAAACACAAGTTAGTTACATGAGATAGAAGAGAGGATGACTATGCCAGGCACAATAGTGCACTTATAATCCCAGCTACTGGGAGGCTAAAGCACAAGGATCCTAGGTTTGAGGCCAGCCTGGGCAACTTAGTAAGATCCTGTCTAGAATCAAAATAAATACAAAAAGGGCTGGGGATGTAGTTCAGTGGTAGAATGCCTGAGGCCCTGGGTTCAATTCCCGGTACTTCATTTAAAAAAAAATGGGGGCAATCTAGTCAGAGAAGAGTTTACACAGAGATATGAAAGGGTATGGTGTTTCAGAGAATGGTGGGAAGTTTAACATGCTGTAGTGTAGTGCAAGACACACAATGATAAGTGAAGGAAGATGGAGCTGATGAGAGCAGGAATAAATTTAGAATGGTCTCAAACATCATGTCTGAGAGTCTAAACGTTATTTTGCAGGCCATGGAGTCAAACTGGGCAGTGGATTATGACTGCAAATGGCTATATAAGGTTACCCTCATCGGTTACTTAAGAACATTATGTAGGAAAGTATTGCATGTATCACTAAAGCTACATCGTGTACCTCAGGGTTTCTCAGCCTATATTTAGGGCTGGATAATTCTTTGTCAGGTGAGAGGGGTGTATATTCTGTACATCAAAAATGTTTAGCACACAGGGGCATCTGTCTCCCTAGTTTGTAATAATCAAAAATGTCTCTAAACTTACCAAATATCTCCTGGGGAAGGGGCAAAGAAAATTGCCCTTGGTTGAAAACCACTGGTATACCTGTTGTGGTAGGTATTATGCCAGGAAATTTTTCCATAGATAATCAATTATAGAGTGGGTTAGGAGAAACGAAAACAGTTGCACATAATCTGCAAAGATTGGGACAGATTGCTCTTCTAGAAGAATTCCATAATTGTTTTCTGTCAAGCAATCAGTACATCCCAGATGTACTCAGTCTTTTGACTACATAATTAGAAGGCCTTATTCTGGATGTCATTAGCCCGGGGACGTAGGATATCAGTGCATCAACTCAAAGACCATTTGCTCTGGTTTAAATATGGTTATTCTCCCCAAAGGATCCACTGTGATTGAAGGCTTTGTCTACAATGTGGCTTTATTGCGTAGTGGGACCTAGTGGGAAGTTCTTAGCTCATTTGGGGCATGCGTTTAGAAGGTAGTTCTGGGACTCCTAGGTAGTTCTCATGAAAAGCCCGAGTCTGGCCCCATTCTCTGTCCTTTTACTCCTGGTTGGAGATGCAATCTCTTGCTCTCTCATACGTGGCCACCATTACTATTGGTACCATAAGGTGATACACCATGTCTGCACTGTGCCCTTTGGACCTTCAGCCTCCCAAACTGTGAGCTAAACCATCCTTTTCTTATCATAAGTTAGCTGCACCAGCCATTTTGTTGCAGTAACACAAAGCTGAGTAATATACCATCCTTTAGCTGACAGTAGTAGGTAGGTAAAATCTGGTCTATTTTGGCACTAAGCGGAGGAACATTGGTTATCGTGGGTGATTTTTAGGCAGGAAAATACCAAGATTAAATCTGTTCTCAGGAAAATAAAACAGTGAGTATGGGTCATATATATGGGTATGAGCAGAAATAAGGGGTTGGCCTAGGGTGTGCAGTAAGGAGGTTGTTCCTATACTAAAGGCAAGAACAGTTAGAAGCTTGACTGAGGAAGTGACAATAGGAATGAAAAGAATGGGGCCACCTCAAGGGACAGTTACAGAGTACAATTGGCAGAATTTACTGGCCAATTAGGTATGAAATGAGAAATGAGGGACTGAGTGATGAGCATGTCTACATGTTTCTGACCTTGGAGACTAATTGCACACAAATGGTACTGACCATCAGGAATACAAAAGGAGAGGTTCAGTGGGATCCCTTTTGCTTTTTTTTTAAATCTATACTAAAATAACTTTCTAAATCATTCTAAGATTATCCATTATAATTACAATTAATGAATAAATTCAGAGCCATTACAATCACAATTAATTCCTATTGACCTCACAATTTCCCATATTAATTTTTTTTTAAGAGTGACAGAGAGAGAGAGAGAGAGAGAGAGAGAGAATTTTTTAATCTTTATTTTTTAGTTTTCGGCTGGCACAACATCTTTGTTTGTATGTGGTGCTGAGAATCGAACCTGGGCCGCACGCATGCCAGGCGAGCGCGCTACCACTTGAGCCACATTCCCAGCCCCCCATATTAATTTATTTAAGAATAAAGAAATAGAATATTTGTGTCTCGCCCTCTAGAGATTCTGATCAAATATTAGAGAGAAGACACATATATGTATATTTAAAAGTCAGATTATAAAACAAAATAAGACTATCAAAGATGGTCGAAATAAGTGCCAAGTGTGTTTTTGGCAATGAGTTCCATGAATTCAGGCAAGGGCAAGAGCAGTAACACATCTGGAGATGAATCAGATGGCGCTGCACCTTAAAGGACACATACAAGTTGACCTTGAAAGAATACTCAGTGTGTTCTGTCCTTTAGGACAGAGCTCTCAAAATAAGGTCTGAGGGCATCTAAGGATCCTCTAGACTATTTCAGGGAAATTTGTGAGGTCAAAACTATTTTCAAGTAATATCAACATGTTATTTTCCTGTTTCTCTTTTGTTCTCTCATACCTTTACAGAGGAGTTGTTCAGAGACTACATGATAATCGACAATGTCAATACTCTGATGGCAGTGGGATGTGTCCTTATATATTTTAGTAGTTCCTTCTCATCCATGTTTTTGCTTTCCAATTGTTTCAGTTACCTATGGTGATCTGAAAATACTAAAAGGAAAAAATTCCAGGAATAAGCAATCTAGAGTTGTAAATGGCACACCGTTCTGAGTTGTGAAATCTTATGTCATTCCACTATGTTGTACCCAGGATGTGAATTATCCCTTTGTGCAGTGTATCCACTGAATACACCACTCACCCATTAATCACTTAGTAGCCATTTAGGTTATCAGATGGATTGTGATAATATTTAAGTGCTTGTCTTCAAGTAATCTTTATTTTACTTAATGAGGACCCCCAATGCAAGAGCAGTGAAGCCTACAATTCAGATATGCCAAAGATAAGCTGTGAAGTACTTCTTGTAAATGAAGGGATGAAAGTTCTTCACTTAATAAGGAAAGGGGGAAAAATCATATGCTGAGGTTGCTAAGGTCCACAGCGAGAACGAATCTTCTATCCATGAAGTTGTAATGAAGGAAAAAGAAATCCATGCTAGGTTTGCTGTTGCACCTCAAACTGAAAAAGCTGTGGCCACAGTGCATGATAAATGCTTAGTTAAGATAAAAAAGGCATTAAATTATAGGTCTGGTACTATCTGAGGATTCAGACATCCACTGGGGGCTTGGGATATATCACCCATGGATAACGGGGAGAAGGGATATTGAGTTTTCAAGTTTTCTGAGTTTTAATTTCTAATATGGTAAATTATTTTTATATAATATCTTATTATATTATATAAAAATAATTTACCATATTAGTTATATTAGTCCTGGCTAACCACATGGTTTTCCTTTCCATTTCTGAGACAGATAGATAGATAGATAGATAGATAGATAGATAGATAGATAGATAGATAGATAGATAGATATCCCACAAAAATCCACAGAGAGTTCTTGGAGACCAGAAGTTTGAGAGCCACTTCCTTAGACAGACTACTAACAGCTATGTTTGACTCTGACTGACCAAGTTGTCACATGTCACATCAGTAAACCACTGCGTGGCCCTAGACCTTTGCATCCTGTTGGCTCAAAGGCTGGTCTGTTGCTGGCAACTTAGTTTCTGTATAGGTCTAACACCACTCTTCTGTCTCCTACTTTAATGGAAAATGATTTTGCTCAATGTTTCCTCAGTTTTGTATCTCCTTAATATGAACTGCTATCCTAGGCTTCAGACCTTGGTCAGAAACACAGCTCATGCTCTTTGCAATCCTACATATGAACATATATTAATATTTTGAAAGTATCTAAATTAGCCACATGGTGGCATACACCTATAATCCCAGAGACTCAGGAGACTGAGGCAGGAGGATTGGAAGTTCAAAATCAGCCTCAACAACTTAGTGAGACTCTTTCTCTAAATAAAAATAAATAAGTAAATAAATAAAGGCTGGGGGTGTGGCTTAGTGGTTCAATCCCTGGTACCAAAAAAATTAAAAAATAATAATAATAAATAAACAAAAGAAGTTCTAAATTAAACCATGTCCTATTAAACTTGTTTAATGCACAAAAGTTACTAGTATTGTTGCTACAGTTAATATTATACTATTTACATTAGTGAGAATCTGAGGGTTGTAAATTTTTAAAGTGCTTGTCTATATGAAAATATGATTATTTCATCTTCAATCTTGAATAATAATTTTGTTTAGTAAAGCAAATAATACATTTCTAGTTGCTGCTTGGGTGATGGGCGAAGTGATTTTTGTTGCTGTTCACAAGCTGGTAGATAGGTTTTCACTTCTTGCTTCGTGTGGAGAGTCCAGTCCCAGTTTCCTACCACAGGCAGGGGGTGAAGGAAGCCTATTCCCAAGTTGGTGTTCAGATTCCAACTCTGGTGGCCTATTTACTCTCAGCTTCCTGTGGTCTGTGTGGCTTCAGTCCTGGCTAACCACATGGTTTTCCTTTCCATTTGTGATCCATAAATATTTTCCCTTTTTTGTCTTGGATCATAGCTTTGTGTTTACAATACGTATATATGAATTAAATATTTTATCCATCATTCCCAGTGTTTGGAGAATAGTGATGTCTCTGCATGTGTTTAGCCCACCATCTTGAACTGTAGGTCAGAGCCCATATCCTCATAATGGAGCCAAGGGATATATTTGACAAAGCCAGAAATACCAAATCTTTTTGAAGTAACAAAGTAGGCCAAATATGCAAAGCATTAATTTAGATTTTGTTAAAGATCCTAAATTAGAACTGTGCAAAGCTGCACTTGGATTGGTTATTGCAAATTAAACAGAACTATTTCATTTAAGTTTATGGTCATGTAGGTTAATTAAAAATTTCTCTTTGGAAATATAGCCCCCTAGACTCTATGTAATTTAATAGGTTCTATATTCATGAAGAGTGAGAATGGCAGTTTCAATATTTAATTCTTGTTTCATAAACTTGGAAGGCTAAAAACACATCCTTCCCAAGTTGTAAATGCACTTTATGTTGGAAACAACTCACTAAAGGAAACTTGGAGTTGCTAGGTAACTTGGCGCCTGTGGAAAGCTTCTGATAAAATGTATTTAAATCAGATTTCCTGGAGCAGATGGGCAAACTGAAGTGGAAAATAAATTCAAATGATCTGATACTGGCTTTTCATGCCCAGAGTAAAATCTCCTTGCAATCAAAGCTCACACAGATCTTCTTACTGGGCTAGGGTGAAGGTGGCCTTGCTGCAGAGAGCATCACATCTTATTCTCCACAACATGAAGCCATCTGAGCTTTGGGAGCTGAATTACTTTCCAGCAGCTGAGGAAGAACCATGAAGAATGAACACGGCACCAAGGAGGAAGCGACTTTGAATGTGTCTGCTTTCTTTGCCTCCTCCCTAGGTACAATCCTTTCCTATAAGTTAATGGACCTGGTTGAGGTGTTCTTATCTTTAGTTCTTCCAGATCTTAATGGAAAAAAGGCCCAGGGGGGCTGGGATGTGGCCCAGTGGTAAGATGTGTGTTTAACATGGATGAAGCTTTGGGCTCAATCCCCAACATTAAAACAGTGTTTTAAAAATCGGATTATCAAAGTGGGGTTGAGCTTTTGGGAAGTGAATCAGCTAAGCCAGAAAACTCTACTTTTCAATGGCTTGGGTCAGAAGCTCTTAGAAAACCAAAAGGCTGTGGATTTATATAAGAAATATACATAGTATAAATATCACCAATAATTGAATTGCTACTATTTGAGATTACAAAGGTGGAGAATGAATAGAAGCTTCTGGTTATTTCTCAATACCCTTTGTTTGTGCCCAGAAGTATTGGGGCAGGTGATGCAAGTACAGGGGTTACACATAATCCTCTATGAAGAATTCTTCAGGAATCCTTTTCTGAAGGACAATCTTCAGTCACCCTATAACCCACAAAAGTCCCTTCTTTACACAATTCTTTGTTACCTTTTAGTGCAGATGAATTTGCACAAAATGATTCAAAAGGAATTTTAGTGGTGCATGGTAGCACGTGCCTGTAGTCCCAGCTACTCTAGAGGCTGAAACAGGAGGATCTCTTGAGCCCTGGTGTTTGAGATGGGATTAGGCAACATAGAGAGACCCTGTCTCAAACAGAATGTGGTAGTTAACTTATCAGTTCAGGAACAAGGAACCAAGGATGCCCAAATTCCTGGAAATGATGTACCAGAGAAGCATTAGCATATCTCTGATGGTATGCATGGAAAACAGATTAAATAAGAAAGAAGTGATTCCAAAACTCCAGCCCATTTGTTTCTTCTTACTCCACTAAGGGAAGTTTCGCCATGAACATAAGCAAAGGGCATTCCAGAAAGAGAAGGCAGCAATGGAAGCAGGTGTGAACAAGAAGGCAGGCAAGGGGACTGCAATAGGGAAATGGCTCACCCTCAGTGGTTGCTACCTGGCAGGAACTGTATGTAGTAGGCTCTTCACCCACATTATTTCACTTAATGATCACAGATAACCTAGGCAGAGGCTATTCTTGTTTATATTTTATAGGTGAGGAAACTGAGGCCCTAATGTGCCTAGTAACTTAAAAGGGGTCACCTAGCTAAAGAGTAGCAGAACCACAATTCAGAAGACAGGTCTGCCTGACTTCATAACTTTGGACAGTTTCTCAGGAGACTCAGGGACCTTGGGAGGGAGTAGAATAGTAGTCACTCTCATATACTGTTAATGGAGTGTAAATTGGTTCAAATTTTAGCAATATGTGTAAAACATTAAGTGTACACACCATCAAATTCAGCAAAATCATCTTTATAATAGGGAAAATTGGAAACAATTTATGCATTTCATTACTAGTGGACTGGTTGATAATTTCTGGTAAAACCATACAACCAAATACTACACACTCATTAAAAAGAATGGACTAAGTTTATATAGGCAAAAGAAAAGGTATTATCAATGTTATTTAAAAGTTAAGTTGCAAAAATAATTGCATAAGTGCATGTATTTGTGAGTTGTACAGAGTGAGTACAATCTTCTTTGAGAAAAGGAAATGCCTAGGATGATACACAATTTGATGTTATAAACAGTGAAACTCTAGGAAGAGGGATGGAGTGGTTGATAATAGAGCGGGAAGGAAAATTTTACTTTTCACTTTGTACCATTCTAATCTGACTTTTTCCTAATAAGCAAGTATTACTTTCATAATAAAAGAAAAATATAAGGAAGGCCCTTTGAACTTGAAAAATAAATTGAAGGGTTTTATAATATAAAAATGAAGTGGGTCAGGATCTGCTGGCAAATAAAGGGAAGGCCGATGATGATTAAGGAGGGAATGATTGCCGAAGGTCATTTATGTCTTCATGCTAATTGCCAAGGCAAATTCACAAAGAGCTTGAGCACTGGAGAGAGTGCACCTTGAAGGCAGAAGACCAAAAATAAAATTCTTCATGATATTTTGGATAACTTGTTAAACCAATGCCCAAATGCTTTGATATCTTCCCAGCCCTATTCAGTGCCTGGAATCTTCAACACAGTTGTCCAGTTTACACCAGGTATGACCATAAGGAAGCCTCAGAGGCAGCCAGGTAGGAATATGTTTTAGTCAGCTCTTTTTTGCTGTTATGACTAAAGGATCCAACCAGAACAACTGTTGAGGAGGAAAGGTTTATTTAGGGGCTGACGATTCACAGTTTCAGAGGTCTCAATCCAAAAGGTAGGCTCCATTCCTCGAGGTTCGAGGTGAGGCAGGATATCACCTCGAGTGTGGCAGAGGGAAACATGTCACATGATGATCAGAAAGCAGAGAGAGGTCATCACTTGAGATACAAATATATATCCAAAAGCCACGCCCCCCAATGAACCACTTTCTCCAGCCACACCCCACTTGTCTCCAGCCACCACTCAGTTAATCCCATTGGATTAGTTCACTGATTAGGTTAAGGTTACAACTATTTCTTGTCCAAACCTTCTTTCAATGTCTCACATGTGAGCTTTTGGAGGACACCTCACATCGGGACCATAACAGAAGAAAACTATTTTTCTCCTAAAATAAATTGGCTGCAGCAAAACATTCTGTTCTCAGAATGCACAGGGTCATCAGTGACAGCTGTAGCCCTTTCTGCATGGAAATATTTTCCCCTCTGATGTGGAGGCAGATTGCATTTGCCTGGCTAATCCGGCCATACACTGGAGAAATGAGAAAAGGCCCAAGCTACCCATATGTGCTATAGATTCCAAAAGGAGATGAGCCTACCAGCAAGTTTTTTTGCCACTTCTTTTTCTGATAATGTCAACATGGCCATTATTGCTTGATTACCTCTCTTTGCTTGAAAGCTAAAAGGCATTTCTGCTGAACAAGTATCTGAGAGGCCTCAGAAATCTTGGGGCAATTTTTTGCGAAGATTGAAGGCTTTTTACAGAACTTTCCTTAAAATCTTTGTGTTGTATAGAAGGGGTTTATCTGTTTTCTCTTTCCTATTATTCTTTTGTTCTAATTAGGTTTCCTTTAGTTTTTAAAAGCTGTCGTTTGTACTCCCCACTAAGAGTAATGAAACGTAATGTTGATTAGGCCTTATTAAGTGCCAGGCCTGATTTCAAGCATTTTTTTTTTATTTTTTTAGTTGTTGATAGAACTTTATATTATTTATTTATATGTGGTGCTGGGAATTCCTGTGGTTCACCCAGGATTTCAAGCATTTTGTATCGATTGTTTCATTATGAATCTATGAAGTAGGTACTGTCATTAACTTCATTTGATAAATGAGAGAACTGAAGAGTAAGGAGGTTAAAAGGGACTTACCTATGTAGTAGAGCCATGATTCAAAGAGGCCACATCTCACTCCAAATAATGTTTTCTTAACCATGTACTACTCTGCATCACAGAAAAAAAAATGGCAATTTTTTGGTTGGAGGCAGCAGGATGGAATTCTATCTAAACCAAGAGAATCCCTACACTCTCAGAAATCTGAGTGATCTCTTTCCTGTCCTTCACTCCAGTTCGCCCCTAGGCCATCTCCATTCAGTCATTTCCAAAGTTGAAAATATCCTATTATATCTAATTATACAAAATACATAACTTAACACTTATAATCAAGACTGGCTCCCCATGCTTTGAAAGTATCTCAGACAGTAATTAGGCTTCATCTCATACCTTTTCAACTGCCTTTTATGCCAACCTTGCAGTAGAAACCAGCTATACCCAGGAATAACCAGATAAAAGCCTTGCCTCAACTGGACCAGGAATCCATTTTGCTATCTAGTCTGAACTTTTCCAGTAACCTTAATAGATGTCTACAGGATATTGCAAACCTGGATCTTCAAGGGAAATAACACCCTTTGAGATAACCTTTCACTAATAAGAATAGAACCAGGTGAGTAGGGTTGTCCTCTTTGGGTAGAAGATTCTGCAACACATTCACAGCTATGACCAGCTCAATAATGTCCATCTTTATAGGTTTTTCTCTGTAAGGAAGTTTGGAGATGAGATACATGATTGGACCTATGAAGACATACATAAAGGATGAGGATTTTGTAAATCTTGTATTAAAGCTCATGAGTATCAACCACAGTGAATCAATAGAGAATCAATAACCAAAGATGACTTGTCTTCTGGGTGTCAATAAACCTCTCTGTGATCATTCCAGTACTTGTGTAATTGGCTCATAAATCATGTGGCCATGGTGACAAGGATGGAGACCAAGCATGAACACATCAGTATTGACTCCCTCTCACCAAACCTGGTGTAGCTGCCACTATTCCTGAAAGCAATTCCTGCCAGCAATACAGACTGTCATGGATAAGGCACTATCCTTGAGGACACTAGCTAGGCATTTGATGGCAAGTTGGTTACATCAGGCCCAATTCCACTACTGGAGTTGACTCCTGCTTTGAATCTGGCTTTGCCTTTCCTGACCATGGTGGTGTAGCAAGCACTGCTCTCTGAGCACTTACAGAATGTCTTCCTATTGACATGGGATCCCACACAACTTTGCCTCAGATTAAGGGACCTATTTGATGGCAAAGGGGGTGTGACAAGGCTCACACTACCATGGGATTTTTTGGTCTTACACTGTATTTGCTAGGAGAGACAGTCAGCCTAGTAGAATGATGGAAGGTAGCTAAGGTGCCAACTTAGCTAAATACTCTGTGGAGCTGAAATGCATCCTCCATCATAAAGTATATCACAGACCAATCAGAATAGATTCCCTAATAGCTGTACTATGTGTGTCTAGGAATCAACACGTAGAAATAGAAATCAGTCCCTTTCACCATCATTTTCAGTCATCAATTGTGAAATTTTTATTCAGGCCATTGACTCTGATTACTATGAGAAACTTAGTTTGTTACTACAAAATGGAAGTAATAGGGCAGAAAGAAGTATGTCCAGAACATATGGATTCAATGGACATCTCTTGGGGATATCTCCAGGACCCAGTGATAACTGTAAACAGGCAACTGCAGTGACTTCCATCCAAAAGGTCTAAAGAAACCCAGATTCTTTGGTTATGAAGGTCTGAGTCCCTCTTAGATCTGACTCCTGGGTTGCTGGAAAGCAACCTAGATCAGTTGAGGTATTGGCAAAGGGTGAGGAAAATCTAGAGAAAGTTGTGAAAGATGAAGATGGCACATATCAATTTTTGGTGTTGGGACATTTTTGTAGCAATGGATACTGGACCTCATTACTTTAATTTTCCTATATTAAATATTGATGCCTCTATGAAGAAAAGTAAATCAGAGAAAGGAGATAGAGGATAGTAGGGTTGGGTGACTACTTAAAAAAAGTTGTCAAGGAAGTCACATGGGTACATGAAACAAGAACATTCCAAAGAGACAAAGCAGCAATTTCAGAGATTCTGGGACATGAATGGTATATTGAGGAGGCTCATGTGGCTGGAGGGGCATGCAAAAGAGAGAGTGGTGAGGAGAGATGATCAGGATAGTAACTGGGGCCCAGACCAGGAAGGGCTTTGTAGGTAGTGAGAACTTTGGCTCTGCTTTTGTATAGGATAGGAAACCACCTGCAACTTCTGAGAAAATAATATAACATGTTTTTATGACATAATGTGTAGAGCTCCCAGGATGGGTACAGAAAGATCAGTGAAGAGACCACTGCAGGAGAGTGTTTTGAACTCATTTCTGATGGATTTTCTGGATACATAGAGCAAAGGTGTGGTGTCACTGGGTATAAGGTCTTAGATGATAAGTGCAATTACTGTTCTTTAGGACTGACTTTAAACTACTCCTGAGGGGGAATTTTAAAAAAAGGAAATTTTCTACATCTTACAAATCTTTCATAAAGCATAATATAGCCCAATAGATCTAGTGGTGAAATCTATGATTATGACTTAAACATCCACTCGGGCTTTGCTAAGAAGTCGTGGAAAACATGTCTCTGTGTTGAAAAACCACAAGTGGTTTCCAAGATCTGGCCTAGCACGAGGGATGGTAGCACATGCCTGTAATACCAGTGACTTAGGAGGCTGAAGCAGGAAGATGGAGAGTTCAAAGCCAGTCTCAGCAACTGAGCAAGACCTTGTCTCTAAATAAAATATTTGAAAAGGGCTGAAGATGTGGCTCAGTGGCTAAATGCCCCTGGGTTCAATACCTGGTACCAAAAAAAAAAAAAAAAAAAAAAGATCGGGCCCTTCACACAGATTCCATGACCATGTGCCAAAATTGTGCTCCTTACTACATATTTGTCTTCTCTTTTAATTCTCTCAATGACCCGGGAAGATGGAGTTATTCTCTACAAATTTATAGATGAAGAAACAGAGGGTAGAGGGAGGGAGATTGAATAAATTGGCAATGGTCATTAGGGAAAAAGGGACAGAGCCCTGGTTTTGAACCAAAAGCGGATTCCAGAGTTCATGCTCAACAACTCTAACTCCCAACTACTTACCATCCAGAAGTCAGGGAAACACCCATGTTCTTTGATGGTCTAATCTTATTTTTATGATCTCTCAGATTCTTCTAACAAGGAAAAATAACCAACATTAACAGGAAAATCTAATGTTTTTTTTTTTTTAAAAAAACATTTGCCTATAAGAAAATAATTAAGAGTGATTTATTCATTTATTAAGACACCCTATGTTAGGATGATCATTTAGTCTAATAACAAGGGTGGGTGGGCATTTATTCTGATTACCTTTGATGATGTCTGCTGCAGTTTTCCTGCTGTGTGACTATTTTCCCCAGAAAGTCATAGTACTGCCTTATTCCTACTTTAAAAAATCATTAGTGTAGTTGCATCACAGAAGAAAGAAAAAAACCAGATGTGTGATCTGCCCATGAAATAGAGTTGTTTGCCCCACACGAGCTCAGCCCTTTTCTTGTGCTGGCTGTGAGCCTGTACTCATGCTGCGGTAGAGAAGCTCATTACTGCTCACAGTAACCAGGAAATAGGGCTGGGCAAAAGAGAGAAAGGCCCGGAGTGTTCCCACAAAATTGAACCCTGAAAAGTCTGGGCATCTACTAGTGTCATTTAGCAGCCACTTTCTTGGGTTTTTAAATGAAATTGCAGGGCTAAAGGAGGTTATTCTGGTGAACTGGAGCATTGCCCAGCATTTGCCAGTGGATAGAAGCATCATGGGATTGGTGGTGATGTCAAATAACGGGTGCATAAGTAGCAGATACTCATTTGTCCAGCTTGTTAGTACTCAGTTTTGAACTGAACCTGTGGCTCTCCTAGAAGCATAATGAAGTATCTGCAATTCAGAAATTCTTTCAAGCTTTGGGCACTGCACCTCCCCTTCCTGTTTCCCTTCCATGTCAATCTTCTTGGCTGTCCTCACTGTTTGCTTCTAAGAACTTCTGCCACTGGAGTTGGTGTGCCCTGTCTAAATGGCATTTCATGGATTTCCCCAGGTGCCCCACATCCATGCCTAGATTAACGTGTCAGTGGCATATGGTGCAAATGGCCTGTCGTTCAGCCTCAGAATCAGTTTAAAATATCTGCCAGGCTGCTGACTGCTTGGCATAATGCCTACGGCCCCAGTGTTTGAGGAAGGAGAGCAACATTGTCTGAAAATTATTTAGAGTGAATTTTCTTGTGTAAAAGCCAGAATCTGGCTTCCTGCCTTTCTCCATTTCCCTGTCTTTCTCTTTCCTTTGGTATCTGAGTTAAAGAAAGAAGCACACATCCTGAGGCTGAGTGCAGAGAACCAAAGGTAATTGTGAGAATGGCTTTTCTTGCATTTGTTTCTTCAATTTGTGCCCCAATTCTTGCTCTTTTCCCATAAAGAAAAGAGCCTAGCTTGTGCTTTTCAAACACTTTGGCATTTGATCCCCTTAGAAGCCTCTGTGGTTAAGAGCTTTGTAATGTTGTGAACAACCAATTTAAAAAAATAAAAAATAAAAAAAGAAGCCTCTGTGGAGTGATTAACTCCATTCTGCTGACAAGAAAACTGAGGCTCAGAGATTCAAGTGTGACCAAAGCATACTGTAAGGAAGTGGCACAATAACCATTCAAACCCAGGTCTATCTGACTGCACAGACTAAATTATTTTCACTCAGTTAAGTCCACACTCTGACCACTGTCTGAACAGATACTGTGTATATATCAAGTATCTCCAGGGAGGGAGAGAGATTTTTACTGCAGTTCAATGGGCAAAGCTCACAGCAGCCTGTATCCCTGTAGGTACCATGAGCAAGTGCCCTTGGATTCTTCTTGTTCAAACTCCTCACCCTGCACTTCTCTTAGTGTATTTAATGGTGGGTCATTTTTACTGTTTAGTTGCCTGAAGAGTTTCTTCCTCCTAAATCCACGCTCTAGAGCCGATCCTGCTGTCCCCGGGATGAAGCTTCCTTGGTGGGTGATGACCTCAAGACTGGAGGCAGTTGACCTGCAGGCAGAGAGGAGGGATGTCAGAGGTTCCTCAGCTCAACTTGGATTGATGAACCAGAATAATCCTGGCAGCAGGACTCATGGAATCGGCCTCAACTGGCAATCTTTTTCCAGAACTGCTCTTTCTCAATTTTTTGTGTTTGAGGTAAAGCATGTTTGCCAACTTCTCACTTACAACCTCTTTTTTTTCTAAGTATCCTAAAAACACTCTAATCTATTGCCCAGATGAGTGGTCTCCACAGCACCCAATGGTTATCATTGGGTGGGATGCACTCCACCATTACGCTCTACTATACAAGAATCTTTTACTTGAAATGCCCCTCCAATTCCATAGTCTTTCAGGAAAATTCTGTACCTGCTTCAAGCTCCTGTTCAATCTGTCTCCTCCAAGAAATCTGCTGCAAACTGGTCTACCCTCCCAGCATCTTCTTTATTTCATATTCCTTACAGTGATAAGTATAGTTGTTGGTTAAAATTATATAATTGTTTATTTGAATTGCTTATTTGAACAGGTATAGGGCCTGTTATCATTTGAATAGGATATGTCCCCCAAAAAACACATGTGTGAGACAATGCAAGAATGTTCAGAGGTGAAATGCTTAGAACCATAACCTAATCAATGGATTAATCCACTGAAGGATTAATAATTTGAAAGGACTACTGTACTGGTTACTAACTATAGGCAGGTAGGGTGAGGCTGGAGGAAGTAGGTGGGGGGGGCGCATTCCCTTGGGGAGCATATTTTGTCCCTCCTACTTCCCCCTACCCGCACTCTCCTTCCAGGCTACTGTGAGCTGGGCAGCGTTCCTCCATCAAGCCCTTCTGCCATGATGTTCTGTCTCACCTCAAGCCAAGAACCTAGGAGTTGGCTGACTATGAACCTCTGAAATTGCACCCAAATAAACTTTTCCTCCTCTAAATTGTTCTTGTCATGCATTTTGGTCACAGCAACATAAAGCTGACTAATTCATGGCCCAACATTTAAATGTACATTGGGGATACAAGTAATTGAAATGAGGAATAAATAAATCATCCTCTTGTCCCAGCTGCCCAGTTCCATCTCAGAAGCACTCTGTTCCTTTTGCCTCCTTCTGAGGCTTCCAAAGAGTCTTTATATGTATACATCAACAATATTTAAGAGTAATTGCTAATATATACTAGCAATTATGTTAAAGGTACTATACTAAGCACTTTATACATATTATTTCAATTGAATCATCCCAACAACAAAATGAGATGGGTACTCACATGATGCATATTTTATAAAGGAGGAAACAGAGACTCAGAAACTTTAGGAATTTACCCATGATCATACAGCTACAATGTAACAGAGTTGGGAATCTGACCTCAGGCTATCTGACTGCAGAGCTAAGGGTCTTCACCACCATAGTACATGCCTTAAAATGTCGGTATCATGTATGTATCTGGTTTTCCAGCTAAATTAAAAGGAACAAAAGAAACAGTGTGAGCAGAGGAAAGAAACAAGCACTTGGGAAGCAAATTCTTGCTTTAAAACTTACTAGCTATGTGACCACAGGTAAATTTTCTAAACTCTGAATTTCTACTTTCTTATGGGAAAATGCTAATCTCAGAGAAAAGGGGGAGTGTGGAGAGGACCAGGGAAAGTAAACTTGTAAAACAACTGACTTAGAAAAAATATTCAGAAATGGAAGTTACCTTATCAAGAATCATGTCTTTTTTTTCCACTTTTTTTATTTGTTATTTTTAGATATACAGGACAATAGAGTGTATTTCGACACATTATACATACATAGAGTATAACTTTTTCTAATTAGAAGCCCATTCTTGTAGTTGTACATGTTGTGGAGTTACACTAGTTGTGTATTCATATATGAACATAGGAAACTTGTGTCTGATTCATTCTATTGTCTTTCCTATTCCTATCCTCCCTCCCTTCCCTTCATTGCCCTTTGTCTAGTTCAATAAACTTCTATTCTTCACCACCCGCCCCCCACACACACACACACTTATTGTGTGCTAGCATACACATATCAGAGAGAACATTCAGCCTTTGGTTTTTGGGGATTGAAGAGCTATGTCTTTTTAAGAATACATTTGCCATTTACAAATGACCAGTAACATTAAGCATCTTTTCTTGAGCTTGTTATCCATAGATGTTCTTGGGTGAAATGTCTATTCAAAACTTCTCTAATTAAAAAACATTGATTTGTTTTTAAGAAAAGAAAAGCATACATTCGCCAGCTTCAGCTGCTCTATGCAGAATAGAAAGGTGCATAAGCAACACCCTTGTGATGTTTGGCACAAAACAGACCTAACCTTTCCAGTGGCAGGAAAATACTACACAGAGGTTCCTGAAAGCAAATACAAGGCAGTAGGCTTTTGCACCTGATACCCACAGGGCTAGCTCAGGAGGGAATAGTTGGTCATTTGTTGGTTCTTCAAAGAAATGTATGCACTGATTTGGAAGACTGGTCTCAAAGTTGGGAACTTTGCCTGGAACATTCTTCCTCCCTATACTCTCATGTTAACACATTCATCTCCTTCCAGTCACTTCCTCAGGGTCCTCCCGACCTTCACTCTGACCCCATTACTGCTTTATTTCTATTTTTTTCATGACATTTTGTACCTTCAGTCATGTTATCATGATCCTGCCTATTGCATTTGTTTTTCATCATCTGACTCCTCTAGAATGTAAGCTTCCTGAGAGATAAGTGTCTTTGTTTCCATTGGTGTATCCTAAGCACTTTGAGTAGTGCCTGGCCTATGTAAATGCTTAAGAAACATTTGTTGGAGGAATAAAATTTTCAGATAAGGAAACTAAGGCTAAATGACAGCCTAGATAATTTTGCTAGTGAATATTACAGTCAAAATTAGAATTCAGTTTTCTTAGCCATTCAAACCAGTTGTCTTTCTATTATTAGATCATAGTTTTAAGGGTAGAGGGATATATGTCTAAATTGAGGAGTGGATTGGCTATTGAGGAATCCAAAACTGGAAGTGAGTAGATATAGACAAAATAACTGAACCATAAAAGTGACAACAGGAAAAAGAAAAAACACAGATGTGGGTGGTTGTGTTGATTTTTTTTTTCAAAATTTTGTTTAAGTACCTGAGACTCTGCTGTCAGTTTATCTAGTGAAATAAGATTCATGATCAATGTGTGGAGACGGAAATTTCAGACCTCATTATACACAAACTGAAGATTATTCCTTTGCTGTCACTGCGGCATTTGACACGCCAGTGAAAACAAAAGGAAATCTGTCTCAGATGCCCCTTTTAGCTTTGACAGATGTGGAGATGCAGGAGTTTGGGGTGTTAATTTTTGGCTGAATGTTAAATGTGAGCATGTCCAGAGATACAGCTAGAGAAACTACCACCTTGTTCCCAGTTAGGGCTGAAGGCCAGTGATGCACTGAATTTCAGTCCAGGGTTTTCTGCTCCCATTTCTACTGTCTTTATCTCAAAAGGAGGAAATGCTCTGCCTTTCCTAGGTCAACCTTCCACCTGAACTTGTGGTCACATTCTTTTCTCCTATCACTTATTCCATCTTTCTTAAATCTTAAATTTGTCTTTTCCCTACTTGTGTGGATATGCCCAAGTCTCCTCCATACCAGTGCAAAATAATGAAAATCTTCCTGCAATACCTTGGATCCATTAGCTTTTGAAGTATCCCAAAGTACCCCCAAACCATGGCTAGAAACAGCAAGCATTTCGATTACTCTCTAGTCAGTGAGTCACCTGGGTAATTCTACTGATCTGGGTCAGGCTCAGGTGATTGCAGTTGGTCCTGGAACCCTGGCTGCATGTCTTCATGTGGAAAGAGTCAGCTGGAATGAAGACTGGGTGGGCTGGTCAAGGATGGCCTCACTTACATGCCTCACAATTAACAATCATTAGTTATGGTGATATGGGTGACTGGGCCACTGATTGCTGATTCTCCAGCATGTTTGCTCAGGCTTATTCTGAAGGTAGCAGGACTGAGCAGGAGAGAGAGATAGAGAAGGCATGCAGAAGTACACAAGACCTCTTGAACTGGCATAATATCACTGTTACCTTATTTCATTGGAAAAAGCCAGCTATATGGCCATCCCAGGGACCAGAAAAGAGACAAGAGACTCTACTTACTTTTCTTTTCTTTTTTTCCTTAATATTTATTTTTAAGTTTAAGGTGGACACAATATCTTTATTTTACATGTATGTGGTGCTGAGGATTGAACCCAGTGCATCGTGCATGCTAGGCGAGCACTCTACCACTAAGCCACAACCCCAGCCCCTAGACTCTACTTCTTGATGGGAGGAGCTGAAAAGTTCCATCACAGGGAGTTTGAATTCAGCGAGAGATGAAGAAGTAAGGTCAATTTTTCAATCAACCTACTATATCTCTCTTCATCCTTAAGCTTCTGTACAGGTCTCCTTTCCTTCATATCCAAACTTGCAGAGGATAATTGTCCAGTCACTTCTCACTCAATATGACCTCACCTTATTACCACTATTTCCATTTTGATGAAACTCCTCTATTTAAAAGCCTTGCTAGCTCAAATATCAAACATACTCTCAGCTTTCATCTTACTTAACCTCACTGCACAATTTTACTTGCGCAGTCATTCCTTCCTGCTTAAAACTCTCCTCCCTTCACATCTCTGATTTATTCTCTCCTGGTTCTCCTTCTACCTCACAGACCATTCCTTCACAGATTTCTCTGGCTGACTGGTGTGCTAATGCTGGTGTTCCTTATATTTCTATCCCCCCACACACACACACACTTTTTTTTTCCTTCTAAACTCTTTCTGGAATTTAATTCAGTAAGGTGGATACTTCTTGTCATGGTTTGGATATGAGGTGTTCCCCCAAAGCTCCTGTGTTGATGCAGGAAGTGAAAGGATTAGGTTATGAGAGCTGTAACCTAATCACTGAATCATCCATTTTATGGGTTAATAATTTGGAAGGACTACTGAACTGGGTGGTAAGTGAGGTGGGGCCTTCCTGGAGGAAGTAGGTCACTGGAGGTATGCCATAGGGGATTACCTCTTGTCCCCCTGGCTTTTCCTTCTGTGTCTCTGCTTCCTGGTTACCATGAGGGGAGTAGCTTTCCTTCACCACAATGTTCTGCCTCATCTCAGACCCAAAGCAATGGAATTGGCCGATCATGAAATGAAACTTTTGAAACTGTGAGCCAAAATAAGATTTTCCTCCTCTAAGTTTTCTTTTGTGTGTGTGTGTGTGTGTGTGTGTGTGTGTGTTCATGTGTGTGTGTGTGTGTGTGTGTATGCTGGAGATTGAACCTAGGGCCTTGGGCATTCGAGGCAAGCACTCTACCAACTGAGCTATATCCCCAGCCCTCTAAGTTGTTCTTATTGGGCATTGTCTTCACAGTCACAAAACGCTGGCTAACACAGTACTAGGCATATTTATTCTAACTCACCTCTTAACCGCCAGATATAAAGCCTCAATGCCTACTGGTTGTTGCCAGAGGTTCCTCAGAAATGTCTAAAATTAAGCTTAATATCTATTTTCCAAAATTCTATTGTTTCTTTTATTAATGAAAAAATTTGGAATTCTACCAATTCATCAAATAGAAACCGAGGACTGTTCTTCATTCCTTCTGCCTTTGGCTCCCTATAACCAGAAGGCTTTCCTGTCCATTCTGCCTCTCAAGTATCTCAAAGCCCCACCCTTTCCTCCTGTCCTCACTGCTGCTGCCTAAGTTTAAGTCTTCATTTTCTGTCCCCTAAAACAATGCTAGAGCCTTTCCTTTGCTTCCCTGACCCTTTTCTACAGCCAGAGATCTATCTTTCTGAAATACAAATCCATCAGTGTTACTCCTCTGCCTTATACATTTCCACTGGATCATTTCAGTCAAGGTAAAAATCTAAGTATTTTGCATTAGTGTCCACCAGTTGTGCAAAAAAAGAAATGCATTCCTCCTCATTTAAGAAAAAGATTTAGTATAAGGAAATAGGATCTCTCAGGAGGCAACAAGTACAACCAGAAAGCAGAGAAGTTCTCAGGGACAAAGTCTCATGTTTGCTGGTTACTTTCCCATTGCCTTCAGTATCTCATCTCTGCTTCTTTCTGGACTTTGCCCCTGTGGATTCCTCCATCCTAAATCCTACCTCTCCACATCCATCAATGCATATGCATTTTATTTGGAGGGGGGTTGAGCCTAGGGGTTCTTTACCACTGAGCTACATACCCAGAACTTTTTAATTTTTTATTTTGAAACAGGGATTCACTAAGTTGCTGAGGGTCTCACTAAGGTGCTGAGGCTGACCTCAAACTTGCGATCCTCCTGCCTTAGCTTCCTGCCTGAGTCATTGGATTTCAGGCATGTGCCACTGAACCTGGCACACATGCATTCTTAATCTAAGCCTACTTAATTTTCATATCTCTTGGAAGAAATTATTGGGAAAGAAAATCTAATTGTCTTAGCTAGTGTGTCAGTTGGTTATGACTATAATGGGATGAGGTCATATGTACAAGACATGAAAGTCTATGTTCACAACTTTGGTGAGACCGGTAGATAAGAATGTTCTTAGAGAAGACAATTCAAACAAGTATAATATATTCCTTAATATGGCATCTGGTATTTTCTAGTCTCAACTCTAAACTCTTCTCCCACTCCAAGTAAATAGAACCATGCCCCATTACCTAAACAAATCATGCTCCTTTTCCTATGTTATTCCCAACACCTTCAATATTCTTACCCTCCTTAAGCTTCACAAAGCTTCCTTCCTTCTCAATTCATCAAATAGAAACTGAGGACAGTTCTTCATTCCTTCTGCCCTTGGCTCCCTATAACCAGAACGCTGTCCCAGTTTGAATATTACCTCCTCTATGAAGGCTGACCTTGCGAGTTGCTCTCTCCTTCAGAAATGCTTGCATTTTCTATTGAGCACATATCACAACAAATGGAAATTGTGTTCCCCTTTGCTAAATTATGAGCATTGATTTATTTATTGGTAGGCATATCTGGCATAGTTTTAGGCACATAGATGTTCAAAAAGTTTGCTGAATGGATACAAATGTGAATAATCAGATTCTCAAAAACTGTGGTTCTCGAAATGTGCTTCTAGATCAGTGGCATCAGCATCATCTGAAAACTTGTTAGAAAGGCAAGTCCTTGGACCCCACTGCAAAACCCACTGAAACAAATTCTGAGAGTAGGTATATCCTACCAGCTAAGACATCCATGTCCTAATCTCTAGAAACTGTGAATATGCTATGTTATGTGGCCAAGGGGAATTCACATTGCAGAAAAAAATTAAGATTGTTGATCAGTTGGTTTTAAAAAAAAGAGATTACAATAGGATAATATGGGTGGGCTAATTTGTCACAAAGGCCCATAAATGGAGAAGTTGAAGATAGAAGAATCAGAACCAGAGGGGTATCATAAGAAAGACTTGATCATCTGTCACTGGCTTTGAATATGGAGGGAATGTAGTAAGCAGCCCTTAGAATCTAGAAAAGACAAGGAAGTGGTTTCCCCCAAGAGTCTCTGGAAAGAAACTCAGTCTGGTTGAAAGCTTTATTTTTGTCCAGAAGACCATTTTGGACTCCTGGCTTCTGCAACTTAAGATAATAAATTTATGTAGTTTTAAGCCACTCGGTGTGTGATAATTTGTTATAGCGGTGATAGGAAATTGATATAGTAGGGTCCAGCAATTTGTTTAGCAAGACCTCCAAGTGATTCTAAAATTTCTTTCCACTGCGCACTCTTACACCTGGTATTAAGCCTAGTGTAATCCTCATCCTTCTTTCTTTGCTTGACTCTCTCTGTATGTTCACCATTATATTCTAATACAGAGCTGACACTCAGTAGTAATAGAAGTGGCAGCTAATACTTATTGAGAAGGTCTATATGTGACTTAACCCAGTCCTTATAATAAGGCTGTGAAGTAGGTAATATTAGTATCCCATATTTTATAGATGGGAAATAGATGCCCAGAGAAGAAAATAAACGTTCACAAAATCCCTCCCCCCCCTAGTAAGTGGAAAATCTCAAATTCAGCTTCATCCCACAGTGCATGTTCTAATCCCTATGTTATGTGGTCTATAAGCAGAAAGTAATGTATATTTTATTGAGGAATGAATTAATAAATGCATGAGCCAGGCACAGTGGCACAAGCCTGTAATCTCAGTGACTTGGGAGGCTGAGGCAGGAGGATTGCACGTTCAAAGCCAGCCTCAACAACTTAGTAAGAGCCTGTCTCAAAACAAAAACTTTGAAAAGGACTGGGGATATAACTTGGTGTTAGACCATCCCAACTTAGTGTGATCCTATCTCTAAATTTAAAAAAATAATAATAAAAAGTCTAGGTATGTGACTCAGTGGTTGGGTGCCCCTATGTTCAATCCCTAATACTACAAAAGAAAAAGAAAAAAAATAATGAATAATAAACAATAAATCTTACCTAAGGACTTTTGAAGCATATTAGGAAGCAACAGTGGTGCTCTAAATGGATTTTATTCCACACTGACTCAATAGAATAGGGAGAAGCACACTCTTTATTTGTATCGATGTAGATCAGAGGACTCAGAAAAACTACTAGACCTAGAGAGGAGAGCTGGACTGCTAATGATGGCCAAGGATAGGATTGGGGAACATGTATACTCTGCAAAGATTCTGTCAGGAATGAGGAAGAGTTAAAGGTAACAGAGAAGCAAGTCCGAGGCTATGATCACCACATTATTGCCAGCTCTAGACTAGGCCCAGAACCTTAGAGGCCAAGGCCTAAATTATCAAGATATATCTGTTGAATGAAAGAGCATTTTAGTGTGAAATTGATCTGAGCTCTTCAGACATAAGTTTCAAGGTGTCTGAGAAAGATCTCTGATTAGACTCACCAGAACTCTCAGGTGTGACATTTGTGATATGAAGGGAAAGGCTGAGCCATGGTCAGTGAACTGAAGGAGTTGGAGGCCCAGGGAGGATAGCTAGAACAGTTACTGACAAGTGGTCAAGACCTGGTGTCCAAAGTGGGTGGCCATTTGCAACCAAGACACAAGAAATAAAGGCTTGGAGACCTGGAGGAATAGAGGAATTCTAACCAGGAATTTGAGTGCCCCCATTGAGTGATTTTTCCCTACTTGAGCTCTTTGAAGGGTGTCCCAATATGTTGGTAGAGTACAGGAAGACAAAACAAGGGAGGTAGACACAGAAATATCAGGCTGGTTGACAGGGTCGGTCAGGGCATCTCTTCACAGAGGACAGTCTCCATGTATTGTTTTGGGACTATGGCAGGCCTAGGCTTTGGAGATAACCAGCCAAGCAAGTCAGGGCCCTGGGAAACTAGATGCCAGCTAAAAACAGAAATTTTGAATAAGTTCTGTTGATAAAGCCTAACTGAAGGCACACAGAGTAGTGGAAGGCAAATGGCAGAACTAAACTTTAATAAGGAAATAACCCAGGGCTGGGGATGTGGCTCAAGCGGTAGCGCGCTCGCCTGGCATGCGTGCGGCCCGGGTTCGATCCTCAGCACCACATACCAACAAAGATGAGATGTTGTGTCCGCCGAGAACTAAAAAATAAATATTAAAAATTCTCTCTCTCTCTCTCTCTCTCTCTCTCTCTCTCTCTCTCTCTCTCTCTCTCTCTCTCTCTCTCTTTAAAAAAAAGGAAAAAAAAAGGAAATAACCCAGAAGCAAAGTGCATAGTGCTGAGGCACTCTAGTCAGGGAAAGAAGAGGCAGAGCTACAATGGGTGGGAGCAGATAGCAGTGCCATCTTGAAATATTCATGACCTGAGTTCCTACAGTTACTAGGTTAAATAGAAGGGAAAAGGATCTGTTAATATCAATGGAAGTGATGATGGTAGGAAACTACTTGATCATATGCTATGCCCAGCCTGGGTTTCTTGGTTGTTTTCTACCACGAAAATTTAGGGAAATTTTTTTATACAGATTTAATTTTTGGAATTCCAATTTTCATAAGTTTTAGTTTCATTTTCAAAATAAGGTCTAGTCCAACTTTTTTTTTTTTTTTTGGTACTACAATGGAAACTGGGAGACCCATTTTAAGGGGATTCAGTTTGAGTGACCTTTTTTTACTATCAAATTACCTGCAATACTTTGCAGGGAACCTTGCCTCGAGCTCCACTGTTCTATTCACCATGGCAGGTAGACAGATGAGTAGGCCTAGCCACAGAAGAGACTGGAAGGGAACAGGGAGGGAGAAGGACTCAAGTTAGCTACAAAGGCCTAGAAACCAGTATAACAAAGTCCCAGAATGCTGTGGAACAATGACAGCATTTGGTGGTAGGTGTTCCTGGGTTCTATATTTCACTCAATTGTTAGGCACTAGTTCTTTCTGTTAAATACAATACTAGATAGTTGACATTCAGGTAGGTTAAGTTGTCTGGCCAGGATTAGTAAGTATAAGAGTTAAGATTGACAGCCAGATCTCTCTGATAATGAATCTGGAGCTCTTAGCAAGCTGTCTCCTCTTCAGTGGGAAAAACTTCTCAAAGTGGGTCTGGATCCAAGAGTAACCCAGGACTTATTCCAGGGATAGGGATAGAGCACTCTTTCTTAGGAATTCCATTTGTAGGAACTATCAACTAAAAGCTTATATTTAGAGAGGCTCGAGTACAAAGCATAATCAGCCAGCAGGGATAGATTTCTTGTAACTTAGGAATACAATAAATATTACCAACTCCACAGGGCTGTGTGAGGGATCTTGTGGAGAGTGTTTACAAAGAGCTCAGTACAGGGCATGGCATATAATATATTCTTAATATACATCAGTCATAATTCATCCTAAAGAGGATGTTAGAGGTTCTGCTCCTCACCTGCACACAGGGGAGTGCTAGAATATGTAGCCTTAACAGAAACATATGGAAGAAATGCAGGCTGAAGTAAAAAAGCAATTACATGACAAGTTTCCATATGCTTATTCTTTACTTGACCAAGAAATTTTAGGTAATTAATGTTTGAAAAGAAATATGAAAGAAATTAAAATGGAGTCAAGTTTTCCTCGTATTAATGTCATGTGACCCGGCAGCCTCCAAAGCCATTTGGTGGTGTTAGGAAGACTATGTCCAGAGTGCCTCATTAAAACTTCCCCAACAATAGCTCTACCACCCATGAACTGCTGTTTTCTTCTCCCTTCCTGTGAAGTCACTCAAGTTGCCTCTGAATGGAAAATCTCAAATGAATAGCACTGGAGTGTAATTAATAATGTTCCTTCCTCAGTTTCCTACTTTGTTGTGCACCTCGATGATATTCCAAAGTATAAAACAGGGACATCTCACCAGGCTGAGCGCTCACTGGATGTGACAACCATACCCCTGGTCCAGGCTTTCTTTGTTTATTATATATTTTTTTCTTCCTCAGAGGCAACTAGCAGAAACCTTCTAGAAAGTAGAATTTGTTTGAAAGCCCTCCTGCTTCCCTCCAGCACTTTTACCTTCTTGTAACGTGTGTTGTTTGAGGGGGGGCATGCCTCTGTCCATGAAACCAGAGGAGAAATAATTCTACCCAAAGAAAATTATAATCAATTGGTCTAGAAGTCTCTTTACTTAAGAGACAGTGATATGGGGACTATACCCCTAGCCTCTGATTCAAGAGTTTCTTTTCTCCCTCACATGTCAGTTGTCACAGGCTTTCTGCATTTTGACCTCTTGTTTTCTTTAGTAAAATAAGTCTTTTCATTTGAAATTCTCATCTTCAATTAGTGACAGTACTATCAGAGCTCCTTTCATAGCCATATAACCTGGGCTATAACTCTAGCTCTGTATCAATTTTTGGTGCATTATCTTGACTCTAGCCACCTAAGAAACACAGAATCTGAATCAAGTCTGTCTCCAGGGTACTTGTGAAAATATGCTTAGCCTGTCCTACTTCCTGTTAACTCTGCCTTTGATACGGGGTCTGTCTTCTAGCAGGCTATGAGTAAGGCAAGGACTCTTTCTGGATGCATTCTTTGCATTAGAGAGAGAGAGAGAGAGAGAGAGAGAGAGAGAGAGCAGTATATTATCAGTGAGTATCAATTATAATGAGGCATTTTTAGTGGGGCTTGATAATGTTGGAACCAGGGAACAGTGGCCTCTGAGTGAGATCCTGGCAGCTGCGTTTTATTAACCCGAGTCAGGGTGTTAAGCAGATTTTCAGACTTGATTGACAGAACCCTTTCAGCACAAACCCTGGAAAACTATTAGGAGAAAAGAATTCCATCGAGGAATTCTGCCTGTAATAGTTTTAATACAGAAATGCATTTCCTTTGCAGCACACTGAGCTCATATCATTTCCAGACTGAGTAGTATTGTGGTTCCAGTGTCATTTACCACAACCAATTATAAGACATCCTGAAAATATTTTAAATAGAATTGGATCAAGAAAAAAATGATCTCTCAAGATGTGGTCTGAGAGGCAAAATCCCAGAATTACCAGTAGCTCTCATGCTCCATCTCTTTCAAAAGAAGAAGGAAGAGAAAAGAGGAGACAAAGGAGGGGAGGAAGAGGAGGAGAAGATATGATATAGGGGCAAGAGGTTGAACGAAAGCATAAAAAGCAGGATACAACTACTTGACTACCCTTTGTGTTCTTCAACATTCTTTCCATTGCTGCAAATCCCCTAAATACAGAGATGGACAGTCTTTTTAAGGCACCAGATTCACTTCCCAAAATCAGAGAATGCATAAAGCCACTGTTGTGATCATAAGGTGCTACTCCAGTGGCAATGTCAACCCATCTCCTGAACCAACAGAGAGATGTCTCATATTAAAAGGATCCAGCAGACAGTCATTGCTATTCTTTACTTTAAGCACCACAATTTTGTTAGGATGCTACACTGGAAAGAGCTGTCGGGGAAGCCAAATATCAAATGTTTGGGTTTGTTTGTTTTCTGTTTTCACTTGTCTTATTGAGTTATTGGAATATAAAAACAATATATGTTCGTTGCAAAAAAAACAGAAAGTAAAGGAGGAGGCAATGAAAACGAAGGATATTATCCAGGGATAAGAACTACATGCAAATTCAGAAACAAAAATGTTTTCAGATAAGAAACACTCTAGTATAACCTGCTTTGTGTTATTTGGCAATATGCTATGAACCTTTCTCCATATCAATAAATATGGATTTACATCACATATCTAAAGCTGCAGTGTATTAATGTGTCATTATTTTAACTAATCCTCATCTGATGAACATTTAGCTTCCTCTGCCCCCTTTTATTCCTGTTTTAAATAATATTGCAATATCATTCCTCTATACCAATGATCCTCAAACTTTAATGTGACAAAGAATCATCTGAAGTATTTAAAAAATATGAATGCGTGAACCTCACATCTAGATATTCTGCTTAATAAGGAAGGTATAAGACCCATGAATCTGCATTTTACCAAGCACTACAATGATGATGCTGGTAGTCCTCTAGCCACATGTTAAGTAATATATATCTTTGCAAACTTGTCTAATCCTTAAGATAAAGTTCTACAAAAGGTTTCTATTTTTACAATGTCTAGGCAGTGCATTTCAACAGTCTACCTTCTTTTCAATTATTTGGTTGATTAAAAGGAAAAAAAAACAGATTGGATCATGAAGGTAGGTATATGCTCCAAGGTAGGGAGTATGTATGGGGCATAGATCAACAGGGTAAATCTGTTTAAGAACCCTCAGAATTGGCTTCTTAGCAGTCTGTAGAAGGCAAAAATCCTTTCCAAGGAATCCCTAGACCCTTCCACTGGAACCTGGTCATGAGAAGAGTTGAGGCGGGATGGGTGAAGACACAAGGTGAGAGTGAAAGTGAGCTCCACATCTTGGCTGAAGTTCTGAGATGGGAGGGTGCCTGCAGGTTGCCATTTGCACCACAGAGTGCTACCAACAAGTGGTCACCAAATGAGATGCTCCATTTCCAAGACCTACTTGAACAAAATTTGCATTTAACTAGAATTCTGTTTCTACCCTCAGTTTTCCAGGAGTTTGAAAAGGGAGAGTAAGAGAATACAGGCATTTCTTCATTTCCAGGATATGAACATGCTTATGTAAATGGACATATGCTCCACCAAACAAAGGTACAGATTCCCCTGCTGACAACCTCCCAACTCCAGAAGGAGAAGATGGCCAAATATAAACCACATAAAGAACAATTTGGGGGCTGGGGATGTAATTCAGTAGTAGAACTCTTGCCTAGCATACATGAAGCCCTAGATCTGATCCCCAGCAACACAAAAGAAAAAAATTTTTTGTCCAAGCTCATGAAGTATAGAAATTGAACAAGTATAGGACTCCAATTTGAATCACATAAAGAAAAAATGTTTGTCTTCCTTTTTTGTACAAATATTATTATAGTATGATATACACATACAGGAGACTAAATCCTACGTATGCAGACTGGTCATATGTTCACAAAGTGAACACACTGGTATTACTAGTATCCAGTCAGGAAAGAGAACAATCCTCTGATGCCAGAAGTCCCCTGGTATCTGCTTGCAGTGACTATTCTCCCCAAGGGTAACTGCCATGCTGATTTTTAACAGTTTTAATTGGTTTGACTTGGTTTTGAGCTTTATATAAATGGAATCAAAATACACAGCTTTTTCTTTTTGAAATTTTTTACTTGATTTTATAGATCATTAGTTTAACTCTTCCTACCCTCTGCAGACCTGTCCCTAAAAAACAAATGTAAAAGAATATACTTCAAATAAGTCAGTGTCCATTTATGCCATTAATATTGAATGGATTTATCTAAGTTGATCCCAGCTGAGTCTCTGGGGCCCTCGTGGCTGTCCATAGTAAGGTAATAAGGATCCTAAGGGTTACTCCCCAGTGTGCATGACAGGCAACTCCAAGAGCTAGTATAATGCAGTGGAAATAAGATTAGCTTTAGAATCATAAAGAAGAGTTCAAACAGAATCATCTCCACTTACCAGGCATACTATCTTCATGAGGTCATGCAATCTCTCTGGGTCTCAGTTACTGCTACATCTGTGAAATGGGGGGAAATCTCATTGGGTTATTGTGAAGATTAAGTAAGGCCAGGTGCAGCGGCACACACCAGTAATCCCAGTAACTCAGGAGGCTGAGGCAAGAGGATCACATATTCAAAGCTAGCCTCAGCAATATAGTAAGGCCCTAAGCAACTTAGCAATACCCTGTCTCAAAATTTAAAAATAAATAAATAAAGGCTGGGGATGTGGCTCAAGCAGTAGCGCAATCGCCCGGCATGCGCGGGGCGCTGGGTTCGATCCTCAACACCACATAAAAATAAAAATAAGGATGTTGTGTCCACCAAAAAAACTAAAAAATAAATATTAAAATAAATAAATAAATAAATAAGAAAGGGCTGGGGATGAGGGTCGGTGGTTAAGCACTCTTGGATTCAATTCCTGGTACAAAAAAATAAAAAAAAAAAAAAGAGTAAAATCTAAACTCAAAGTACTTGGCATAAAATGGGTGTACCAGAAATGTTCATTCTCTTTCTCCCTTCAGAGACTAAACCATTATCCATCAAATTTAGCTTAGAAAGCACAACCTAAATAGATAACATTTTCAGTGGCAGCTATCTGCACCATTAACAGGCAAGTTTAAAATCATTTGGAAACCAGGTTTGTGGTCAAAGAGCACGTAAATCTGCTGACACAGAGTCTTTTTCAGAACTGAGAAATGTCATCATGCATTCTTTGGAAATTGGTGTGGCTTCATGTCCTCTTATATATTCTACCATGCTGGCCTGGCTGTTTATTTATTAATGATTATCACCACAAAAACCATTATTATCCCAGCTTCCTGTCATGGCCTAAGAGCACATGAAATCCTCATTTCCCAACAAGAGTACAGAGTCTCCAAATGCCTGTGCTTCCCGAGACATTATCATTTTATTAATAGCCATTATGTCATTTCATTTACAATGGCCTTTTCAGTTAGACACACACATGATCGTGTAACTATCATGTCATTTCTGCATTTTCACCAGGATACATATTAAAATCTCTGACAGATTGCTAATGAGCTGATGTTGGAATTACAGAGTAGTCTGTTATCATTTGTCCATTCACAGTTTCCTCACCAGCCCATCTGTGCTCGGAACCCAGCCACCATGGAGCATGCAGGCTGGGACAGTTTCTCCATTTACACCTTTTGCCTTCAGAGGCCTCTGGGAAAGCCTGTCCCTAATTAAAGATTTTAACAAACATATTGCCAGCTTTCTAACACTGTTATTAAACTGCTCTCTCTTGTTAGAAAAGGTGCTGTTTGTCAGCAGTTTGTAGATGTAGATATTTAATATGTGTTTCTGTAGCCCAGCAAAATATTTGTGTTTTTTAGAATAATTTAATTAGTATGTTATGCATATATCTACCTATATGCACAATAAATACACATGGCACATATGCTATCAAAATCCTGTATAATTATTCAGATTCACAAGGACAAAGAAGATGATGTATCCCATAGACACACAGACTTCTTTATGGAACAAGGTATGCTTGAACCCACTAGGACAGGACTATTAAAACAAAATGGTCAGTTTGAGATCGTGGCTTACATAATTTTGGACAAAGGCAAAGTATCTTCTACCTAAAATATTTGTTTAATTAAGGTGCATTAAAAATCTGCTTTCCCTGGCAGAATATTCTTAGTTGAGAGGATAGACATTCCCTTACCCTAATGATTTCATTATTAGAGCTGAATTTCATGGTGTGGGTGTGGTTGAGGAGTTGGGGAGACTTGGAGTCAACAGGAGAGTTCTGCATCCCCTCTCTCCCCCAGCATCAAATTTGGACACCCCTTCCCATCACACTCATTGCACCAGAGGATTGAGAGAATGAGAGACATGCCAGAGCTCAGAGCTGCTCCCCAGGAAAAAGCTTGCAGATTATCGGTCTCCCCAGGGTGAGCATAGGGTCACCCACCCCCTGGTGACAAGCCATGGAAGGTTCTCCAAACTAAAGCAAATCCTGAAGGCCTGAGACCTTTACCATCAAGGCAGGAATAATAATTCCCAAGGGTTCGTTACTCTGGAGTCTCTTTGAATGTTTTTCAAGTTTTCACCGGCAGCTCTGTGACATTGAGGGGACTGTGAGGTGCATCTTTCAGTGTGCAAGTTTGGTAGTCACTCTTTGCTCTGAAATTTTAATGTAGGCTTTGATACTTTGATTTAATCCTTGAATTAATTATTGGTAAATCTGAGGGAGAAGCCACAAAACATAACGCAAGGTCCTTGTCCTGAAAGAATTTGCAAACTAGAGAGTTAATGCATATACATGAAAACTGTATGCTCTACGTAATAACATAGGGTGGGCAATGCTCAGAGCCACATGATGGGCGCCGTCACAAGGAAGTATGGAGTGTGAAGACATCACTCTGAGAAAGGAAGTTAGGAAAGTCTCAGAGGGGGCAGAACAAGAACCAAATTATTAAAAAATGTGTAAGAGGTGTTTGTGAGAAGGGAGAGGATACTGTGAGCTAGAAAGACACAGGAAAAACAAGGAGACTTGTTTGGGAGACTTTAAGTAGCTGCTTTGGCTAAAGCAAAAGTTTGTGAGGAAGCCTTGAGAAGGCAAGATTTCAAGGGCCACTCTGTCAAAGCCAAGGATCTGTACTTTACCATTTTGGGTTTGTTCATCAGTGATTTGGTTTAATTTTCCCCTTTTTAAATACTTATTTTTATTTGTTCTTTTTATTTACATATAGACCATAGAAGGTATTTTGACATATCATACATATACACAGAGTATAACTTCCCATTCTTGGGGTTGTACATGATGTGGAGTTTCACTGGTCATGTATTCATATATGAATATGAATATGAATATGAATACTGTCTTTCCTATTCCCATCTCCCCCTTCCCTTCATTCCCCTTTGTCTAATCCAATGAACTTCTATTCTCTGCCCCACCCTTGCTGTGTGTTAGCATCCACATGTCAGAGAGAACATTGGATCTTTGTGGGTTTTTTTAATATTTATTTTTAGTTTTTGGTGGACATAAGATCATTATTTCATTTTTATGTGGTGTTGAGGATCAAACCAAGTCCCTCACACATGCTAGGTGAGCGCTCTACCACTTGAGCCACAATCCCATCTCTGGATCTTTGGTTTTTTGGAATTGGTTTACTTCACTTAGTATGATAGTTTCCAGTTCCACCCATTCACCAACAAATGCCATAATTTCATTCTTCTTTATGGTTGAGTAATATTCCATTGTGTGTGTGTGTGTGTGTGTGTGTGTGTATAATCACATTTTCTTTATCTATTCATATGTTGAAGGGCATCTAGTTTGGTTCCATAGCTTGGTTAAGTAGACTTTATTTTTGAGAGAGGTTTTAGGGTCACAGCAAAAATGAGTAAATAGTACAGAGTTCTCATATGCCCCCTACCCTCACACACACACACAGCCTCCCCTATCACCATCTCCCAACAGAGTAGTACTTTTATTACAATTGATTGCCACATCATTCTTATATAAAGTCCATAGTTTACATTAGTGTTCATTCTTGGTGTTATGCATTCTATGGGTTTTGACAAATGTATGATGACATATATCCAACATTATAGTATCACACATAAGAGTTTCATAGTCCTAAAAGTCCTCTATGTTTCCCCATTTGTCTCTCCCTCCCTGAAACCCTTGGCAACCAGTAATCTTTTTATCATATCCATGATTTTTCCTTTTCCAGAATGTCACATTGTTATAATCATACGGTATGTGGACTTTTCAGATTGACTTAATTTGCTTAGTCATATGAGTTTAATTTTCCTTCATGTTATTCATGGCTTGATATCTCATTTCTTTATGTTTTTGTTTCTGCCTCTTAATCACAGAGTAGAAGCTTTTATTTTGGGAATCAAAAGAATGAAATATATGGAATCTATAATGATTAACATTAGGCATGCACCTCTACCTGAAACTGCTGTTAGTTTTTAAATGGTATAAATCTTTATAATTTCTTTAGTGCATCTTCGAATTTTTTGTACCCTGATAGACAGGGTAAGTTAACTTCTTCCTGTGGCTGTCTAGTAATGAGAATTCTGTTCAACAGCTGGATTCCTTTATAACTGAAGGCCTCCAGATCCTCAGGCTTCCTGTTCTACCATGAGACCATACCTTAATGTAGACAATTAAGTACATCACCAGCATAGGGGAGGGAGACAATCTGAAAGCTGAGGTGTACTGTACAAATGCTCTGTACATTTTTTTCCAGCACTGATGGTCAAACACTGTTTGTGTATATATATCACATTTTCTTTATCTATTCATCTGTTGAAGGGCACCTACAGTTAAAGTAACCCACAGTTAAGTACCAAATTATAATTGTCCAACTTCTTTCAGACATGCACAAAGACCTCCTCAAAAATGTGAAAAGATTCTCATGAATGAAAGTTTTACCTGTGTGATCCCACCATCAGGTTACAGAAAGCAGTTTCACTATCAAAATTATGGGAAGCAGTTAAGGGAAATTTGAGAAAAAGCATAGTCCCACACATGGCAACATGCATGTAATGTTTTCACAAGATTAACATTAAAAACACAGACAAATACACCTATGACCCTCAAGCCCTACACATGCAAAAATGATCTTTGTTCATTCTCAGGTGACCAATGTCCCAAGAGTGACAAAAGATAAGAGCCAATTCCTCACAGCCATTTGTCCAACCATCCCATCAACAGCTCTCCCTTTCTTACTCTACCTTCCTTTTCCAAAAAGATCAGTCAGAAAGGCTTCCTGAGAAGACTGGCTTGGATTTCTGAGTCTGTTCCAGTTGATTCAAGATGAATTAGTTTGTATCAATGAAGCACTCAAAGCAGCTCACAAAACTAGGACTCAGCCCAACTGTCCAACTTTGGCCCAGGTTTGTCCATGTACCTCTCCCAACAAAATTTAGTCATCTGGTGTACCAGCTGCTAGAGGCACTGCTTCTGAGTTTCCACCTTGATGAAATGTAGCAGCTGTAGGTCTACTGTACCCAAACCAGCCACGGAGGAAGACCAGGAAAAATGCATCCCAGCCCAACCACATGTGCCAGAACTTCACACCAACTCACTGACCTTTAGCTCATTTCTTTTTAACACTGACTAATATTCTATTTTTCTGGGTGTACCATACTTCATTTTAACCAATCATATATTCAAGGACAACTTGCTGCTCCCAAGTTTGGGAAATTATGAATAAAATCACTATAAACATCCATATGCAAATTTTTGCATGAACACAATTTTTTCAACTTCTTTGGGTAAATACAAGAAGCACAACTGCTGGATCACATGGTAAAAGTCTGTTTAGCAGAAGAAAAAAATAGGATCTTTCAGGTGGTTTTATAATTTTGCATCCCCATCTGCTATAAATGAGAGTTGCCATTGGTTTACATCCTTGTCAGCATTTGGTATTGTCAATGTTTCAGATCTGGGCTATTCTATTAGGTGTGTAGTGGTATTTAATGCTCTTTAAATTTGCATTTCCTTGATGACATGTGATGTGGAGCATCTTTTCATATGCTTTTTGGCCATTTTATATCTTCTTTGGTAAGATATTTATTCAGGCATTTTGTCCATTTTTTAAAAAATTGAGTTGTTCATTTTCTCATTGTTGAGTTCTAAGAGCTCTTTATATTTTGGGTAACAGCCTTTGATCAGATAAGTCTTTCAAAAATGTTCTCGTAGTGTGTGGCTAGGAGAAAAAGCTGAAAAATTTTTTAATTTTAATGAATTTCACCACCAGAAACATTCTAGAACTTATAAATGAATTCAGCAAACTAGCAGGATATAAAATTGAAACCCATAAATCAAATGCGTTCCTAAACATCAGTGATGAATCCACTGAAAGAGAAATTAGAAAACTACCCCATTCACAATAGCCTCAAAAAATAAAATATTTGAGAATCGATCTAACAAAAGAAAATGAAAGACCTCTATAATTAAAACTACAGAACACTGAAAAAAGAAACTGAAGAAGACCGTAGATGATAGAAAGATCTTTCATGCCCTTGCATAGGCAGAATTAACATTGTCAAATGGCCACACTGCCAAAAGCATTATACAGATTTAATGCAACTCCTATTAAAATCCCAATGACATTCTTCATACAAATAGAAAACACATTCATGAATTTCAGCTTATTATTTCTTTCCTCTCTCATGATTCTAATATTGTATCAAAAAATCATTGCCAAACCCAAGGTCATCTAGATTTTTTTCCTTTGCTATCATCTATGTTGTGATTTTTTTTTCTAATCTGATCTTGAAATCTCTTTCCTGAGGATAGCCATAAGCCAAGATAGTCACTCTTTAGGAGAGGCCTGGCCATGATTGGGGGCATGTGTCAAGTGGGATACAAAGAGGAAATAAAAATGCATGAAAAAAGACATATTTTATTTATGAGTCCCAGGTAGATCAGGGAACTGATGAGAGGACATCAGGAGGTCTAGAGAAGGCAGTTCAACAATTGTGTGGGGAGTGAGAAGGAGAAAGGACCTATGGGACCATGGCTGTATTAACATCCATGGACATGATGCCCTCTGGTTTTCCTGAAGGAATTGTGAATTAGCTAGTTCAAAGAAGATATGTACTAAAGAGGGCACTTATTTACATAACCCTGATGTTGGTGTTTAGGTTTTATTGTGGTCAGCAGCTATGGGGTCAGTGAGATGAAGAACAAGTAGACCAAATCACAAATAACTATACCAGGAGGAAGTTTTAACAATGCCAAAGGTAACTAGGCCAAAGCTGAGGTAAGAGTTTTCATCTCAAGCAACTTACGTCTAAGCCTAAGAATGGATGCTAAGGCAACAAATATATTTAATGAATTTATGACACTCTAGGGGTTTTAGAGTTTAGTGTTTATATTTTCATCTATGAGATAATTTTTGAGAAGGGTAGAGGTCTGTATCTAGATTCATTTTTGAATATGGATGTCCAGTTGTTCCAGCACATTTGCTTAAAAGACTATGTTTTCTCTGTTGTATTGTCTTTATTAAAAATGTTTTTGTCAAGATCAGTTGACTCTATTTTTATGGGTCTGTTTCTGGACTCTGTATTCTGTTCCATTGATCCATTTGTGTATTTTTTTGTCAATACCATACTACAACTTTATAGTAAGTCTTGAAATCATGTAATGTCAGTTCCCCAACTTCGTTCTACTCTTTCAATATTATGTTGGCTATTCTGGGTCTTTTGCTTTCCATATAAACTATAGATTCACTTTACTGATAATGATACCAAATAAATTGACAGGATGTTGACTTGGATTGTATTGAAATCTATGAACTACAATAGGAAGAAATGACATCCTGACAATATTAATAGTCTTTCTATCCATGAGCATATAATCAGCCTTGCATACCTGGGATAAATCCCACTTGATCATGGTATATAATTCTTTTTAGGCATTGTTGGATTTGATTGCTAATATTCTGTTGAGGACTTTTGCCTGTATATTCATGAGACATGTTAGTCTGCAATTTTCTTATATTGTGTTTGTCTGTTGTTGGTGCTGGTCTCAAAATGAATTCAGAACTATTCCTTCTCCGTCTATCTTCTGAAGGAGATCATAGAGAACTGGTATAATTTCTTCTTTAGAATTCACTAGTGAGCCCTTTCAGGCCTGGAGCTTTCTCTTTGAAACAGATACTAACTGTTGATTCTATTTCCTTAATAGATATAGGCCTATTCACATTTCTATTTCTTCTTGCTTGAATTCTGGCAGTTGTCTTCAAAGGGATTGTCCCATTTCCTATAGGTCACCAAATTTGTGAGCATAAAGTTGTTCATAGTAATAATCCCTTCTTATCCTTTCAATATCCATAGGTTCTGCAGTCATGTCCCCTCTTTTATTTCCTTCCATATAAACTATAGATTCACTTTACTGATAATGATACCAAATAAATTGATAGGATGTTGACTTGGATTGTATAATTTATGTTCTCTCTCTCTCTCTCTCTCTCTCTCTCTCTCTCTCTTTCTCTCTCTGTCTCTCTCTTTAGCTGAGAGTGTAGCTCAGTGGTTGTGCAGGGCCCTGGATTTGACCCCTAACATTATACATAAAAAAGCTGATCTTTTTTTTTCTCCAGAAAAAAAAGGAAGGAAGGAGGCTGTCATTTACTTGTCTTTTTAAAGAACCAGTTTTGGGGGGCTGGGGTTGTGGCTCAGCCTCGCCTGGCACATGCAAGGCCCTGGGTTCGATCCTCAGCACCACATAAAAATAAATAAATAAAAATAAAGGCATGTGTACAACTAAAAAAGAAATAAATATTTTTTAAAAAAAGAACCAGTTTTTGGTTTGGTCAATTTTTCTCTGTTAATAACTTGTTTTCAAGTTGTTGATTTGTGTTCTAGTTTTTTTTTTTAATTTTTTTTAGTTGTCAATGGGCAGGCTCATCATTTAAGGTCTGAGGATCAGACCTTATGTGGTGCTGAGGATCAAACCCAGTGTCTCGTACATGCTAGGTGAGTGCTCTACCACTGAGCTATAACTCCAGCCCTGCTCTAGTTTATGCTATTGCTTTACTCTACTTATGCTGTGTTTAATTTTCTCTTTTTTTCCAGTTTCCTAAAGTGGATGCATGATAATTGATTATAGATATTTGTTTCTAATATCTACATTTAATGCTATAAATGTTCCCGTAAGCAGTATTTTCATTGCATCCCACAAATTTTGATTAGTTGTATTTTTTTAATATTTATTTTTTAATTGTAGTTGGACACAATGCCTTTATTTTACTTATTTATTTTTATGTGGTGCTGAGAATCGAATCCAAGGTCTCACATGTGGGAGGTGAACACTCTATCACTGAATCACAATCCCAGCCCCTGATAAGTTGTATTTTCATTTTCACTTAATTTAGTGTATTTTAAATTTCATTTATCTCAATTAAAATATGTTAATTTTATTTTTGAGTTTTTTCTTTAATCCAGATGTTATTTATAAATGTATTTTTAATCTCCAAATATTGACCTGAAAGATTGTTTCCTCCACCATATCCAATTTATTAATGAGCCCATTAAAGGCACTTTTTATTTCTATTACACCATTTTTGTTCTCAAGCATTTTTGATCCTTTTTAGATTTCCCATCTGTCTGTTTATCCATCTTTCCTTGAATATTGTCTACTTTTCCCATTAGAGATCTTAGTATAATAATCACAGTTGTTTTAAATTCATGGTCTAATAATTTCAACAATCCTGCCATTTCCAAATCTAGTTTTAATGGTTGTTCTGTCTCTTCAGACTGTGTGGTGGTGGTGGTATTTTCCCCCCATTGGTTTGTTTTTCCCATTTTAGTATACCTTGTAACTCTTTGTTGAAATCTGGATGAGAGGACCTATCGTAAGTTGGTCATTAGTGAGGTGGTGGTAAGATGTTAGAGAAGGAGAAGCATTCTATAGTCCTATGATTACTTCTCAGTCTTTAAAGGAGTCTGTGAACCCAGACTATGAATTTTACAAGTGACTTGCAGTTTTCTCCCTATGTAAAGTGAGTCAAGATGGCTAGAGGGGCCTGAATTTGGATATTTTTTCCTGTTTCCAAGTCTGTTTTTTCTGTCAAAACTCCAATAGGTTAGGTTCTAGTAGTTTCTCTTGAGAAAGGCTTGCTAAGACCAGAGTGCCCTGCTGTATTTCAGGATGGCTACCTTTCCTCTCCCCATGACAGAGCATGAAGGAATTTCCTTAATCTTCACTGTGAGGACATGGTACAGCTCCAGGCAATAAAACTCACAAGAGTGTGGGGAGTCTTCTGGAGTTTTTAACTCACAGATTTTTCCACACTGAACTTTCAGCTATTCATTAATTACAGTTAAGGTTTTCCTACATATCACTGGTTTCTGTGTGGGGTTCTGCTTAGGTAAGTTCTAACTCCATATCTCCCTGGATTTTTTTTCTACAATTTTGAGGGGTTTTTTTCCCTGTAACCTCACTTCTGTGATATAGCTAAGGAAAACTGTTGGGTTTTTTTTTTTTTCAGTTTGTTCAGCTTTTTACTTGTTATAAGCTCTTTACATCTGAGACAGGAAAGCCTAATTGTGTGAGTCATTGAAGACCGTGTTGTGTGATGGTTAATTTGGGGTGTCAACTGAATTGTGCGTGCCTAGATAGCTGATGAAGTTTTGTTTCTGGGTGTGTTTTAGGGTGTTTCCAGAGGAAATTGGTATGTGATTCAGTGAACTGAGGGAGAAAGATCTGCCCTCTATGTGGGTAAGTACCACACAATCAGCTAGAGACCCAGGTGGGATAAATAGATGGAAGAAGTTGGGTGGAGGGTATCTTTCTCTTTATTCCAAAGTAAGATACAATTTTCTCCTGGCCTTGAACATCAGAATTCCATGTTTTTCTATCTTTGATCTCTGAGACTTGCACCAGCAGCTTCCTGGGACTCTCAGGACTTTAGCTTCAAACTGGAATAATGCCATCTGTATTCTTGGTTCTGAGGCTTTTTAATTTATTTCAAACCCAGGGTCTGAATTGCTAAGCATGCACTTCACCATGGAGCTACACCTGCTCCCCCTGGAATTTTGAATCTGGACTGCATCATGTTACCAGTATCTCAGGATCTTCAGCTTGCAGGTGGCCTATGTGGAGGCATCTCAGCCTCCAAAATCATGTGAGTCAATTCCCCTAACAAATTCCTATTGATTCTCTCTGGAGAACTCTAAGTAATATGGGTAGTTTAGTTAACTAAGTAATATAAGTAGTTTAGTTTGGTTTGTGGTTTGAGTTTTAACAGGACGATGACTTGATTAAAATTCATTGTATAATGAATTTTGGATCTTAGGCAGCTGGGCTGCTCTGTTGAAATATAACAGGGCACTCAACTTTTGACTGGCCTCTCAAGTTGGAGGTTAGCTGGTTGTAGGCTGTAGGACTAGAGGCCCACTCCATTTGGCTCTCTGGGAGTTTCTTGTAAAGGATGAAAAGAGAGAAGAAAGTATCAAATGACTTTTCTCAGCATGGCACAAAACAAGGTGTTAATAACCATCAATAGAGTTTTCATTTTCAAAACCTCCTGTTTCTTACCATTTCTTTTGTATTAGAAATGATTATTCTAATGAAAACTTTGAAAGAAGACTTCCTGTTAGCCTAGTTTCCAGGGAAGACATTCATTCAGGGCCCTGTGGCTCATTTGGCCACAAATGAGTCTCTGCAGTGGAGAAGTGATTATTCTTACAATCACAGTAGAACCTGGGGTACAAGGTGCCAGAGGTCAGGGTGATAGAGGATATATTCCATCTCTTGGCTTCAGTTTTTATATCAGCTTTCACTGTAAAGGGTGTTCACTTGCGCTAAAACAATCCCAACATGCAACCCCACAGAAGATTCTCATGGCCCATGGGCTTAAGTAATTGCCAGCCAAACAAAACAGCAAATTTTCCATGTAGAATGATTTAGTGCAGTGAAACTAGGATAAATAATGAAGGCATTTGTTTATGCCTACTTACAACATTCCTTGTAGGCAAAAAGGGGGAAGAAAACATCATTCTAAGCCTGCAAAGGCAGCCAGTGCAGGCTCATCAAAATATGCATTTGCTTTTGTAGTCAAAAAGTGTGAGTTTGCTCTGCTTCACCTCCTGGCCTGGGCTCTTCTGATATCCATGTAATTTAAATGAGAAAGTCGTTCTAGGGAGTCATCACATTTCAAAGAAGTGACCCTTTTTGGATGTTGAAAGAATCCCCAGTGTTTGGGTTCATTTCTGGGTGAGGTGGTGTCATAGAGTTCTTGAGATGCTATCCAGAGGAAAAGACCTTGGAAAGTCTAAACAGAAGTTGTTTACCTTGTCATTTTGCTTGTTGTGCAAATGGGCCTCAGCTTTGGTGAGAAAACAAGCACTTTTCAAGCTCAGTCTAAGTCAAAATTCACCATTGCCATCAAACTCTAACAAAAGAGGTTTTTTGTTCATTCTTACAGTGACCTGCCTTCCATCATGAACGTTGTAGCTAAGACATCCCAACCATACCATCTTCCAAATTGACCGCCAGTTGGTTAGGCTCAGCTTCAAGAGGTAATTGAGTTGAAGGATTTTATTCCCTGTTATTTTTCCAAAGGGACATTTACATTTTGCCCCCAGAACTCTTGGTCTTCCAAAGAACAGAATTTCTCAGGAAACCAGGCTGGTCACAGTCTCGGATTTTAAGTTGCATCCAAACATGGGTTTCCAACCTGTCCTGAACCTCATTATGTCTTTCCCCTGGGCTAGAGCCACTACTGTTCTAATATTTCCACAGGACCATCCTGGGTCAGGTCTGTTGGGGAAAGTCCCATCGGTGTCATTCTCCAGATAATCCCATTCAGAAGACCCCTTCTCCATGTCAGGTTCATCCTCTGATTACTGGCTTCTGTCTTTGGGGCACAGAGCTTTCTGTACTTTCTCAGCCACCGAACTGAAAATACCCTTTTTCCCTTTTACCTGCCAAATTAGGTTTAAAGAGAGGGTGCATGGCTCCTGGATCCTAGAAAGGTGTTAAATATCTTTGCTGCTAAAAATTCAACTAGAGACATTAACACCTACCTCCTGGCTCCAGAGCGGGTGTTAATGTTCCTGCTGCCAGGATAGCTTTCATCCAGGGCCTTTCCTCTAGCCAGCACTCAACCAGTGCCAGGACCAGGGAGAAAGCAAAGCAAACCAGACTAAAGTCCCAACAGTAACAATCCTCATTTGGGTAGCACCAAACCAATAACCCTATCTTTTTAACCACCTTTAAAGTATTTTGAAGCAAAAAGAAAAAAAAAAAACAGTTCCAAAGATTAATGATATAAAAAAGTTTATGCAAAAATATTCTTTCAATAATAATACCTTTACATAGCATGCTTAATATGCCAAAGCACCTTCACATAAAATAACACAAACCTTTCACTGAAGATTTACTTAAAATATATTAATTCTTGCTGTAACCCTGAGAACAGAAATTGTTATTCTCACATAAAATAAAACCTAACAGACTTAGAGAGGATTGATAGTAGACACCTGTTATGCTGCTCTCTATCTGTCAAGGCCTTGACCTTCACCCCAGTTCCCTACTGGATTGCTAGATCACAACAATAACTATGACAGCCATAGGGACAAGTATTATTTTAAAGATCAGAAATTAAGTACATTTGACCAAGAAACAAAAAGTAGTATAAGACTGTGACTTGAACCCAAAATTAACTGAGGTCTAGACTATGTACTTCCTACTGGGCTATAGTGCCTATGATCACCCCAATAGCAGGGCACTTTCCCCAAGACTTTGCTCAGTTATTCATTCATTCATACAGCACAGATTTTCTGAAGTGTTACTATGTGACAAGCACTGTGGTGGGTGTGAATATTTTTAAAAATAAAGAATCAGTCACAGAGCTAGCATTCAAGTAGAATGATACAGTAGAAGAGATAAAGCTGGTATGAAGGCAACTCTAAACTAGGTAGGAAGACTGGACATCGACATTTCAAAAGTATAGGTGATGATATGTAAAGTTTGAAGGGGGTTGAGATTCATCACCCACAAGGAAAATAAACGCTTGTCTGAGCATGTAGAGGGGACCTAGTCATTAAGCTAATCTTTAAACTTCAGCATCTCACTGAAAACCCATAAAGATTTCTGAATCTACAAAAAATCCAAGTTGTTTGCAGAGGAGAAACTTAGAAATGGAGTTTTGGTCAAACCAGTTATACTTTAGGTAACTAGATAGTAGGTGAAGAAAACTTTCTTACTGTCAAAGTAGTCTAACTAAAAAAATGGAAATGAGATGATAAAATTGTCACCATTGCAATTCTCAATAAAATACTGGACTTAAGCTATGATAATTAACTTTTGCCAATATCACAAAAAGAGAGATACACCTTATATTCCTCCTGGTAAAGGACACAGTACCATCTATGAAGAAATCTTGCCAAAAATCCAAACCTGAACTTAAATGAGATTTTAGATTTACTGTTATGAAAGAAATGCAGGGGACAAAGTAATTTGTTATAATGTTATGTAAAGATGCAATAAGTAATATCCAGTATGTAGGAAAATCTACAGGACAAATTAATGAGTTTCTATATAAAGTAAATTACATGGGGTGGAGGGCAGTGGGAAGAGTTAAGAAACTCAAGAGAGATACAACCCAATGCTATAGAGGAAACATCTTTGAATCTTTACTCAAACAAACAAAATAGAGGGTACATAGACATTTTGAGACCTTGGACAAATCTACATTTAAACATCCTGTCAACATCTGGCCATTTAGAAGAATCTATTATATGGCCATTAAAAACCCCAACAAACCAAAATCTGCTTTTCTGACATGCCTTGGATTTTGAAATACAGAGTGTGGGAAGAGGGTTGGAAGAACTCATATCTTTCTCATGATTTTTTAAAACATTGTATGCAAACTTTCTAATTATAATTGCATATTTATAATTTCTAATAAGTTTATGTCATGGTTTAGATGCGGAATGTCCTCCAAAAAACGTATGTGGTTAAATCATGGTCCCCAATGAAGCAAGGTTCAGCAGTGGGGCTATTGGCAATGATTGGATCATGGGGGTTCTGACCTCATCAGTGGACTAATCCATCAAATTAATTTGATGCATAAGTCCATTGATAGCTAAATGAAGTTCTGGGACTCAGGACCTAGTTGGAAGAAGTAGGTTACTAGGAGTGTGCCTTAAAGGATTCATCTAGTCCCTAGCCCTTTGCTTTCTGTGTGTTGGCTTCCCAGCTGCCCTGAGTTGAGAAGTTTTTATCCGCCATGCAGTTCTGCCATGATGTTCTATCACCTTAGGTCCAAAGAGGTGAAGTTGGTCAACCATGGACTGAATCTTCTGAAACCATGAGCCAAAATAAACTTCCCCTCTAAATTGTTCTTATCAGGTATTTTGGTCACAGTAATAAAAAGCTGACTAATACAGCTAATAAAAGTAAGAGTCATTTTCTAAAAAAACATTTAAAGCTGTCATACATTATGTGGTTCAGGAAAACCTGGTACTTGTGGGAAGTCATTTTTAATTATTTTATAGTGAAAGATTCCTTTATAAAGTAGGAAGCTTAACTTTGGGTTTGCCTCTAGTTTAGAATCTTATATATGAATTCCCTGCAAATGGAGCAAGCAGATCCTCAAAACCAAATATATCCACATCCTACCCACCTGTTATCCATAGTAGGAACCCAGAGGACTCTTGTTATCATTCCTAATTCCTACAAATATATCCTTGAAGCATTTAACTTGGAAACCCCCTAGTCTTGTCCATTTGCCCAGTGGCTCTGATACAGGCCCTGAGAGGGCCTTTCAGAGTCCCCACAAGTTGGAATGAAATTCCCCAGCTAACAGTAAGTGCTCACAGGACAATAGAACTGTAGAGCTTTGCTGTAATGCACTTGGCATCCTTGAGCACTCAAGGGGGTAACCTTAATGAGCACAAAATATTCTTCTCTAATAAGAACATGCTGTCATAATCACCCTCCATGTGATAAATATCCTAGAGGTTTTCTCTTTGTTAGGTTAATGCTTTTCCACAAGATAATTTAACCAATTCTCTAAAAAATAATCACACGTTATCAGGCCCCAATATAGTAATATGGTGTTGGTTTTCTTTCTTTTTTTTTTTTTTAATGTTTTGAATCTTGCCTTAAACAAATTCCATCCAAATAAATGCTCCCTTTTTTAGCTGGCACCAAAGCTTGTGTTGTTCATTGTAATCAAGCTCCCAGTTGGCTAACTCCTCATCTAACAGTATGTCTTCTGATTTCATTTGAGCAAAATTTATCATCCACAAGCAAAGACAGAAAATGTGTGAATGTCTAAAGCTTATGTAAATTAAGAGGCCAAGCACGCTGGTCCTAAAAATAGTAGATAATTATAGGCATTTCTTCCCCATACAATAATTATAGGCCTCCTGTCATCTTTTCTATTCTGTATAAGGTCACAGTAGTATTATACAAAATTTACAGTATATTACAAGTTAAAAACACAATAATTAGCAACTGTGCATCTTCAGCAGCAGTGATGAATGTTCACAGTAAAAGTTTAGAAAAAAAAAGAGCATTATTTGTTTTATGTGGACAGTACACACTTAAATTTAATCATCAACTCCTGCTACCCAATAGGCAATATTCTCTCACTATTATAATGCTATTTGCCAAGTTCATAGTACACCCTTGGGCTGAATTCATCCTTAACGAAGAGACAAGAAGCCAAATCTCTCATCGTCATCTCAACCAGGTGCACCATATTATTTTAAATTTAATAATTCTGCTGAACATATTGAATGATAATGAGCAAGCTTATAGAAAGTACCAAGGATTATTTTGACCATTATGATCAACATCTGATTCATGGGGGAAAAAAATCCTCTCACTAAATAATGTGGATAGTTCAGAGGTTTGCTTAGTAGGATTGGTTTAGTTTTATTTTTTTTTTTCCCTCAACTCCTTCTTCTCCCTCCCCAGGCTTATTTATATCATTTATTGGGGGTGGGGCATGGGTATTATATTTTTCAGTGGAAATAAAATATAATTTAACAAAAGAGAGGGTTTACCCTCAGCTCTTAATTATCCGTATTAATGGAAACAAAGAGGCACAGATAATACAGAATGACAGGACAGAGTATAATTTCTATTTTGCTTAAGGAAAAGGTCAGAGAACCATATACTCTTATTTCACCTTTCCCAGTTATGTCAAGCTATTAGCAATGGTTTGGGAAGGAGAAGATTTAGCAAGAACAGAAAAAGAAAAGGTTGTAGAGGCCCAGAATCCCAAATCCCTTATTATAAAACCCATTCATGATTGCCTGGATTACCTGGTTTGCTCAGCTATTCCATATCTCTAGCTATGAAGGCTCCTTTCCCTATTTGCTCTGCCATAGTCAGAGAAGATCACTGTAAACAGCAATGCTCACCCCTAGGACTGTGCCTACTCAAAAGTAGTTCCAACCCTAAAGACCAGTATTCAAAGGAAAACTAGAAACTAATCCAGAGCAACCATGTGGCTTTGTGTTTACAAGTGACTGAGTGACCATCTTATTCCTGAGCAAAATAGTATGTATAGAGATTAAGAAGCTGTACATTAGCATGTATTTATTTTAGAATAATTAGATAATCAAGATCAATATTCCTAATTTTCTTCCAAGATTTAATCTATGTATACAATTATATGTATTTATGCTTATATTTTTATAGGTTATAAAACCCTATTATCCTATAATGTAGAAAATAATACCACTAAAAACTTCAATGTGTATTATCACAAATATCAATGCTTCTTAAATTTTTTCTTTGAAATTGTGTAATACATTTCATCTTTTTTTGTAACTTCTTTTTTCACTTAATACATTTTAACTCTCTTTCAGGATTCCTATTTTTGTACAACATGATTTTGATTTTTCTGTAGTATTCTGTTGTTTTACCATACCATAAATTAACCCACCCCAGAGTCTAATCTAATATAGAATAATTAGATTGAAAAAGGTGAATTCTTCTATTAATAGGGAACTGAATGTGTTTCCCTTGGTTGGACCAAAAGCAGACAGGGGAGTTCCCTGATAGCCAATTCACCCAAAGTAGAACTCTGGCGATGGACATCTAAGAAGTAAGAGAGGTGACTAGCTATAGGAGACATTCTTTCTGGAAATAAAATAGCATTATGATCAAGAGGAGAGATGACCTCTGGGCTGCCCTGTGGATCTCTAATACATTTTAATAATCATGTTGACTCCTGTTTAACTCTATCCTGTTCTGCTTCCTCAAAAAGTCTCTATGCAACTACTGAATGAGAAATAACATTTTTGCAGAGATGTAAACCAAAGGCTTAAGTTATATAATTTTAATAAAACCAAATTTTGTAGCATAAAAAAAGAAGCTGTACATTAAAAGAATATATAAGTGGAATACATAACGACTGTCAGATTAAATATTTGCTAGCCATTGAGAGTTGCTGTGGCTACTGATCAGACTTCAATCCATATAGAGCTATAACCTTGGGATTTTCTTCATAGCAGTGTCAAATTCTCATCATCATGAAGGTGATCTTATTTTTGTGCTGGTTAGTCCTTAAGAATAATGCAGAATATGCCTTCTGGCTAAGAGTACATATTTTGGTGTCAGGTAAGACAGGTAACATACAGGTTGCTCTCTTCAGCCAGGACCTCTGTTCTGAGTTTTCAACTAACCTGTCCAGGTGCTTGGTTGATATTTCCCCTTTGAATGTCTCTTAGACCCTATAAACACAACAGAATCCCTTCTCTTTCTCCATAAACCTGCTTAAGAGGTTTATAAATGATACTACCACAAGATTGATACTCTTTTCCATAAATCCTGAAATCCAGTTCATTTAGAGAGATCTTTTCATACATGCTGTCTTCTCTTTTGCTGTCCCAGGAGTCTCTATTTCCATCTAGTGAACCACACCAGGAAAGCTGATCCCACGGTTTGGGGAGTAGAGTTATGACTTAAGCTAAGTCAGTCAGAGCATCCCATCATTCTATCCTCAATAACCAGTTCAGAAATAAGCATGAGACTTTAGTTGGTCAATCATAGTGAAATTTGAGACATTTGCTGGGAATGCTTGAACAAAGGTGTACAGAAAGAAGCATCTAGCCTTGGGCTCGCTGACAGTCATCTTGGAAGCATGAAAAAGCTTATATGTGATGCACACCTGTAATCCCAGCAGCTCAGGAGACTGAGGCAGGAGGATTGCAAGTTCAAAGTCAGCCTCAGCAACTTAGCAAGGCTCTGTCTTGGGAAAAAAAAAAGGCTGGGGTTGGGACTCAGTAGTTAAGTACCCCTCTTCATGGAGCTCTGCCTCAGGTCGACCCAACCCTGTCTCCATTTCTTGCAGTTAAATGAGCCAGCAAGTTCCTCATTTTAAAGTCAAATTCTATTACTTACAATAGAAAATATTCAAATGATTCAATAAATAGGTGTACTGCTAACTATCTCTGGAATCCATTTACTTTTATCTTTTCCACCACTACTCAAGTCAAACTATCACTAGTTCCTTCTGAGACTATTGAAACAGGCTTCTAAACAATCTTCCTGCTTTCCTAGTTGTCCCTTTCCACATTCTGTACAAATAGTAAGCTGATCTTGTTTTTTTAAAAAAATTAAGGGAGGGGGGATAGTAGAGGATAGGAAAGGTAGCAGAATACAACAGTTACTAATATGGCATTATGTAAAAATGTGGATGTGTAACCGATGTGATTCTGCAATCTGTATTTGGGGTAAAAATGGGAGTTCATAACCCACTTGAATCTAATGTATGAAATATGATATGTCAAGAGCTTTGTAATGTTTTGAACAACCAATAAAAAATGAAAAAAAATAAAATAAAATAAAATAATAAAAAATAAAATACCCCAAAAAATAAAATAAAAAAATTAAGTATGATTAAATTACTTCCCAGCCTAACGTTCTTTATTGACTTCTTATTGATACCAGCATAAAATTCATAGTCCAAAAAGCCTCTCAGTGCTATGGCATTTGGTCCCTTCCCTTCCTATTCATCTTCATTGTGTGGCAGTCCCCCTTGATCTTTAAATGTACAATTGCTTTGTGCAGTTGCTCAAAGACATATAATGTTCTTTTCTGCCTTTGGTCTTTTGTGTATCCTGTTTCATCTGCCTAGACCACCCTGTCCCCAAACCAATGACCATATATCCCAACATCCTTTGCCTACCCAACTCTTTGGATCACAATGGTATTCTTCACAGAAGTCTTCAATTTTATGTTCCCCTATCACAAGCTCCCACTCTCCTGTCTCTCTTACACAACAACCTCACATTTCTAATTACATATTTAAAACTATCTGCTCTCCCCACATCTGTCTCCTTTACCGGGTGTCTCCCTAGCACAAATCTACAACATAGCAGGCACCCAATTAATGGGTAACTGTTGAGAGCCACAGCCAAAGGAGCCCCAGCAAACTTCCAGCTGCCAGCAACCAGCTGCCAGCTGATGATTGGCTCACAGTGGCCCCAGCAACATCTAGCTGATTGGCTCCTCTGCGGTGATGTTCATTGGGCTGTTTCCCTGCCCTTCAGACTGCCAGCTGATGATTGGCTCACAGCGGCCCCAGCAACATCTAGCTGATTGGCTCCTCCACGGAGCTGCTCATTGGGGGACTTCTTTGGCTCCACCCACGCAACCCAGCCAATCGGCCTCAAGAACAGGAGGATTGTGGGAGGTGGTGAGGTTTGTGTGGGGGTGAGAGGCTTGTGGGAAGCCGGTGGTGGCAGTTGGGCTCTGAGGGGTTTTTCCTGAGGAGCTGTTTTGTTTGGCGTTTGTAGTTCTAAAAATAAAGTTTGTTTCTTTTGACAAGTGGCTCCTGAATTGTGCCCAGCCAGACTGCGGCAGGTAACCACTGAGCCAAATCCCCAGTCCTTTTTTATTTTTTTGTTTTGTGACAGTCATGCTAAGTTGCTTTAGAACTCACAAAATTTCGTTCTTTTTTATTATTTTTTTATTTATATGTGACAGTGGAATGCATTACAATTCTTATTACACATATAGAGCACAATTTTTCATATCTCTGGTTGTATACAAAGTATATTCACACTAATTCATGTCTTTATACATGTATTTTAGATAATAATGATCATCACATTCCACCATTATTTCTAACTCCATGCCCCCTCCCTTCCCCTCCAATCCTTCTGCCCTATCTAGAGTTCATCTATTCCTCCCATGCTCCCCCTCCCTACCCCACTTTGAATCAGCCTCCTTATATGAGAGAAAACATTCAGCATTTGGTTTTTGGGGATTGACTAACTTCACTTGTCATTATCTTCTTTAATTCTATCCATTTACCTACAAATACCATGACTTTATTCTCTTTTATTGCTGAGTAATATTCCATTGTGTATATATGCCACATTTTTTTTATCCATTCATCTACTGAAGGGTATCTATGTTGGTCCACAGTTTAGCTATTGTGAATTGTGCTGCTATAAACATTGATGTGGCTGTGTCCCTGTAGTATGCTGTTTTTAAGTCCTTTGGGTGTAGCCCAAGAAGAGGGATAGCTTGGTCAAATGGTGGTTCCATTCCCAATTTTCCAAGAAATCTCCATACTGCTTTCCATATTGGCTGCACCAATTTGCAGTCCTACCAGCAATGTATGAGTGTACCTTTTCCCCCATATCCTTGCCAACACTTATTGTTGTTTGTATTCATAATAGCTGCCATTCTGACTGGTGTGAGATGTAATCTTAGAGTAGTTTTGATTTGCATTTCTCTAATTGCTAGTGACGATGAACATTTTTTCATATATTTGTTGATTAATTGTATATCCTCTTCTGAGAAGTGTCTGTTCAGGTTCTTGGCCCATTTATTGATTGGGTTATTTGTTTTTTTTTAGTGTTTAGCTTTTTGAGTTCTTTATATACCCTAGAGATTAGTGCTCCATCTGATGTGTAAGGGGTAAAGATTTGCTTCCAAGATGTACCTCACAGATTGTTTCTTTTGCTGAGAAGAAACTTTTTGAGTCCATCCCATTTGTTGATTCTTGATTTTAATTCTTGCACCAAAGGAGTCTTATTAAGGAAGTTGGGGCCTAATCTGACATGATGGAGGTTAGGGACTACTTTTTCTTCTATTAGATGCAGGGTCTCTGGTTGTATTCCTAAGTCCATTGATCCATTTTTAGTTGAGTTTGTGCATGGTGAGAGATATGGGTTTAATTTTATTTTGTTGCATATGGATTTCCAGTTTTCCCAGCACCATCTGTTGAAGAGGCTATCTTTTCTCCAAATGCATGTTTTTGGCACCTTTGTCTAATCTAAGATAATTATTTTTTTGTGGGTTAGTCTCTGTGTCCTCTATTCTGTACCATTGATGAAAAATTCTCAATAAAATTCTGGCAAATCGAATACAAAAACATCAAAGAGATTGTGCACCATGATCAAGTGGAATTCATCCCAGGGATGCAAGATTGATTCAACATACAGAAACCAATAAATGTAATTCATCACATCAATAGATTTAAAGATAAGAATTATATGATCATCTCAATAGATGCAGAAAAAGCATTTGACAAAATACAGCACCACTTTATGTTCAAAACAATAGAAAAATTAGGGATAACAAGAACATATCTCAACATGATGAAGGCTATTTATGCTAAGCCCCAGGCCAATATCATTCTAAATGGAGAAAAATTAAAGGCATTCCCTCTAAAAACTGGAATCAGACAGGGATACCCTCTTTCACCACTTCTATTTAACATAGTTCTTGAAACATTGGCCAGAGCAATTAGACGAAAGAAATTAAAGGGATACACATAAGAAAATTGACATTATGATTCTGTACCTAGAAGACCCTAAAAGTTCCACCAGAAAACTTCTAAAACCACTAAATGAATTCAGCAAAGTAGCAGGATATAAAATCAACACCCATAAATCAAAGGCAATTCTGTATACCAGTGACAAATTCTCTGAAAGGAAAATGAGGAAAACTACTCCATTTACAATAGCCTCAAAGAAAAAGTAAAATACTTGGGAATCAACTTAACGAAAGAGGTAAAAGATTTATATAATGAAAATTACAGAACCCTAAAGAAAGAAATCAAAGAAGACCTTAGAAGATTGAAAGATCTACCTTGGTCTTAGATAGGAAGAATTAATATTGTCAAAATGACCAGACTTCCAAAAGCACTGTACAGATTTAATGCAATTCCAATCAAAATCCAATGACATTCCTCATAGAAATAGAAAAGGCAATCATGAAATTCATCTTGAAAAATAAGAGACCCAGAATAGCTAAAGCAATCTTTAGCAGGAAGAGTGAAGCAGGTGGCATCACTACACCAGACCTTAAACTATACTACAGAGCAATAGTAACAAAAACAGAATTGTGTTGGCACCAAAACAGGACCTCACAAAATTTCTGAGTCTAGCTTTGAACTCTCAATCTTCCTGCCTCAGCCTCCTGAGTTGCTGGGATTACAGGCATGCACCACTGTACCCAGACGTAGCTTTTTAACCTTGGGAAAGCTACTTAACCTCCTCAAGCTTTTATTTCTTCATTTTAAAAAAATGCAAATGGTAATATTCACCTCACAGGGCTGTTTGAGGATTTCTAGCTTACTAGTCACTGTTCTTTAGAGAAATAGAACCAATAGGATGGAGAGAAGGTGGGGAGAAATTATGGGAAATGGCTCATGAGATTATGGAGGCCCAGAAGTTTCATGATCTGCAGTCTGAAAGCTGGAGCCCAAGAAAGCCAGTAGTGTCAGTCAGTCAGTCATTCTGAGGCCTGAGATCCAAGTCCAAAGGCCTAAGAACCAGGGAATCTGATGGCTTAAGTCCTGGTCTGAGTCCTAAAGCCCCAAAACCAGAAGTGCCAGTGTCTAAGCGCAAGAGAAAATGGATATTTTAGCTCAGAGGAATCAAATTTTTCCTTCCTCTGCTTTTGTTGTTGTTGTTGTTCCATTCAGGCCCTCAATAGATACATGAGGACCACCTGTGTTGTTAAGGGTGATCTTGTTTACTCAGTCTACTAATTCAAATACTTGGCTCTTCCAGAGACATTTCCACAGACACACCTAGAAATGTTTTGCCAGCTATCTGAGCAACTTCCAGTCAAGCTGACACATAAAATTGACCATTTCATCTACTAAGTAGAGTATGCAAAGTCTGGGATTTCTCCAGATCTCAGGAGGCAAAAAAAAAAAAAAAAAAAAAAAAAAAAAAACAAAATAAAAAATCCCTAACAATCTAGATGCTTTATAAAATAATCTAAACTTCCAATAAAACTAAAGTGAGAAGATGAATTTCCACCAAAAAGACCCCAAGAACAACTGTGCCATTCAAAGCAGCTGAAAGAATTTACAAACAAAATACTGTAGGAGAAACTATTTGGAAGCCATCATGTTTACTCTTCTAAATAAATGACAGAAATGATTAGTCCCTGTTCTGTGTGATGTTACCTCAAGACTGAGGGCTGTGGGGATGCAGCTCAGTGGAGTGCTTGCCTACATATACAAGGCCCTGGGTTCCATCCCCAGCTCTGCAAAAACAAAACTGAACTTGAGCTCTGAGGAACTCTTGTCCCAATTTTAAAGTCACCAACAAACATACTGTGGATCCTTTTCATGTTTTCAATTATATGACTGATTTCTTCCCTCAAACTGAAAACTGCATTAAGACATTTATCTACATTCTCTTGTTTCATTTAATCTTCAGATTCCTAAGTAATTACATTTTATACCTTTTTTAGATGAGAAAACTGAGACCTAGGTTTTCTGAGTTCAACACTCAAGCTCTTTCTTCATAGCATTTTCCAAATTTGGGGTTAGGTCATTTAAAAATTTTTTTTACTAAGAAAAGGGATGATCCTAATTAAACCAACATTTAAAATATTTGCATGTAAAATATTTGTGATAAAGATCCTTGAATACAATAACAAAACAGTTAAGAGATTTGCTCATTGGATTATGCTTGTTCACTTTCAATAGCTAATGCCTGTTCAAAGTGATAATGGAATTTTTTTTCTACTTCTTCATAAGCACAGGTGACATTGTTCATGATGCAGTCCACCACTAATTTTCCATCTTTCAATTTTCTTATTATTGTGCTTTCCTCTCCATTCTACCCCTGATGTGCTTGCTATCTGTAAGAGTCACAGAGTTTTTTTTGTCATCAACTGTAGTTTCTTCAAACTTCTCTCCCAGGGTACAAGAAAACTGACTTTTTTCCAAAGTGCTCTCAGTTTTTATGATGAGGCAGTTCTTTAAAAGTGGTAGTTAACACAACTTGGTTCAGCCACTTCTCCCCTCCACTCCCTCTTTTTTTTTTTCAAAGTTAGTTTTACCTCATTTCCTTCATGTATCCATCAAAACTTTTGCTCTCCACCAAGTGCCAATTACCTCTGAGCTGCTGAATGGTGGCCATGGTGGGTGTGGACTGGTGGGCACAGCTAGAAGAGCAGGGTAGTGTATGAAAACATACTATGATTAGATTTTCTTGTTTAACATCTACACCAGATTATAAATTCCTTGTGGGCAGGCACCTTGTATATTTTGTACACCCATTTGCATTTGCAGGAGCCCAGAATAATACTTGCTACATATTTGTTGTTTGTTGTTCAATTTTTTTTTGTCAAAAAAGTGAATGAGTGCATGCTTTGATATAATAGAGCAATCAAATGAGAATTCAGTTTTCGAAATAAAACAATATGCAAGTTAAACTAAGCATCCTGAAAGCTTTAGTTTTCTCTGTAGCCCACTTGGTACTTCAATACTAGATAATTGCTCATGGATAGGTCGACAATCCATTAAAGAATGGATGCTTAATGCTGAAAGACCCAATTTTTCAAGGTTTCTGTAGAGCATCCTCTGTTGAGCCACAAGGCCCTCCTTTGTATTAGAAGTGAGAGCTAAGTTCTAAAGTCAACTTAGATGGAACAAAAATGTTCTTTTGACTCAATGATATAACATTTTATCAGCCACATAAAAAATGAAATATATGTGTTCATTTGCTATTTGAGGAGTTTTTTCAACGTGTAATCAGGAGCTATGTCAGCTGCTAATGGTGATCCTTTTTTGACACCCTTTCCCAAGAGAATTGCATAGATAAACATACTCTATTTGAACAAGACCAGTGACAGCAAAATTGCTTGCTTGTCTCTAAAGAGACTGTAATAATGTGCACCAAGGGAGAGGCCCATGGTCTGACAGAATTTTTTTTCCCCAGTGTAAACCATAAAATCCATTTCAATAGCCAGAATAAAGCAGTTTAAAGTGCATCCCTAGTTAATTACATTCAAAGAGTAATAATAAAATCAACTATTAAATTTTAGAACTTCCTCTTTAAAGTATTAAATATTTGGCAACTGCATCGCAGTTAAATTTCTCTCAGAACAAAACCTTGCTGTGCTCAGGCCAGCTGATAAGAAGAATGTATGCCTATAATTTCACTGTGCTAGAGACTGTATTTTTCATGTGAAGAAATATTTCAAATAAACCCTTTGTTTTTGCCAAATGTCTGCAGCCTATTAAATAACCAAGAGAGTAATAGGCATATTTACTTAAGAGGACATAGCTGAGTCGGGAATCCTCTATCATAATTGGCAACACACGACCAAAGAAATGTAAAATCCAAACCTAAAGGTGGTTTGAACTCTAATCCCATGTTTGGGGCCTTGACTCAGTGCCTCAGCAGCTTTCAAGATTGAGGTATTATCTGGCCTTTAAAACTTGACCCTTGATAATGTCACTCCATGCCAATGGGAAAGGCACTGGCTGCTCACTGAAGCACAGGCTGTACTAGTTCAGAATGAAAAAACAGGGTTCTGCAGAAATCAGCCAGGAGGCCGCTACACAAGGCTCCTGGCACAAGGCTTGATTAGGTAGCTGAAAATCTACTCTCTTTGGTAACTTCATTCCCAGAAACAAGAAGGATTAAGCTGCCCAGTGGAGGAGAATTCAGAATGTGATCTTCCAAGGCTGAAAGCAGTGGCTGCCAACATTTATTGACCCAGTGGAATTTGTTTTGCCCCAATTTTCCATTTGAAAAGCTGACTGTCTCCATGAATAGAGGGCAAGGACTCCTTCCTAAAGAGGTATTAGAACATGAAGGTCTCAGTGAAGCCAGCCTACTGGCTTCTCAGGATCCCAAAGGAGAAAGGGAAACTTGCTGCTATCTTCAAAGATACAGCTTCAATTCTGGGGAGACTTCACTGGGCAGCTTTAGGAAATAATTATATCTATAAAGGCAATGGACTGTGGACCAGATAATAAGCTGAACTTACACCACAAGAAAGCCCACTTGGAAATATCTCTGGCAAATAGCAAACAGAAGCCTCTCAAATAAAGGTACACAGAAATGATGACATGGTAGGATCTTCACAGCAACTGTGTGTCTTTGCAGTGCCTCTTCAGAGCCAGAATCAAATGAAATATCAGAGAGAATATCTTGTGAGAGAAAAAAAACTGTACAGGGGAGTGCACAGGTACCCTCTGCATCCTCCTGGGCACTGGGCATGGGGTATAGGATGTTTCTAGAGGCAGACAGTAGAAGTGGATGGCTCTTTAACATTTCACTTTGAACCACGTTTAAGCCATTTTAAAAAGACTCATAGTTATCATTATGCTCTTACTTTACAAAGAAAAAGTAACCGAGATAAAGCTATATCCAGGACTATTCTTGAAAAAAAAGAGAGAAGGGAACTTGCCTTAAGCAGTCTCAGACTAAATTCCCAATTAACTATTTGTTAAGAGCCCAATAAATGCCTGGTATGAAGGTATAATGAAGAAAAAGATGTATGTGGTCCTACTTTTCAGAAACGTGACCATCTAGTCATGTCCACAAATGAATGCTCTTCATTTGTGCCAGGTACTGTTTTTAAAAAGCTCCATAAAGGAAAGGTACAGGAAGAGATTGGCACCTTGATTTAGAAGCTTGTGGTAGGCTACACTGAGGAGAAGTCATGTAGACTGACCTTGAAAGGACACAAAAATGTTTACCAGGTGGACATAGGATTGCACAGGGAGTGTTCCAGGAGGAAACAACTTAGGCAAGGTGTAGTTTAAGAATCTCAGGGGCTGGGGATGTGGCTCAAGTGGTAGCGCGCTCGCCTGGCATGCGTGCGGCCCGGGTTCGATCCTCAACACCACATACCAACAAAGATGTTGTGTCCGCCAAAAACTAAAAAATAAATATTAAAAATTCTCTCTCTCTCTCTCTCTCTCTCTCTCTCTCTCTCTCTCTCTCTCTCTCTCCCCTCTCTCCTCTCTCTTTAAAAAAAAAAAAAAGACATCTCAGGTGTCAAGGACTTAAAACTAATTCAATATGCCTGGGGGAAGTCTAGGGAAGCAGAATGCCAATATGCACCTGCACCCATGGGGTTTTGTGGGAAGGCTACAGGAGTTGGATCAAGGGCATTGATTTCCAAGCTGTTATGGTTTAGATATGAGATGCCCCCACCAAAGGCTCTTGTATGAGACAATCCAAGAATTTTCAAAGGTGAAATGATTGGATTATGATTGGATTATGAGAGGTGTAACCTAATCTGTGGATTAATCCACTGATATGGATTAACTTGGTGGTAAATGTAGGCAGGTAGGGTGTGACTGGAAGAAGTACTGTCACTAGGGGTGTGCCTTTAGGGTTTATATTTTGTCCGTGGAGAGCATATTTCTCCCTCTGCTTCCTGATTGCCATGTCCTAAACTGCTTCCCTCCATTGGATCCTTCTGCCATCATGTTCTGTCTCACCTGGGCCCAGAACTATAGAGTCCACCTGCTGTGGAATGAACCTCTGAAACCATGAGCCAAAATCAACTTTTCCTCCTCAAAGCTGTTCTCTTCGGATCTTTAAATCATGGCAACACAAAGATGACTAAAACACAAGCTAAACTGTTTGGACTTAATCCTGTCAGTAACAAGAAGGCACAAAGGACTTTAAATAGATCAAACCTGGGCTTTAAGAGGATCATTAGGATTCCAGCCTGCTGGTGAATGGATTGCTGGGGCCAAAACTTGGAGACAGAGACAAACTAGGACTATCCCTTCATTCATCCATGCATTTTTGAGCACTGCCGAGGGTGACCTTGCATAGGCACCCTGAGGGAGTAGTTAAATGATTATCAGGGTGATGAGCACTAAGGTGAGAGAGCAGTAGAAGGAGCCCTTAGAATTTCTTTCATGAGCAGTTGATTGTGAAGAGTGGAGTATGTTTGGGTGGTTTCTGGTCTTTTTTCTAAACTCTGTTGACATCAAGAGGCAAATTCTTCCCTGTCCTCATCCTCATGTAACTAATCTCTTATTCTCAAATAGATTACTCCTCTCAGAAGCATCTGTCTTGAATCAGTAACCAGATTGGAAGGAAGTCTTGAAGGTAGATTCCCAGGAACTGGATGAGAATAAGAAGGTACTTTCTATTAGGAGTTCCTCCATTTCAAATGGCATCTGCTTCACCTCTCAGGACAACCCTAGATTCTAGGCAAAGCCATGAATGTCTAGATTGATTTTGGTGCCCCTCCCTCCCTGGACCCAATCTCCCAGGTTCCAGACCTCCTCTCTTGCCCAGCATGCACGCACACATACGCGCGCGCACACACACACACACACACACACACACACATAGTAGTCATGTTATGTCCTTGTCCCCCTAATTTTTTTTCTATCATAAAATTAAGCACTTCTGCCCAGAAAGGATAATATACTTTATGAAAAAAAAAATTCCAGGAATCTTTCAGTTGTCTCCTTTTAGAGCCAGATCAATACCAGGTATTTTCCGAAAGGTCAAACTGCTCTTCTTGGGGTTAAATGATCTTAGGATTGAAAGATTTTCCTGTGAACAGATTCAATTTCCCTCTTCACTTCAGAATCTCTCTTTTCTTCCTTTCTAACAGTCTCTCAGCTCCTCCCCAAATCGATTTGTTCAACTCTCCTTCAACTCTACTATAGACACTGTCATTTACTTCTTCAGAAATTGCTTTCTAAAAAAAAATGGTTTTGGTCTGGCACAGTGACACATGCCTGTAATCCCAGTGACTTGGGAGACTAAGGTAGGAGGATCACAAGTTTGACCCAGCCTCAGCAAGTTGGGAAGACCCTGTCTCAAAAATTTTTTAAAAAGAGAGGAATGGGGGCTGGGGATGTGGCTCAAGCGGTAGCGCGCTCGCCTGGCATGCGTGCGGCCTGGGTTCGATCCTCAGCACCACATACCAACAAAGATGTTGTGTCCGCCGAGAACTAAAAATAAAATATTAAAAATTCTCTCTCTCTCTCTCTCACTCTCTCTCCTCTCTCACTCTCTCTTTAAAAAAAAAAAAAAGAGAGGAATGGGGATGCTTAGTAGTAAAGTGCTCTGAATTCAATCCAACTACCCCCAAAATTCTCTTATTTATATTCTTTTTACTTGTATTCTTTTTATTTTTCCTCTTCTCATCATGTTCCACTTCTCCTTATCCACAGGCTCTCTCCACTTCATCTACACACTTGATTTAACCACCTTTATACTCCTTTCAAACCTGGCATTCCCTCAAAGGTATGTGTCAAACCTCTCATTAAGGTACTCTCATATCCAAACATGAAAGCTCATCCCAGGGCTCAACCCATCCCAAAGTGGGCCAAAAGCCCCAGGATTCCTACAAAAATCATGAGGACCTGACTTTCCAAGGACCAGGCCAGGCCACACTTCACAGACAAGTTACATGTGTGTTTTGCGCATCCACCACATACCACAAAACCTGTGAAGGTTTGGATTGTGGGAAAAGGTTGTAGGCAAGGCAGAGAATGGGATGTGGCTCCTGAGCTCAGGTGTCTCATCAGTGCCGGAAAGAGAAAGGAAGCCGATCACCAATCCAAACACTGCTGGAGCCTGTGGAGATGAGAATACTCTTGTTGGGATAGGTCATCATGGGAGACCTCCGGGGAAAGGTAAATCTTGAAATAGGTCTTTAGGAGAAAAAAAGAAGTATTAGGCTTGGGCAAAAGCATAAAAGGAGAGACAAGTGTGATGAAAACAGCAAAGGTGGCTAGCTTGGAATTAAAAGGAGGGCAGCAGGAGATAATACTGGATAAATACCATGGGACCAGATATGGCTTCTTTGACTACCTGTGGGGTACAGGATTAGTTTAACAAGGAATCTACCTAGATCTTGATTAGAAAAAGAGGAAAGTTTTCTAGAAGGAACATTAATTTGATGACATCTAATTATAGGAGAAAGAAAGGCAAGGATTCTAGTTAGGAGACTATTAAAGCAATCTAGGAGTTGTCCAGATAATTTGGATACTAGAAAGAGGATGAGGCATATCCCAGAGATAGTATAGAAGAAAGATTAAAATGTCTACTTCATAATAAGTTACATCCCACATTAATTTCAGGGGCAATTGTTCACCCCTGGTAGACTGAGGATAATTATTTCAATGTAGAAAACTAAAGCAGATAAATTCACATTCTCCAAGTGAAGAATTTGGGGAAACTTTTTGTCTGATTATCTGGGGGAAAAAAATCGTAATCTCTCCCTTTTTACACGTGTGTGTGTGTGTGTGTGTGTGTGTGTGTGTGTGTATCAAATCCAGGACCTTGCATATGCTAAGCAACAACTACCATGGAGTTACATCCCCAGGCCCCTTTTTAGCCTTTTAAATGTAGTCCAGATTATCAGAATTGAGGTAAAAATGGAACTTTTTTTTTCCAGTGCTGGGGATAGAACTAAGGACGTTAAGCATGCTACGCAAGTCCCACGCTTGAAAATGGAACATTTTGACACTTAAATATAGTTACCTTGCTCAGCATTCACAGCGCTAACTCTGTAAAGTTAGTGTCAATATTACATGAGTCAGTAGTTATTTCCATTTTACAATCAAGGGAACTCAGAGAAGTTAAACTACTTCCTGAGATCACTCATTTAGTAACAGATAGAATGAAATTTGAATTCAGGTCTTCTGACTTCAAAGTCCACACTTCTTACCCTACATCACTGAATTTTCTGTTCAACACAGTAAAGCAGAGGTTTGTTCTCTTTAAAGAATCAGAATTAAAGGATCAGAATTTTAGGTGTTTGTTCTCTTTAACGGATCAGAATTTTAAGATATAGACTGATGAGTCTTGACATTTCCTTAATGTAACAAGTTAAGTCTTTATTCAAGAGAGAACAACTTGCGATTTTCTTCCATTGGTGGGCTAGACAGATAATAAAAATGATAGCAAAGGTTATTAAAATTTATATGGAGACTAGCACAGATTGGAATAACTACAAAGTGAATTCTTTAAGCTGCAATAGAAAGGTGGTGAAATAGCACAATATGAAAGAAAACTCCTTTAGCTTCAGATGCCTAAATATGCCATCAAAAGACTGCTCAATTCTCAAATGCCAGTATTTTCTGACTCCTCTAGAACCTATTCTTAATGTAAAATATCAAAGTCAGCAGGATAGTAGGTGTCCCAAAATGTCTTAATTCAGAGAATTAGTGTTAACTGAGTCTGATTAGCTCCATTTATCTCTAATTAATTACCTTTATCTAATTAGACACTTTGTTTCCAGTAGACATGGAGTCAAGTAGACTAGATTATTAGTGTAGTCATTGTGCCTTTACAAAATCCTGAAATTAATGAAACGTGCAAAAGAATCTGCAGTTCTAATTGCACAGGTGTTGCCTTATGGCAAAGCTTTATCATCTGATTACACCAAGGGGTTATTAGTGACTTTTTATATAGAGGATGAGCCCATGAAATGTACCTTAGCAACAGCTCATTAGTTTAGGGTTGTTACTGTATTATTTATTACATTCAGCCTTCCCCATTATCTAGATTGATTCATGGACCTATATATTTTTCCTTTCCTCTGTGCAGAAAAAATAAAATAAAATAAACCATCGTTATGTAGAGTGCAGATGCAATGTGGAAAAATGCAAAATGTGTTCATCAGCTACAATTTGACTCTTTAAGGCAAAAAGCTCTAAAGTTAGATGAGATCAGAATCCAATTTATGGTTATTTTCTATGGAGAAAGAACCAATTTAAAATTACTGAGTATAGAATGATTCATACATGTGATCAAAAAACCCATGGCTGTCCTAATGTCTTCACCTAACTAAACTGGCATACCAAGATACATGGAAGAAAAAAGCAAAACATTTTTACACTAAAATACATTTGAATTTATTTATTTTCTCCCTGTATCTTTTCAAAGTGGATTGACAACACATAATCTCTATGTATGTTCACCTACAATATCTATAAAAATTCATCTCTTGTTTTACTTTTTTTTCCCTCTCTCTCTCTCTTAAGAATAGATTTGTTGCCAGATGGGGGAAACTAACAAATTATACAATCTAGCTTAACTGAAAAAGCAAGATTCCAATGCCTGCTTATAAAAATGAAAATTGATTTTTCATGGCAAGTTTAGGTGTCTGCAAAACACTAAAATATCTCAACCTTTATATTTTTTCCTCATAACTATTTGAAGAACTGTTTTTCACAATCATAGAGTAATTAAACAGCTAGAAGCAAACCCAGCCACAATGCTGATCCACCATACAAACATGTTTATTGACAACACAGTAATTCTTTAAATAATTTGTCAACATAAATATGTCAAATGGGTTTTAAAATCATTTTTCTCCCTGTTCACCCACCAAAAAAAATTCCTCAATTGCTATGAGCCATATATTGCTGTTCACTTATTGCTGACTCTAAACTAGTGAAATGATATCTGGTAACTGTTATATAGAGCATGACAACTAATTTGAGGGGTAATAATGAATATTTAATGATCTTCCTTTCAAGCATGAACATATAACTTTTCATGTGTGCCTTACCAAAATTATAATCATTAATCTAAAAATTATTGTTGCAACTGAAATAATAGCCAAGAATTATAGATTATAGCCAAGTCAGAACATTGCATAAATATTCTGTATGAACACAGACACAGGGCCTCATAGGAAGAGCCAACCTCCTGTTTTAATTCAATCTCGGTGCTCTCTTTGCAATGTATGGAAGTTATGTGATTAGTAGAGAAGTGATTTGAAGCCAGATATAAAAAGGCTATCATTTTTATCAATAAATAAGCATAATAGCCAACGTCACTTTCACTCTTCACCAGCTCATCACATCTAAACAAAATAACACATACATAAAAATTTGGCCCCTTTAGGGGTAATATTTTAGAATGCTCTATTTAAATAAAGAGTAAACATAAAATTTATCAGAAGTACCACATTTTTATATCTTAAATTTCATTTGTTATATATCAGTAATTTTCCAGTGTGTCCCTCTCTCAGAAATTACAGTATGACTTTGGGAAAAAGAGAAATCCAGAAAACATGTGAAGCACTTTAAAATGGGCTTTGTTCACAGATGGAAAATATTCTTGGTTCAATTTCCAAGTTATATCATTCCCAGTATCTCTAAGATCTGAACACTTTCATATGCCTGTGATGTTGCAGAGAAACACATCTGCCTCCCTTCCTGGTTGTGTTTGTTTCCTTGTTACAGGGTAGTTGAAATCCAGTGTCATTGAAGTTGCAAATAAGCAATTTTACATCAAATTCTGGTGTTTGCTATTACTTTGTGTGTGTGTGTGTGCTTTTTTTCCAAGGGAAAAAAGTCTAATAATGTGAAGAGGAGTAGCAAGAAAAAAAATGTAAAGTTTCTCCCAGTTGTAACCTCTTTATCAGAAATTCATTGTGCATTGGAATGGTGCACCATGCTGGGTACCAAGCTCATCAACATGGTTCTTCTGCCTCTTTAGGACTCCAACTTACAGGCCAAAGGCAGAGTGTGTTGGGGCACATTCTTCAACTATGTACATACTCACTGAACACATTTCTAAGAGAGCAGGTGTCTTTGGCTAAAGTTAGGGCAAGATAAAATAAGAAAAGGAATTACATTATGTCCCTTTTAATGGGTAAAGTGCTTCAGAAATGTAAGATGGTAGCATTTTTGGTAGCCTATGTGAAGGTACTAAGCTCCTGATGAAGCTTCTTTTGTTCACCTCAGCAGCTTTGCTATTGCTCCTACATAGATATAGCCTTTAGTCAATACACTCTTCGTCTTTCCTGGATTCATCCCTGGCCTTCCATTCTAGGTGTCTTTTGTTGGTGGATATTTATTAAGGAATGCACACCAATTAATTATGCCTTAGAAAGTTTATTTTGCTATTTGACAT